>NC_143516.1:11467960-11798960 GCF_031878675.1 Megascapheus bottae | reverse complement strand
ACAAAGACAATAATCATGCTTAGTCCAAAGACTGTTTTGTGGGTCAAATGAGACAACATACAGGAATGTCGCTTTACAAGGTCTAAAGTACTGTATTTAGCTGTCTTTATTAAAATGACCAAATAAACTACCATTTATGCACAATGGTGGAGTATATGGCATTCTGGTTATTTGAATGTTCTGGAAGATAAAAGTAGAGTATATATATTTCCAGTAAAAAATACAGTAAAATACCTTAAAAATAGAAGTTATGCTCACACAATCATTTAGAATTTAGAATATACCCATATATTGTATAATCAATAGTTGAACAATTGAATAATATTACAATATGCAAAAAGTAAAAGTGTTAACTCTTATTTGGATACTCTAAAACATTGAAAAATGTAGTTTTTAACTCAAGGGAATGGGTGGGGCTGGGTTAAATGAAGGGAAATGATGGAAGGAATGACACTGATCAACATGGATTGTGTGTATTGTGCTCATAAATTGAAATATTGTATTGGATCCCCTCTGTACAACTGTTTATAGATAATCATTTAAAACCTAGCTGCTTAAAATATGTTTTACTGCTCATCATTAATCTTTTAATTACAAAAATACTTGAATTGAGGAGGTAGAATCAGAATTTGTTTTTGATTGTGAGTAGATTCCAACATTTTATGTTCAGACAAAAAAAGTCAACTTTCAGAAATTAATACACTGTAATCAGAATTGTTTCTTTTTTTCCATGTAAGTTCTACTGCTGCAAATTTTGAGAATTTAAGTAATGACCATACTATTAAAATTGTAATCAAACCCACTAATACTACATTCTAAATTATTGTGAATCCTTTCTCCTTATGACATATTTGTAAATAATTTATTTGCTTTCCTGAATTTTAGACTAGTTGGAAAACATAGATTGTTTAACTGAAAACACATACATATTTTCATTTTGTCAATCAGAATAAACTTCATTGAGTATTTAAACAATATAGACACAGATTACTAAAGAAGGATTAGAGTATGGAAAATGCTATGAAGGTACACAAAGAATTTCTTTTAAAAACTCAGTTACTACTCTGGAAAGCAGTGTGGAGGTTTCTTAAAGAACTGAAAATAGATTTTCCCTACGATCCCGCCATACCACTTCTGGGCATCTACCCTGAACATCATAACCCAAGATATGATAAGGACACCTGCTCAGCTATGTTCATCTCTGCACTATTCACAATAGCCAGGCAGTGGAAACAATCCAGATGCCCTACTGTAGATGAATGGATACAGAAAATGTGCTATATACACACAATGGAATTCTACATAGCCAACAGACAAGATAAAATAATGGCATTCGCAGGGAAGTGGATGACTCTAGAGCGAATCATGTTGAGTGAGACAAGTCAAGAGCTAAGGAACAAAAGGTGCATGGTATCCTTAATATGTGGCTATTAAATCCAAAGAGTACAAGAGCGAGGACTCAGTATTTGCATACCCAATGCTATGGACATGGTAATGGAAATATAAACATAACTATATAGACATAAAAACCTATGACTCTATAAAAACAACAACAAAAAACTCGGTTACTATACCGTTACTCATTTCTCGAAGATCTGCTCATGTCCGTAAACTTGAACTGTTCACCAAGATCACACGTCATCCTCATGTAGTGACTTCCTCACATATCCAACCTGGAAGACTCTGAAAAAAATATGATCCAAGATGCTGATTTATTGTATGTCTTGAGAGTGATTTAAAAAACTATTTAAATGCTGACCAGTTTCTAGAAAAAAATGTCCAGAGATGCTCAACTAGTTTGGGCTCTGTCTTTGTCTTATTTTTGTCTACTGTTACTCTTTTGTTAAAAATGTTCAATAACCATCTTTCTTATTGCTGTGTGCTCTGTAACAAATTTGTTTTGCTTAAAGGTTCAGGCCTGACATTCACATTAAAGGGTTGTGCATACTAGTTTGGCCAGGAAAACCCTTGGCTGTAGTCTGGACCATTTTCACATGGTGTAGTGTTACTCGGCTCTTGTTGGGTAGTATTTACTTTGTAAGTAATATGTCCCTCGTGTAAGAAGCCACCTATACCTGCCAGGTAGTGGCACCTACTTTGCCTTGTCTGAGATCCAAAGGCTCAAGTTTAAATGCTGGAGCTTTGGTTCAGGGAAGGTCGCATTTTGCTGTTGAGACATCAGAGCTCAAAGGACTAGATCGTTGGTGTAATATTGTTTGTGTATTTCTTCTTCTTTCCTGCTTACTGTTAATTTCTCCACGTAAGTGTTACCAACCATTTGATCTGAATGATCTAGAAACTCTGCTTGGCGTGTGGTCTGTGAATTAGCAGTGTTGGTATCACTTGTGAATACACATGCGTGGACTTGAGAGTCCACCCCTTGAATGGACTGAATTGGGATGTGCAGCTGATGGAATTGCCTCTATGAAAACTGCATTGTCTCAGCCTTTCCTATGAGTAGCAGAAGTCTAGTCTTTTTACATATTAAGACATACAATGTTTTCAAAATCATTATTGTTGTTATTATCCATGGTACTGAGGATTGAACTCTGGACTTCAGACATTCGAGATAACATATATTCCATCACTTGAGCCATTCACCAATCCTCTTGAGTATTAGTTCATATTTTTCAGATACAAGTCTCTCACTTTTGCCTAGGTTAGCCTCAATCTGCGATTATCCTACCTCTGCCTCCTGAGTACAGGTGTGTGCCACCCTGCCTGGCCTCAGAAGTATTTGACTTGTTTGATTAATGCTTTTGGTCATCCAGTCAGAAGAATATAATGGCAATGGAGGCTCACAAATAAATATTACACATGTTAATTAATTACTATATTTTCAGGGCATATTTAGCATTAAACTGTTGGTTTTTTCTCCAGAACAGCTGATTCCTTCAGTGCTTTCTGTTTTTCTTTCTCTTTTCTTAAATTCACAGTATTGTCTTGCTATGAGTAAATCAGCTATAGGCTTTAGCTTACTAGGGCTCATTCCCTGGCTCATTCCCTGGCTGTGTGCACTCAAAGTCTCTTCCTGGGGCTACCAACCTTTTGCATGGACAGAGAAGTTACCTTAGGCTAACAGTTCCTGTAGTCATCTCACTTCTTGCTTTTCTCTGCCTTTCTCCTAGAGTGAAAGCTTTTGGTAAGTAGAGACAGCTGCATCATTGGTTCTGACACCAGTGTCTATTGGTGCCTGCTGTGGAATAATCTCTCACTGTGCAGCAGCTAGATGGGTCCACAGAAGGAAGGAAGACTCAGATGAGAACAGGCCCAGAGATGGCTTCCTGCCTAGATAATCTGATTACCAGGTCCTTTTTGCTACTCAGTCCCACAGATCTCCTCAAGCCAACTACCACTTCCCCATCTATACTGGGTCCTGGGTGTGCTACCATCTCGAGAGGTACTCCGTGGCCAGCTTCTGCTGTTTTGGCTTCTGGGTGGTGCTTCCATCAACCTACAGGGGAGTGCAGCATCCCATGCCTTCTCCATGGTCATGCTGCTTTCCTGGGGCCAGCCCACATCCAGTGATTGTGAGTGCATAGGGACACAGAAGCCTCTTTCATTGTCTCAGTTGGGGGCAACTCTGAAGGGCCACCCAGCTCCAGAGCCACTGTGGGAGAAGCTAAGAGTCCGGCTGTGGGTGCTCTCTCTACAACTTGTTCTCTCTGTCTCTGTCTCTGTGTGTCTGCTTTTCTCCCTCTCCCCTTCTCCCTCTCCACCCTTCCCTCTCCCTTTCTCCCTCTCCTCCCTCCCTCCCTTCCCCCCTCTCTCTGTCCTGCACTCCCTCATGGTTGTTCCTGAGGAGCACTCTGTGTTGATTGAAAGCTTTTCCGAAGTCATCACACTGAGTCTCTGTGCACTGGCTCCTGATGGGTTATTCCATTCCCCAGATGATGTCGGGCAATGTATTCTGAGGTTTTCCCTGGTGTCTTATGGGTGGGTGCTGCACATACTGCTCCACATCGTAAAGTGCCTAAGGCAGGACCCTACCAAAGAATTATATTATGCCAAATGGCAGTGGCAAGGTTGAGTAATGCTCTCAGTGGATGTGTGAGAGGAAGTAAGGATTAACTATTATACCATCATCCTATTTTCCATGGTACAGAGTTCACATTGTAAACATTTTTTTATCTTAAAACTAGTCTGTGGTTGCATATGTTACCTATATTTTCCATTGTTTGTTTGCTCGAATTTCATTCACAAGAAGTGTGTAGGCTCAACCCCCCATCGGGGTTAAGGCTCATTCAATCCCTGTGGGAAGATGGGTTTCTTTGGTCATCCTGGGGTTCGCAGCAATGCTGATCTGAAGTAGGGTGGAGAACCAGATTTGAATGCAGCACTCCCACCGTCCCAGGTCCCAGGTCTCATGGTGACCTGTCTAGAGTTTCTGTTTTTCTTGGGCTAGAAATAGTAAATCTTTCCTTTTGCTTCTATTCTGAGATACAGTAAGGGAGCATGCTCCAGGAATTCCATACCAGGATCCTGCAGTGTGTTTCCTTGTATTCTTTATACTTGTAAATGTCACTTGGGAGCTTGTATCCAGAAGCAAAAAGCTCAGGAAAAGGATGAATTGAAGCTGGGTGTGGAGACACATGGCTGTAATCCTAGCTACTCCAGAGGTTGAGGTGAGGATCCTGGGTGAAGCCAGCCCAGGAATATTCAATTAACCAGCAGAAGGCCAGAAATGGAGTGATGGCATAAGTGATTGAGTCTCAGCTCGAAGTAAGCAAAGCTCAGGGATAGCACCCAGATCCTGAGTTTAAGATTCAGTACAGGTATTAGAAAAAAAAAATAATAAAAGTAGGCACTGAAGTTTTAGCCATCTGCCCTAGGCTTCTGTAGCTGAGCTTGTAAACTTCCTCTAGGTCGTTTGAAGGAAACCCCATCCTCAAGTGGAAAATTGAAACTCCCTGATGCTGTTAAGCATTAGTGCAAAGGCACGAGCTTGCAGATTCCTCAAAGGCAGAGGTCAAGGCGCCTGAGAAGAGTGACAAGAGCCTGCCAAGTCAGCAGGGAGCAGGAGGGTAGGGGGCTGTCTCTCTACTTTCTTGCAAGCCCTACAGAATTCCAGGACCTGGGGACTAATGTAGATGAGAAACTGTGGGACAATCGGGTTTCCACCAGCATGCTTTTAAAAAACATTTTTGACCTTTGAATGAATTATTCCTTGAAACTAGGCAACCCAAAATATATTCAGATTGTAGGAGTTTCATATGCTGGATAAAAGCAAGTTAACTGTCACTTTGTCCATGACAGACAATCCTAGGCTGATAGGGAAGGCTCAATTTTCCTGCCTCAGGAAGAAATGCCAGGCTAGCCTCAAAGCGCAAGTCCTTTGGTCCTGGTGACATTTGCAGACTCCACAGCCTCTGACTGAAGGGTCAAGACACCTTTGTCATGGCCATCAGAAAGCAAGTGTGAGGGCTGAATGGCTGTCCTCTGTTTCCTGGTGTCCCCTTTTGCTGTTAGCAAAGGACGCTGTCCACAACTGCCTGAACTCACTCTTCAGGCAAAGACTTGTTTGTCCCACAGCAGAGTTTTTCAATTTTATTGGACATTTCATAGTTGAACTTCTTGGACTATCTTTCTGAGATCCATTAAAAAAAATTCCTACACGTGTAGAGAAAAAGCCTAGTGATGGATATAACTTAAAC
Organism: Megascapheus bottae; assembly: GCF_031878675.1. NCBI lineage: Eukaryota > Metazoa > Chordata > Mammalia > Rodentia > Geomyidae > Megascapheus > Megascapheus bottae. The sequence continues at coordinate 11,793,306 of NC_143516.1, read as the reverse complement.
TATGTTTTGCTGTATGGACTCTTCAAAAACTAACTTCCTGTCAACAGGAAGTCTTGAACACATTCTTTAGGGATGTAAATTAGCAACACTTTCCTGGAGGTACTTTTTTATGTACTCATTGGTTATTAAATGCCCTGTAGGGCATTTATCTTAAGGAAATATTCATTCTTGGTGATAAAAGATCTAAAGATGTCTGTTTCTTAACTATGCTGTTTATAATAATTATTAATTGCCAACAACTTAACTGTCTGGCAAAGCAAAGTATAGGTTAAAATAATTCACTGTATATGCATGTTTTGTAATACAGAAATGGACAAAAGATCTGGCAGACTAGTCAATGACCTTCAATTATTTCTGACATCAAGTGGAAAGCAAACCATGAGGATGAGCCTGTGTAGAACTGGTTTTTCTGGGGTGGCAGCTGAATTTTTGTTTATATTTTCTATAGATTCTACATCAACTAACTCGGAGTTACTTTTGTGACAAGCAGAATCATAAAAGTTACTAAAAGTAAAGACAACATACGTCATTTGTTCATATCATAGCATCCTCAAATCATGGGACAGGTGGTCATGCCTGTGTAGACAGTTGCAACTCAAACAGGTCATGCCAGGGCCCCAGAGGCCCTCTGGCCCCTTCTCTTCATTCAGTCCCTTCTCCGCTACCCTCTGTATCTGCAGAGGTTACGGCCTGTGTTGAAACTCTGTCATTGGACTCACAGGGTTCTGTCCTTTGGGGTTCATGACTGCTTCTGCTCACCATTGTTTATGAGTCATCCCTCGGGCGTGTTGGCTCTGGTCCATTCAGTTTCATGCCTCTGAAAGCCGTGCCCTTTTCATTCCTGCCTCCATTGCGGGTGCCCCGAGCTTCTTTGCAGTCCAGCACTGCTCTGTGTTTTGCTGCTAAAGTGTCATTCTGCTAATGACCACATTGAGCATAGCCTAGGGAAGGAAAAGGATGCTAGTTCAGGACCTGGTTCTGTTTTCCAGAGTGCTTTATTTACTTATTTGGGCAGTAGTGTAGTTTGAACTCAGGGCTGTGTGGTTGCTTTGGCAGACACTCCTTCTGCTAGAGCCACACTTCTAGCCCTTTTTCGATCTGGTTATTTTTTTGAGATAGGGTTTCAGTTCCTGCCCACCCCCTCCGGGGCTAACCTGGACAGTGATCCTCCTGTTTATATCTATAACTATAGCTAGGATCACAGATGTGAACCACCATGCCCATTGAACATGGGAGTTGGCTTAGAACTGTGATTCTCCTGATCTCAGCCACCCTAACGTATACTCCATGTCAGGCCAAGCTGAAGTTTTTCTTTTCTTTTTCTTTTTCTTTTTTTTTTTTTTTTTTTGGTAGGGGAAGCTTTGGGTGGGTGTCAGTGTTCTAGCATTTAGAAGTGGAAATAATTGTGGCATTCTGGAAGGCAGCAAACCTACTAGCAGAAATTTCCACTTGGAGATGGCTTGCTTCGACCCAGAGCTCAAGCAACTGCCCACCGCTGCTCGTGCAGAACCCTAGGACATCAGATGAGCGCACAGAGGCTTCATGGAGATCTTTCATTTGAGACCTGAGCTGTGAATGAAGTGTGGAAGTTATGTCTAGTAAGTTCTCTACTTTTTCCTGTGCACATTTCTTGTCCTCTTAAAATGCCCTTCTGTCTCTGCGTGTTCACTATTTAAGAACCCAGGGCTGAGATTCCTTGGAAGTCTGTGTTGTCTTTTCCACATCCCAAGGAAAGGCAGTCAGTCACCCTAAACACAGACCTGACTCATGCTGTTTTTAAATGCTGGAGGCCACTGGTTGTTGATGCAGAGGCCTTACCAAAAAGGTTCTGGATTTCTAGGTCCAGTCAAATGTTCATTTTCTGGGATGTGGTTTGTGACCTTTCTTTAAAAAACAAAACAGTCTGAAAGTTGGAATAAGAGGGATTTGAGTGTGTTGGATGGGGAGGATGGAGAGAGGAAGGGGGGATTTCAGGAAGGAGGGAAAGAATGGGAGGCTGCCCACGCTCTGGTGTCCATGCCAAGTTGAACACAGGCTCAATTCTCAGGTCTAGGGTGCTCCCCTTGTCTGTCACAGACAACCAGAGAGCCTTCTTGCTGGCGATCGTAGCAGCCTGACCTCCGTGCAGCTTTGCGTCTGTGAACTGTGACTGCGCATGCTCCTGAGGCACTTCCAAATTTCCAACACCAAGTTTCTCCTTGTCTGCGTTCTTGAACATGTTTTCTTAAGAGTCAATTTCCCCAAAACTTTGTACTAGGTCTTAGAAAATGTTTTTTTTTTACTCCACCTTACATAGAAAAAAGAATCTACTCAAGGTCTGCTATATCTTACCCAGCTACTTTTGACGAAAATAAAAACAAAACATAGCCTTAGGCAGAATAGTAACGCTTTCAGGTTGAGTTGCAGGTTGAGAGTCGGTGGCTTGTGCTGCTCGAAAATATTCCAACTTTGCTGAGATTCTGGATTTTTGCATTTCAACAGAGCCATAAAACCATGCATGCCCTGGGCTGGATTTGGATGCAGTGTCAGCTGCAATAAATGCAAATGTAATAATATGGATTCATTCATTCTGCTGAATCATTGTGGGCCAGCTACAATGATGCATAGTCATTAGTTTTGCTTTCTGTGCTGAGGTAGTTTCTTAGAAGCAAAACAGAAGATTCTTTTTATTTTTTAAACTATACTAGCATGTGCTATCATTGGGGGAAAATATCTGTGGTTCGATGAGCCTACTGTAGACCTTAGGTAGCTGTGATTTAATTGCTTAGCAACAAGATAGGCAATCTTGGTGGTTAATGGCAGCTATACCTTTCAAGAGATCGAAACCAATGTACGTGTAACTTTCATGACCCAAAACACTGAGCCGTGGTTTAGAATCACCTGCAGGAGAATGAAAATGAGAATGCCCCGTTCTTCACTGTGTCTAGAAGGGAGGCAGGCTTGGAAAGAACCAAAGAGGATCATTTCTCAGGAATTCTAAGTTGATTGAATCAGAGCTGAAGGGCTGGAAAGAGTAGATGATACCCTGTCATTGAAATCCTGCAAGGAAACCTATGCCCTGCTTTTCTATCACACACACACACACACACACACACACACACACACACACACACACACACACACACACACACACACTTATTCCTTGGAAGTAAACTCCCGTCACTGGGTTCTCCTCTCTAGATTGGAGATCAGGACATTGATGTGAATGTGTACACAGCACAACGGGCAAAAGGCTATATGACAGCAACTGCAACCATAGATCAGGCATGGTGGCACTTGCCTGTAATCCCTGCTATGCAAAAGGTAGAATTAGGGGGATCACAGTCCAAGACACTGTATGGCTCAGGTGGTAGGGTATCTGCCTAGAAAGCCAGAGTCCCCGAGTTCAAACTGGAGCAAGTGATGAGGCAGGTCTCCCACATCTTTGACCTCTTGTCTAGGTCATGGTTTAAGTCATGGAATTCAGCATGGCCGTGGGCTAAACTTTCTCTGGTAGGAGTGGAAGGAACCCCTTTGGCACTGCTAGGAAGTGGGAAGGGAGAACCAGTGCTGTTTGGGGCCACTGCATTCTGATCCCTTGTGTAAAATTCATTTCATCTTCACCTTGTCTTCTCTCTGCTTCAGTTGGGAGCTCCCTTTTGCAGCTGTAATTCTTTGCTGGGGTGGGGGAAGGGATGCTGGTCCTGGGGTTGAACTCAGGCCAGGTGCTGTCCCTGAGCTTTGCTTTTCTTTTTCTTTTTTCTTTTTTCCGGTGCCAGGGCTTGAACTCGGGGCTTGGACACTGCCCTGGGGCTTTCTCAAGGCCCCTGCTCTACCACTTGAGCCACAATGCCACTTCTGGCTTTTTCTGTATATGTGGTACCAAGGAATCAAACCCAGGGCAAGCACTTTGACACTAGGCCATGCTCGAGACCCTGTCCTTGAGTTTTCTTTTTCTTTTTCTTTTTTTTGTTTAGGGTTAGCTTTCTGCCTCTTGAGCCACAGCTTCACTTCTGGGATTTTGATGCTTAATTGGAGATAGGAGTCTCCTGCCCAGATTGACTTCAAAACACGATTCTCAGATCTCAGCCTCTGGAGTAGCTAGGACTACAAGTGCGAGCCATGGGTGCTCAGCTCCAGCTGTAACTCTCAGTCCACACTGTTACTAGGACATAGCCCCTGCCCACCTAGTGTGGAGTTGTTTGTGTATAGGCCAGGCTCTCCTCTCCCACTGAACCTCAGCTCTGTGCTGGTAGGAATTCTGTCTCCATGATCTGTGCCAGCTGGGAGAACTGGTGAGTGGGGGGCCACTGGGGACAGAAGCCAACTCCCATTTGTGGTGCTTGTTCAGGAACCACATTATATCCTTCTGTAGAGAGACTATTCCAGAAAAGATTTGCCTCTTATCTTCTCTCCAAGTCCCCTTTATTTCTCTTGCTCTTCTTTCTCCATTCATCTTTTCTTCTTCTTCCTCTTCCTCTTCTCCTTCTTCTTCTTCTTCTTCTTCTTCTTCTTCTTCTCCTTCTCCTTCTTCCTCTTCCTCTTCCTCTTCCTCTTCCTCCTCCTCCTCCTCCTCCTCCTCCTCCTCCTCTTCCTCCTCCTCTTCTTCCTCCTCCTCCTCCTCCTCCTCTTCTTCTTCTTCTTCTTCTTCTTCTTCTTCTTCTTCTTCTTCTTCTTCTTCTTCTTCTCCTCCTCCTCCTCCTCCTCCTCCTCCTTTTTCTACTTGGCTTTCCTCTCTACCTTTTCTCTTTTACTTTGCTCCCTCCATCCTCCTCTTCCTCATTCTTTTTTCCTGTCTCCCCTCTTCCCTCCATTTATCTTCCCCGTCACCACCACTCTCTTTCCTTCCTCCTTTCAGAAAGCACCTCGAAACCCAGAAAGCTCAAACTCAGTCTTTTATTTTGCCTGTGTGGCACTGAGCTGGTCTCCGCTTGATGGATGGAAATTGTTGTTGTGAAATACTTTGGATCTCACGTTGGCCTAGATGTGAAGTAGAATTGGAAGTAGGCAGGCAGAGCCTTTCTCTTTGTCTCTGTCTCTCTCTGACTCTCCATTAGGTGTCCACACAAAGCATTACTGACATGGAGAATGAACCCAAAGCTTCAGCGGCTCACACCTGTAATCCTAGCTACTCAGGAGGCTGAGATCTGAGATCACAATTAGAAACCAGCTTGGCAGGAAAGTCCATGGGACCCTTCAATTAAGGATCAAAAATGCTGAAAGTGGAGCTGTAGCTCAAGTGGCAGAGCTATATAGCCTTGAGCATAAAAGCTCAAGGACAGTGGCCAGGCCCTGATTTCAAGCCCAAGAACGGGCACAAAACAAACAAAAAGAAAAATCTGAATCCCAGAGAAGATGAGAGTTTTCTTCTCCCTGAAGATCCAAAAAGAAAGATCCTTTTCTTCGCTAGCTTCCGTGAACCTTGGATGGAATTGGGATTTTATGAACTGGTTCTCATGAAAACACTGACCTTTGGTGACAGAAAGTTATGGACAACTCTTCCACCAGATAGCTCTGCGGCTGTGTCATGACAGCCATTGAGGCCCTTTCTGGTTGATCCTCATGTGGATGAGGCTGAGAAGCCAACCTCATGTGGACTTGGGGAGGAGCCTGTGGAAAATGGAGCCAGTCTTCTCCCTCCAGTTTCTTCCTCCTGACCTTCGTCCCGAGTACAAAGCATCGAAAAAAATCAGACTAATGATTTTTTTCTGTGCAGGGAAGAATTCCCTTTCCTCTCCTGGGGTCTGGCTTTGACCCTGAATTGGAAGTTGTCTTTCTTCATGGTGGGGGACTTTGGGTTGTTCTGCAGAACAACTATGGCTGTTTACACCAGGCCGTTTTGGATTTCTGCAAGGGATATCTGTGTTATTTGTGATCCACTCTTAGAGGGAGACTGCAAGTATGAAGGAGTTGGGCTTTTCTAGTCTAGTTACTGTTTTGGTTGGCAGGGACTGCAGCCTCCTCACCCACCCTCTTTCTGATTACAGCCAATGATTTTATTTTTTTGAACACAGAGGGAGACACGTGGCTCTAAAGGAATCCTCATGGATGCCTAAAACCTTAAGGGAATTCTAGAAGAAGACTACTGACTTGCCTCTGACTAGATCCATGTTTACATTATGTAAGAGAGAGATTGGTAAGCCCTTGTATTTTAGGAATTAGATGTGTTCACTTAAGAAAATTTGATTTTTGACGATTTAATGTAATACAGTGGGAAACATGCATGTCCATGAACTCAGGACCCAGCCAATATGAAACCGCCTTATCTGCTAAGTCTCCTGAAGATGAACAGGAGACAGCACATTTGACATTGTAAGTGTGAGGTTCTGGCTCTGCTGTGTGTTGTGTCTGTGGTGTATTTATGGTGGGCTTTTCCCGCACTTGGGGGTTTTGTTGTTTTGAGTTGTGGGCGTCTCTTCAGTGGACTGGTGAAAACGATTTCTCTCCGGAGAGGTTTGTATTTGTCTTCGAGTTCTGCTCCAGATGCCTTTGATCAGAGAGCCCTTAAATGAATCGCTTATCATGGGAGTTCTGAGACTCAGCGGTAGTGGAGATTTTACTTTGAAACTCAGACAGAAGTTAGATTACAAGTTCTCTGAAAGGTGCTTTTATGTTTTCCTACTTTTCTCTCCCAGAGCACACATGGAGATAAGCATTCTGGTTCCAGGTTTGTGATGATCGGTCTTTTATACAGTGTCATGTTTGCCATGTGTTCCTCAAAAACAAAATAAAAGCCAGTGATGGAAATAGAATCCTCTGAGCAGCAGTGCTTTTGAGGTAAGGTCTAATGGACGTGCAAGCCATGGCTTTTCCATAGTCATGTACGTGCCATTCGCAACGGGGCCTAAGGCCGCAAGTGCCATCTCCTGCCTTTTCCCTTCTATCTTTGCCCTTCCACCTCCAAGCATGAGATGCAGCCTCACCAGATGTGGTCCCTCAATTTTGGGCTTTTAAGATTCATGAGCTGTCTGTCAAGTGAACTTCTTTTGTTTATGTATCACACAGCCTGTGGCATTCTGTTATAGCAGCACAAATGGATGAGGTAGTCAGTTCTTCCACTATTCTGTAGGGTCTAAAGGTAAACCTCCAGCCATGTTTGGCCATTAAATCTAATTCCTGGGTTTCCTCCCCTTGTCCTTCTGGGCTTCCTGAGCATTGTCACCTAAGGACCACTCACTATCATTGGGTTTTTTGTTTGTTTGTTGGTTTTGTTTTGTTTTTTGTCGGTCATGAGGGTTGAACTCTGGGCCTTGGTGCTGTCCCTGAACTCTTCAGCTCAAGGCTACCACCCTACCCCTGGAGCCACAGTCCCACGTCCCATTTCTAGTGATTAATTGGAGATAAGAGTCTCACATTCTTAAAACCCCGGGCTGGATTTAAGTCTTGATCCTCGAATCTCAACCTTCTGGTAGCTAGGATTGCAGGTGTGAGCCACTGTGCCGGCTCATCCTTCTTTCCTGTCTCTAGGCATATCCTGTTCTCTGTCTTGAGCTTAACCATGATTGTAAAATCAAAGTATACTTTATCCAGCAAGTCAGAAGATTTTATATTTTAGAAAGGTTGACTATGTCATTCAAGTTGAGGAAATGGAAGTTGAAGTTTGAAGATTTCTGTTAATATAGTGGTTCTACCTCTCTTACATTTCTGCTTTCTCAGCAAGCGCCTCATCAGGTACTTTGCATACTGGAAGGTTTTACAAGAAACTAAGTCGGCCTTGTAAACTCTAGCCTGGTGTTCATATTGGCGATACCTGGCCCAGGCCTTCCGTTCTAGTGACTGATGCTGGTAAGGAAACGGCTGCCCTCCACTGGATGAGCACATCCACTCACCATCTCAGACTTGCTCAAGAGCCCAACCAAAGGCATTGACGCTGTGCCTTTACCCCGGCTGTCACAGTGCTTCCAAACATACATGACTTTAAGCTTGCAGATAGGATTTCACAAGCCAGCAAAGCAAGAATAATTACTTGTCATATTTTTGAAGTTATTTCAGTATATCCATATCTTTACTCTTTACCTTTAACAACATACAAGTTTATTTGAAGTTCAATAGAAACAGTCTTTGGTAGGTGTGGACATAAGTGTACAAGTAGAAAAGATTATGGATCTTTAGAACTCAGAACTTTAAGCCACACATTGACATCTTTCTAGATATGCCCTCTGAATTATAGAATTCTACAGGCATTCTCTTCGCCAGACTCAGTATTTAGTGTTAAGTACTGAGGCCTAGGCAAGAAAGAAATGATGATATGTTTTCTCAGGTTTGTTGTTTTTGGTTTTAACTTTTTTTGTGACAAGGTCATGCTGTGTAGCACAAGCTGGCCTAGAATATGGGACCCTCCTGCTTCAACCTTTCAAGAGCTGGGATTACAGGTATATACCCCTGCTCCTGTCCTCCCAGGTCTTAGGCTTGGAAAGTACAAAAAATATTCAGAAACCAAGGTGTTATCAAGGGTGTACATATCCTTTACCCAAAGAAGCAAGGATAATTGTAGAGCTGAAGCCATGAATGGAATCTTAGCGATTCCCGTGTCACAGTAGGTCACCCTGAAACGATTTCTGACCCTTTCCAGACAGTTTTACTCAGGAACTCTTGGTTTCATTTGCTTCATGCATTGAAAGGTAATTGTGTAAAGATTAAACATGCTAGTTCTGCTGCCTACTATGGATGCACTCGGTGCCTGTTTACTAATTGTGTGATCAGTGAAGGGATGGTGTACAATTTTGTCATATTAGCATTCCCATCATTGTCAGAGGCTGTAAGTTTAGCTGTGGGGGCTGCAGTTGTGGGTTTAGAAGCCTGGGAGAGTAACCTAATCCACAGAACACTGAAAGTGCTGGCTTTACTGATGACAAGATTTTATGCTCAAGAAGCACAAGGCTTTGAAGATTCATCCAAAAGAAAAAAGAAATCCCCTGCATCCTCTCCCCTTTTTTCCTCCGTCCATTTCTACTCTCCTCAGAAAGGGGAGAGTCTGCAGCTGAGTACAGGATCTAAGTTCATGCTATTGAACCATTCTTGTGATGTTCTAGAAACTGGTTTTTCCTTGCTAGGTTGGGCATCACATCTAACACAACGTGTCTGTGCAGCCGATCTGCAGTCCTGTCCTGTGGGCTTTACTTCCTAAATCTCTCTCCAGTGCTAGTACCTTGGCTGCTGACAGCATAAGAGAAGCCATGATATTTACTCCCTTAGGCTACCAAAGTAGCTTCCTAACTGGTGTTACCTTGTTACCTGTTATCTATTCAGCTTTCAGGCCAAAAGGTCTCCTCTGTAGAGTCAGAGTACATGTTTTCAAAATGTAAATCTGACCCAGCCTCTCCCATCTCCCTTCTCCCCATCTTCAACCCTCCAATCCTCAGTAGTTTCCTCTGGCCCCTGGAATTCCAACATGGTGGATGAGGTCTTACTTGATCCTGCTGTTTCCATACCCCCCAACCCCCGCGTGGGTGTCCTGTCTCTAGTCATGCTGCCCTTAAATTTTCCCTGCTTTGTTCTGCTATCGGGCCTTTTCATACAAAGTATCTATAATGAGAAAGTACTATTTACTATTTGACTCCCCACTTGTCCAGATCTCAGGGGACATATTCATGGGTGAACAACTGCAGAAATTTGTGTCCTCGTGCTGAAAAATCACAGAACTTTTTCACTTCATTTTTCTGATGAGTGTTGAAGGTATTGTCTTTCATAAGACAGTTATAAAACAGTGTATAGTGGTCAGGAGTGTGGCCTAATGGTAGAGTGCTTGCCCGGAATGCCGAAAGCCCTGGGTTTGATTCCTTGGTATCACATGCACAGAAATAAGCTGGAAGTGGTAATATGGCTCAAGTGGGAGAGTGTTTGCCTTGAGAAAGCTCAAGGACAGTACCCAGGCTCTAAGTTCAAGCTCTAGGACTGGCAAAAAAGTGTGTAAAACAATATTTAATAAGTATTATATGATTGTTTAGTTTGTACTTTATTCCTTGTACTAATTATCATCTATTGTCAACTTATCTGTCTATTCATGTCTATTGGATTCATAAAATGAAAATATGCTTGCAAATATATGAAATTCTAATTTTCATGTGTAGCATTTTTCCAGAGTGATGATTTATTTTATTTTTCATTTTTTTTGTAATTGATAGAAGGGTTACATTATTTTCGCGATAGAAGGTGCATTACTTCACATACATTGATACCCTTTCTCATGTCTTGGTCCCCATTTCCCTCCCCTCACCCCCGCCCTCATCTTGTTTTACCCCCTTCCCTATTCAGTTTCAAATAATCAAATACACATATATACAATATATCAGATAACAAGGTGAAATACTGTCACAATATCAGATAGCCAAGGGACATCAAAAGAGATGAGTGATAACATAGTACATTAAGGACAACAATCACTTATTATATGCCTTTTGTTTCAATATCCTGGAGGTCCTTTCATTTAGCATCATCCTATATGGCTTTGTGTATCTAGGTTTTGCTCTATTGTAAATCTCTGCTAGGAGAGCCCAAGGTTTCTACTGATTATGACAAATGAGGGAAACCATTGAGCCTATGTTCCTTTGAGTCTGGCTTATTTCACTTAATATGATTTTTTTCTAAGTCTTTCCATTTCCTTATTAATGGGGCCATGTTGTTCTTTCTGACAGCAGCATAGAATTCCATTGTGTATAAATACCACATCTTGTTGATCCACTCATCAACTGAGGGGCATCTGGGTTGATTCCATATCTTTGCTATGGTAAATAGTGCTGCAATGAACATTGTTGTGCTGGTGGATTTAGTATGTCCTTGTTTCTGGATGGTTGGGTAAATGCCAAGTAGTGGAATTGCTGGGTCATAGGGGAGCTCTGTGTTTAGTCTTTAGAGGAACTGCCATACTACTTTCCATAGTAGTTGGACAAGTTTGCAGTCCCACCAACAGTGTGGTAGTGATCCCTCCTGGCCACATCCCTTCCAGATTCTGTTGTTATTAGATTTCTTGATCCTGGCCATTCTAACTGGAGTCAAGTGGAATCTTAGAGTTGTTTTGATTTGCATTTCTTTTATGACCAGAGATGTTGAACATTTCTTCATGTGTCCCATAGGCCATTTTTGTTTCTTCTTCAGAGAAGACTCTCTTTAAGTCTTTGGCCCATCTTTTAATGGGATGGTTGTTTCTTTGGAGATTTGTTTTGGAGTGTTTCAATTTTTTGAGCTGTTGATATATTTTAGATATGAGGCCTTCGTCCATTGTATGGGTAGTGAAGATCCTCTCCAGAGGGGTGGTTTATATACTTGTTTGACTTCCACAGGGCCACAGTTGTGGTGTTAGCATGACCATATTCATAACAGACTTTCGGATAGTTGGGACTCAGATTGTTCTCCCCAGATAATCTCGTTCATATCCCATTTCCCTCTTAGAGGATATTGATCAGTATTCCAAAGTCATTATGCAATTTGGTTGCTTGTGTAAATGTCTTCAAGAGATTCTGGAGAGGAAACAGTTCACTGTTTTGCTGGGTAGAACTATTCATGCATCATGTTAATTAGAAAAACAATGGGAAGTGATGGATCTTCCTATGGATTTGATTTCATATCAGCTCTGCAAAGTCAATTGGAAAAAGCCTGAGGTACTAGGAAAATTAGTGAGAAAGATTTGACTTGATGTGTGTGTGTGTGTGTGTGTGTGTGTTTCTTCTAAAAGACATGTAGAAAAGGCATGTCAGGAAGAGGATTTTCTTTTAAAAGCTTAGTATCCTGAAAGTCATTGCATTGTAAGTGAAAATGCTCCAGACTGGTGGAAATAACTAGAATAAGTTTCCTTGAATAGGAAAGAACCTGCTTTCATTTCTAAAACCTCATCACATTTGAAAAGGCAATTTAGAAGTCTTACACTTCTCCAACATGCTGCAGAACACCAGCTTTAAAATTTCTTTTTCTTAAACTGTTTTTTGGTCATAGTGCTTGAACTTAGGACACTGTCCCTGAGCTTTTTTGCTCAAGGCTAGTGCTCTACCACTTTGAGCCAAAGTGCCATTTCCAGGTTTCTGGAGGTTAATTGGTGATAAGTCTCATGGACTTTCCTGCCTAGGCTGGTTTCAAATAGTGATCCTCAGATCTGAGCCTCCTGAGTCATTAGGATTACAGGCATAAGCCATCAGCGTCTACCTTCTTAAAGTTTTTATTTTCTTCCAAATCAAATTTTGAGACTTACTCTGATCTCTTGTAACTGAAGATAGTGATTGCCATATTACCTGGGAGGCCAGAACACAACTGGACTTGAGGATGATTTTTACTTTCCTCTCTGTAAGGAAACTGTGTGGACCCAAGGAAGGGAGACTTTACAGAAGTCCTTACTAGGTGCTTAAGTTAATCTTTTCTATCTTTACCTGATATTCGTAATCAAGAGGCATGGTGAGGGTAAGGATGGCAGTGGAGATGAAGCCTCAGGTTTACTGCAATCAAGAAAATGGTTGCCATGTTGACCTAAGAATACATTTTGAGAAATCAAAGGGATGCATTTTTCCCTCTTGTCTGTGTTTACAGTAAAATTGTTGCCTGGCTTGGAAACAATGCTGCCTTACTGTTTATAATTTGAACCAAATTCATTTCAAGTTCATTTTGCAGCGAATCCTGAGATTGGTTAACTGTTTAGTTTCTGTATTTAATCAGACCAATCTTAGGTATTTTTTCCCATGGCTATGGTACAAGTTATTGCTAGGCAGGCTTAGTCTTGAAATGTAAAGGAGAAAGGCTGACTTCCCCTTATACCTTTTTTTCCCCTGTTAATTTCTATGTGTTGAAAGTAACTTGGGGTTAGATTTTCTAAAGTGGAAAGGAGAGAAGCAATGGAAAGAGCCCCTAAATGAGCGAGTTCCTCCATGGAAGCCTGGAAAATTCTGCTTCTGTACATCTGGCTGGCGCCTTGGCATCTGCCTGGAGTGACTGCATTTAAATGCGCTCATGGATCACCAGACCTGGATGGTATAAGTACAATGCCTTTGCTGCCTTACCTGTTCAAGCCTTCCTGTAATCCATGAGGTACTGGAGGAAACCACAGGGGCCCTGCAATTTGTGGATTTAATCTCAGTCCTCCATTTACCCAATCACATGACCATTGATGAGTTAGCCGAGCCTTTGTTTCTTTGGGGACTTAGTAACTCAGCTAGGAGAATGGACTGTAGTTGTACAAAGAGGATTAGCCCCTTTCTCTTTTCTCTCTGGAAGGTCATGAGGGAGCCTGACGGTGGAGCAATGTGGCCATGGTTTCCTGGGCTGGGATGGCTGGATTGGGTAAAAAGTCGGAAGGAAAGGAGATATTTCTATGTTGTGAGTGGCCTGCTATGACCAGGATGATGTGGTAATATCATCACCTTGCATGACTGCCAGGTACAGGGAGGATGTCAGGTGTGAACGGCAGTGCGGTGGCTTCAACACTTCTGGTGGGACTACGAATAGGCCATTTAAATTAACTTTCTACCTGAGTCTGAACCAAACAGCCAGGGACAGCAAGGCACTTCCAGGTAGCAGTAACACATTTCCAGGTAGGAATAAGACACTTCCGGGTAGCAGTAAGACACTTCTGGGGAGTCTGCTCGAGGTCCTGGTGACACTTTATATCCAGGCAATGGACAGCAGAAGAGTCGAGAGGTAAGGAGAGCAGGGGCTGACTGAGGTCAGAGTTCTCATTCAGGGGACACCACAGGCCAGGATAGGCCGTCTCCTACTACAGCATCAGCAATGTGTGAGAACCAGAGCACAGGACATGTCTTGTGGGGTCAGTGGTGTTCACATGGGGACTGGCACTGTAGCTGCTCCTGCATCTTTCCTTATATTTCAGTGTCAGACTCACATACACAGCCTGTGGTGGCATTCTCACATTGCCTTTTGTTCAGTCTAGTGTGTCCTATGCCCGTGCTCACTCTACCTCTGCTGTATGTATCAATGGATAGTTGTAGCTGTGTACAGAAAAATTGATATCACTTTGACTGGGGAAGTATATTTCCTACTAGAACACGAGGTACATCCTATCTGCTTCTCTCACTCTGTGTGTGTGTGTGTTTGTGTGTGTGTGTGTGTGTGTGTGTGTGTGTGTGTGCACGCCAGTTCTGGGGCATGATCCTAGGGCCTGAGTGCTGCCCCTGAGCCTTTGTTTTCAAAGCCAGCTTGAGCCACAGCTCTACTTCTGGCTCTTTGGTGCTTAATTCGAAGAGTTTCATGGGTGTTTTTGCCCTGGCTGGCTTTGAACCTCTATCCTCAGATTTCTGGTTCCCAGATATTTTAATGTGTTGCCAGAGTCAAATTTTAGGATTCACTTAAGTTACTAGCTGGAAGAAAATCCAGCAACCAGAAGTACCAGACAGTTAAAACTCTTGACCTCTGACCATCGGTTTAAAGGTTAGAAAGAGGGCAGACTAAGTCGCAATGTATTTTTGGCCTGCTTAGAATTATAGTTGCCTTTGGAAATTTTTGGTAAGCTGCCATAGATCAGAATTAGAATGAAGGCCATAAATGTGGCTCCTGAAAAATGTCCTTATGATGCTTCATTATATGGTGTGTTACTGGCTTCAGCTGTGGGACGTTGTCTGAAATGATGTAAATAGCATTTAAACTGATCTTTTCCTCTGCGTAATAAGTATTGTATGTGGAGACTTTCTGCCTCTATTACTTAAATAGATCACCCAGTAGTTTGGTACACAGTTGCTGTAAACATAATTACCTCATGGCTATTATTAGGGAAATCATGTGGGTAAAACCAACCCTGCTATTTGGCTGTGCCGGAACCTTGCGCTCTTCTGGTAAGCAATATGGGGATCAAAATAAGCACCCGGGCCTTTATGGAAATGGGCTCAACTCTGTATTCTCTTCATAGTACCAAAGGCACCATGATAGAAAATGCCAGAGAGGGGGAAAGTAATTTGAAAACCAAATTGCTACTCCCATCATGCATTACCTGAGCCTGGCTCTGAGTTTCAATAATTTCTTTTCAACAAAAAATCCTCTCGTATAGGTCAGTCTGCGTTTCAGATTGTGAGTTAAATTACATAATAATAATTCTTACTGGTGGGAGCATTGTATACGAATTCCTCTTTATGGAGTCACAACAGAAAATCTGACACATGTAATATAATATCATTGAGCACTTACAGGCTATCATTTTCAAGTAATATAAAAGATACATCAGTTTATCAAAGATACCTTTTATATGATTTTTGTATTGGCTCTCTATTACATTAATAATGTCATGTAATAAAAACATCCACAAAAACTTCTTGGCCTACACAACACATGGATTTGTTATTTGCTCAAGATGCGTGGGTTAGCTGGACAGATTTTCTGAGCTGGAGACTCATTTCTGTATTGAGACCTCCCTAACTGGCTGCTCTCCTCCCATCAGCCCAGCCTTTGCATGGCCTTTCATTCTTTTTTTTTTTTTTTTGCCAGTCCTGGGCTTGAGCTCAGGGCCTGAGCACTGTCCTTGGACTTTCTCAAGGCTAGAGCTCTACCACTTGAGCCTCAGCACCACTTCTGGCTTTTTTGTATGTATGTGGTACCAAGGAATCGAACCCAGGTCTTTGTGCATGCTAGGCAAGCACTTTAACCACTACGCCAAACTCCCAGCCCCGGCCTTTCATTCTTAACCAGCGGGTCTTTCAACCCAGCAGCTTGTTCTCAGAACAGTGGCAAGGACTGAAGATATTGGGAGAGCAGGAGGCTGTTTGAAGCCTAAGCAACACACCATTCCTTCTATTGTGTTCTGTGGGCTCACACCAGCCACAGTCCAGACCGGACTCAAAAGGGATGTAAAAGGGCCAGGAGTTGGGCCATTCATGCAACCCACTCAAGAAGAAGAGAATTTTATTCTCTATCTTGGTACAAGGAGTGTCCCAGGACTTTTACATGTGCTTTAGAATCTCCCCACTGCTACCACAGCTATTCTGGGAGCAATGAGTTCCTTCACAGGAAGAAATAAATCAGTTCATTCAATAACTCTTCTGTTCAATTTCCTCCAGACACAGGCTGTATGTCCAGTGCTGTTAGCTTTGTAGTTTTAGCACATTATATGGTGTAGGTATAGTTTTATATATACTTTTAGCTGCTTTTTTTGATAAAGTTCTAATACTTTCAACTAGCCTGAGAAATGATCTTTCAGAAAAATTCACACATGCGTATTTCTATGAAGTTTTAGTTAGTGTATTGTACATATGTGTGTTGTAGGAGTGCTTGCGTGTTTGCTTCAGGCAGGATCTTGCTGTGTCACCCAAGCTGACTTCCATCTTGTGATTCTTGTATCTCAGCCTCTGGAATTCTGGTATTACAAGTATGCATCACCAAGTGGGCCTTATATTTTAGTGGTGTGTGTGTGTGTGTGTGTGTGTGTGTGTACTTACATATCTAGGAAGAACACAGAATTGCTCCTAACTCTTAGATATAATTGCTTTGGCATTCCTCCAAATGAGGTACCATAATTGGCTTGGCAGTTTCTCAACTGGGAACCTCTGTTACTTAACAGTTGTATGCACTTGGTAGTGTTAGGTTGGTTATCTATTACTTTGTAATAAGTGACCGCCACTGAACACCTCCCAGCAATGAGCATCAGTTATTCTAGACAGTTTCCATGAGTCAGGCATGGAGGACTGGCTTGGCTTCTTATTCGGTCTCTCATGAGGGTGCAGAGAAGCTGTGAACTTGGACTACGCAGTCTTGTCTGAGAGCCTTGCTTAGGCTCTTCCATCTTTACTCACAGAAGACAGCAAGGAGGCTCTATTATGGGTACATGAGTCTCTCCATGGGGCTTCTTTGACATGGCCACTGATTTCCCTCAGAGTGAGGAGAGAAAGGGGGAGGGGGCAGGATATCACTTGCACTGAAGCCATATTTTTTTTTAGCTAATCTTGAAAGTGACGTACCTTCGCCCTGCCATGCTCTGCTGGCCACACAGACTGAGCTGGTGAGCTGGCCTGTGGGAGGTGGGAGGGGAAAGCCAGGAGGTGGGAGCCTCTGCTCATTGACTGGGTCATTTTGGAACCTGGAGGCTGCCTATTGCTATAAACAGCTTTCTACAAATGGCCCTTTCTTGGTAAATGGGAAGGCAACACTTCCTTTTGGCCTATCCAGCTAATGTAGAATTACCACAACATAGAGGTGATCAATTTAATAGCTCTTCTTTTTTCATCTTAAGATATTTTTATATAATGTATGTTTATGCATAAGTATTATATATTCTGTATAATGATCCTTACGTTTTAAATGTGTACATAAAATGCTTCAAGACAGTTTATGTGGCTGCTGGTGAATTTCCAGAAAATGCCCTCTGCTGGCCGTGATTTTTAGAGGAGAAAGAGGGTGAATATATGTTAGGGTGAATCCTAACATATATACATATATATATATATGTATATATGTTCATAGTATGTATACATACACACATATACACAGACATATGTCTATATATGTATTTCCTTTTTAATGGATGAGATGTTAACGGTCAAGTGTTCTGACCACTGCAAACAGAAACCCTCATCCTGTTGACACCTGGGGATGCTTATGCCATCCACGTAAGGGAAATGTGCTCACAGCCAGGCACTGAGGGACCTTTCTATGTGCAGCAGTTTTGTAAAGCCTGTATTACGATCTGTGAACTACTTTAATGGGTTATAAATGAGAACTCATACGTTTTTTGAGTTCACACCCTCCCTTTGCCATTTTTATATGAGATAAAATGTAACCAATTCATTCTCATGTTTGTCAAAATCTTGTTTAGCTTTTTGAGAAATCCACCTGGATTCGTTCACACGATGCACTTTCCATCATTGCAAACTTTAATAAGTTTTCTGGCACCTTCCAAGGTGTGGGCCCAGGATACATGGTCATCCTCAAGTTAAATGATGGGGGGGGGTATACGAACAGGACCTGGGTCCTTATAATAACAGGCTTTGCATTTATAATGGTGGCCAGGCCACCAAGAGTGGGCAGAGTCACCTGTATGGGGAGTTTGTGGGGAAGAGTTGCCCTTTACACCAAGCCCTAAGGGTTGTGCTGCACAAATGAACCTCATTGTACATGGGTGGTCCTCTCTAGGCCCCTTGGACTTTGGACGGGGTTAAAGGAGCTGCCAAATCTCCCATAGAAGGTGTTTGATTTAAAAGGCAATTAATTCTCCAGTTCCACCTTGTCCTAGGGCATGTAAGCAAGCAGCAAGGGATAAGAAAAAAAAACTCTAAGCACTTAACAGTGGGGTTTTTTTGTGGGGGGCTGGGTGGTGGGGAGAAGGGGATCACACTAACAGGGCTTTTGAGGGAAAAACAATCCTTGCTGATTCCTACTGCCAGGGGTCTGAACTCAGTGTGCCAGGCCCGAGCTCTGGGAGTGTTTAACCCTGTGGCAGATCTGGTCAACTTCGAGCTGCACTGAGATGATGTTGGCCATGATTGTTTGGAGAACTCAGAAAAAAACTACATGATTATTTGCAGATTTCCAGAATCTCCCCTGAGCTTTGTACTTTCCCTTTTCTTCAAGGAAATTTGCCAAGACTGGCTTTCTCTTCCCCTTGACGTATCTCCTCAGGGGTGGGAGAGTCAGGTCAGCTCCCCTTGCTTCTGTGTAGGGTTTGGAAATGCCCTGCATGTACAAGGTATAAACTAAGTAACTCCAATAGTGAGTAAAAAGTATATGCATATATATATATATGTGGGTATATATAGGTGTGTGTATATGTGTATAAATGTATATATATACCTATTCAAACCAAATTAAATATATATTTACATTCAAACCAAATTAAATGTATATAGTTTAAATGGGCATGTATGAATATATATATGTATATGTGTATGCATCTCTATATATGTATGTATATATTTAAGCCACATTAAATATATATTTACTTAAAGTATATGAATGTTAAACATATGTTCATAGTTTTAAATGAAAATATCAAAATTTGCATAATGGCCTATTAAAGACATTTGTTCAATAAATTACACTATACAATGGAATACCATGCAGCTGTAAACAGAATATACTCAAAGTGAGCTCCAAGACTTACCATTCATGAAAAGTCATGTGTGAAAAGCAAAGTGTAAACCCACAGCGTAGAAATCATATATTTACTTTATTTCAAGAAAGGAAAGAAATAGCATATACTCATTTGCTCAAGAAAAATATAGCATTTGTCTGAAAAGCTATGTAAGCAACTAATACTGGTTATTTTGGAGGAGGGAGATGGGAAATTGGGGTGGGGAGAAATGGGAAATATATTGTTTATTCTATAACCTTTTGTGACTTTAAAAACCTTAAACCAAATAAAATGATATCTACACACACATATATATGCATATACATACATATGCACGCACAAACACACATATGCACACATATGTAGCAACTCTGGACAAGGCTTAGAGTACAAAGACAGGGGGTATAGGCAACTAATAAACACCAAGAGGATCATGATCTAAATTCCTGCCATGCACCCCTTTACTGCTATGTCCGCAAGTACATATGTGACTGGCACATGGTGGATTTACTGCTGTTAGATGGTAAATCTATGTGGTAGATTACTACTGTTTTCATCTGCCCACCTTTCTCTTTTTCTTCTTTTCTGGGGCCACTCCCCATATATTGGCTGCAGACAGATAGATCTTCTGTTTGAGACAATTCTTCTGTGGGTGAGAGGAGGGGCCGTGTCCTGCAGAGAGACCCTCATTCTTCACTGTTTCTGGTTGGGCTGGCTGGGACATAAACAGAGTATGTGAATCGGCTTCCTGTGTCATTTGCCACACTTGGGGTAAAATTCCCAGGAGAGGGCAAGGAAAGTAAGTCAGTACATTGCAAGACCCATGGTTCCTTGAAGAATCCCCAACAATTCATTCTAGCCAAAAGGTTACCATGGAGATGGGAAAGAATGAATGCCAGCACAGCGCAACATGACCTTTCAGGGAAATGGGTGATGGACCGGAAGGGTGTAGCTCAACCTAGGTGAATAATAACTAAATTCCAAATTGAGCAGATGTTATCAAAAGAAGACATAAGCCAGGTGCTGGTGGCTCATACCTGTAACCTTAGCTACTCAGGAGGCTGAGATCTGAGGATCAAGGTTCAAAACCAAGCCAGACCTTGAGACTCTTATCTCTAATTATCCACCAGAACCACCAGGGAAGTAGAATTGTGTCTCAAATAGTAAAACACTAGCCTTGAGCTGAAAAGCTCAGGACAAGACCCAGGCCCAGAGTTCGAGACCCATGACCTGCAAAAAAAAAACACCCCAAACAAAAAACAAAACAACAACAACAAAAAGACATAAAAGTAATAAAAAGGACTTTTGTGACTCCTGGAAAGGGCATTTCTATAAAGCCTAATGCTTTGTGGGAGGTCATGGAACCCTGAATCTGCCCGTGTGTATTCCATTGCTGATTCCAGTGAAAAGTTTTCTAAGCACCACTAGCACCAAACAGAACAGAACAAGAGACTGATGTGCTGTTGTCAAGTCACGCAATACATGTCAGCTTTTAATGCTCCATTAGCTATTCACATACGAGAGAGCCAGAGCCAGGTTTAAGTGCTTTTCTATGAGAGAAACAGAGAACAGGGCTTTTTCCTTGTTGTTTTAATAAGCTAAAGGTTATAGTCATCTTTTGGGTAAATAAACAGTACTCGAGATGAGAAAGCATCTCTCCTTTGAGATTAAGGTTCTACCAGATTATGATTTTATTTCCTATCCTACACATTTAGTAAAGAGTTAACTGGGAAGCTTGTAAACAGCTTCCCACTCCTGGGGATCCTCATTCAGAAAAATGGGATTGGAGCCCAGAAATATGAATAGCCTTCAAACATGCTGGGAGATTCTGATGCAGATCACATGTGATTGCTCTTTTAGAAACTCCATCTTACTGTGATTTGTTTGTTTGTTTGTCTTGGGTTTTGTTTTGCTAAATAATGGCTAACTCTCATTACCTAGCAAAGCCAAGAAATACTCGAGTTGGGGGTCAGTAAACTACAGTTCACAGGCCAAATCTGAATCTGCTTCTGTTTTTGTAAATAAAGTTTTATTAGCACACAGCCATGACCTTGGTTTACTAAAGTCTTTGATTCCTTCCTGTCAGAACCCAGTGGAAGAGATGATTCATTCAGGCAAAGACAGTATGGCCTAAATTATGTACTAGTTAGCCCTTTGAAGGAAGCTTACCAGGCACTTGTTAGAGGATGAGTATTCATCTGATACACTACATACAAAACTTTCAGCAGAGGACTTGATATTTAGCAAGTGAGTAGGAAGTGTTTCCAATTATGACAAAAATAAAAAAGATACAGAATGAAATAAGCTCAGATTTGAAGATTTAAGAAGTATGGAACACAGGAACTGAAGATGTCATAGGCCACTGAAATAAAAAGATTCACTTCAGTTACCAAAGTGACTCTGGTCCCTGGCTGAAGTAAACCCTCTTGTGTTCACAAGACTTGTTCTGCTGTCCCGTTTCTATGTAAGTAGACAGGTGCATTAGGTGATATGGAAAAGGGGGTAAACCATAGGCCTTCAGTTTTCCATGGAAAGAGAACGCTATCCCTAGTTGAGTTGGTGGGAAATGGATTTCTTGGCTTTGATAATTAAGCTGGCAAAGCAAATTCGGTTCCAACATTTTAATGAGCTAGTGTGGGTGGCCAACAAATTACAGGTTCAGGCATAAATGTTTCAAATGTGGGTGGTTGGCTTTTAACCCCAGGGAAAATTCTGTGATTCTGAGGAAGTTTTAGGCTGATATCCAAGTTCAAAGAGTAATTGCTAAATATTAAGAAAAATGTGAACTATTTTAAGCAATATCATATTATTTGAGGACAGGATTACATTGTTCATTGAGTATGAGTGGCATGATCCATTAGCATCATTTTGGCTCAAATTAATTATTTGTAAACATTCATGCTTGTCTATTTGTGTTTGAAGTTCATACAGGAAATTTTCCTGAATGAGTGGGAAAAGTTGGAACAAGTAGAGTTGTTTCCCTTTTTCTACCTTTTGCTTCCTGTCCCACTATTTGTTTGTGTCTTTATTTTCTGGTTGTGGGGCTTGAACTCAGGGTATTGGTGCTGTACCTGAGCTCTTTTTGCTCAAGGTTAGCATTCTACCACTTTTTGAGCCACAGCACCACTTCTGGTTTTCTGCAGGTTAACGGGAAACAATAGTCTAACAGACTTCCCTGCTGAAGCTGGCTTTGATTCACAATCCCCAGATCGCAGCCTCCAGAGTAGCCCACCAGGGCTCAGCTTGCTAGGTATTTAGACCCTCATAATACTCTTTGCCCATCCTTTGGCATTCTATGTTGGGAACAGTGAAAATTTGGGTTCCTACCTACTATATATGCTTCCTCTATTTGGAGTAAAATATAAGTAGGGATTCAAACAAGGAAGGATTCATTCTTGTTGAATTTCTACCATCATAGGGGGTTATATAGACGCACTCTTGTGGCAAACCTCACATCACAAAGGTAGGGTAAGTTTTCTAAAGAAAGTCATAAATTTCAGTATAGGTTACTTTTCAGCCTGAAAATCAGTCTGAATTCTATCACTGGTTCCTGTTAGCAGATAAAATTCAAAGCCAGCATGGTGTAAATGTTAAAAAAAGAAACTGTAAAAATACCGAGGAAGGTTCTTGATTTCCTCTGTCTCATTACCCAGGAGAACAAAAGATGATTTGACATCATGATCACTGACATCGGGGTCAGAAAACTAAGTCTTGTTGCCTCATGCTTCTCACATCTGCAAAAGTAATCAAGACTATGATTTAAATTTAACTGGGAAAATGTATTGACTTAGAGAAGAGAAAGCTACTCAATCTTTTTCTATTACTTTCTCTTATTTACCTACTGACAACTTATAAAGGCTTTGTGAGTTTTCAACTGGAAAGCTATCCAGGAAGAGAACATGTATTCTATACTTCTAATGAAATTAATTATTGGAGTTGTATTTTTTGCATATTGTTTCTTCAAACAAATGTTCACCTACCTTTTAACATAAATGATTATGTGCAGAATCAATTATTTCCTAATGATATTGTGATTTCCAGATTAGTGCCAAGTGGTACTTCTTTTTCTTCTCCCTCTTGCCAGATTTATATCTGGTCTTATGCTGTAAAAATCTATCTTGTTCTTTTCTTTTTTTCTTTCTTTTTTCCTTCCACGTATCCCTCCCTTTTCCTTTTTTCTTCTTTCTTTCCTTTTTCACTTCCTTCTTTCCTTCTCCTTCCCATCTCCTTCTCCCTCTCTTTCTTTTGTCAACATAGAATCATAGAGTGATCCATCCTTCCTTCCTTCCTTCCTTCCTTCCTTCCTTCGTTCCTTCCGTCCGTCCGTCCGTCCGTCCTTCCTTCCTTCCTTCCTTTCTTCCTTCCTTCCTTCTTTTTTTTGTCAACATAGACTCATGGACTCTTATTTGATCCCATGGGCAATAATCTGTCAATTATTAGTTTCTCAGACTTGACTAATGAGGATTCCATCATCCTGGCTTCTGTGTCTTTTTGACATGTCCCCATCATTCCTTTCCATTGTGGTTCAACACGATGGTCCAGATTCATGTGGCACATTCCCTGTGGTACATTCCCTATTTCTCCTATGATATCTGTTTCCTTGTACTAAAGGATACAAGTTTTGGGATTCACTTTGTTACTGAGGGTTGCTGCTCCCAAGACCTCTCACTGAACAGAAAATGTGTGAATGTGCATGCATTCATGTACACACTCTCTCTCTCTCTCTCTGTCTCTCTCTCTCTGTCTCTCTCTCTCTGTCTCTCTCTGTCTCTCTCTCTGTCTCCCTCTCTGTCTCTCTGTCTCTGTCTCTGTCTCTGTCTCTGTCTCTGTCTCTGTCTCTCTCTCTCTCTCTCTCTCTCTCTCTCTCTGTCTCTCTCTCTCTCTCTCTCTTTCTCACAAATCACACCTCTGTATTGATTCCTTATCTATTTGTTTGCTAAATAGCCTTTGCCTATGTTGAAACTCCAATTCCAATCCAATATTCTAGGTTTGCTCAATATCCCTTCTTTCCATACTGATACCTCGCTGATGGAGAATAAATTCCCCCCCCCCCCACTATCTTCAGTGAATTCTCTGCCTTACTCTAGCAGCCCATGCTCCTCCATCATTCTGGCCTAGGGGCCCACGCTGCATAATGGTTCCAGTTCTGTCTTATTGTTAGTTGCTCGTGCTGGTACAGGGCTTGCACTCAGGGACTTGTGTTCGTGCCTGTATTTTTGTTTGTTTTTGTTGTTGGTCAAAGTCAGTGTTCTACCACCTGAGGCACATCTCTGCTTCTAGCATTTTACTTATTTATTAGAGGTGAATCTTTTGGATTTGTCTACCTGGGCTGGCTTTCAACTGAGAGCCTCGGCTCTCAGCTTCCTAGATAACTGGATGACAGACATGAACCACAAGCACTCAACACAAGGGTAGATTAAAAATAAATAAATAACAAGGTAGATAAATAGAAGAAAGAGAGGCAGAGAGAGAATATATATATATGTATGTGTATGTATGTATGTATGTATGTATGTATGTATGTGTAAATGAAGAGTCTGATGTGAGATCTCAAAGCAGGCCTTGACTTCCAGAGCCAAAGTGGAGCAGGAAACTTCTGCATATAGGGGAAAATTTGAGTAATCTTCTATTTAGTAAATGATACAAACAAACCAGATCTCCCTTCCTTTTGGAGGGGGCTTGGAATCTCAGTGGTAAAATCGAAATGTATATGCCTAAAATATTCCTTTTTTATGGGTAGTAAAGTTTGCGGGGGAAGAGGTTAAGGAGGCAAATTATGTGCAATAGGTGGATAGGTACATGATAGTGTCATTGGTACATTTTTTTACATGAAGAATGAATAGGATCTTAATTGTTTAAATTCATAAATTAAATAGCCTTACCATTAAAAAGTGCTCGTAGAGCTGATGCAATGTGTTTCTGGCTCTTTCCTGGCTCTTAAATGACCTGTGTGCGGTTGGGTTGTGGTCAGAAAGGCAAACACTGAAAGTAGTGTGCCTCCATGTGACCAGCGAGGAACAAGAGGCGGTTGGAAGAGATCATTCCTTCGGCTGAAGTCTGTAAAACATCACACAAAATATTGTTGACTTTTGAGGGTGCTTTTCTTGTATCATTGCATGTGTTCTCACACTTGGTAAAGGTTTCCAAGAGAATCTAAAAGAATGGTTGAGGAAGATATTTATCTTCCGTTAAGCCAAAATCGGGATGAGGAGGAAGTTTTCATCACTGACAATGTAAAAGATATCCCTGGGAAGAAAAAAGAAAGTCACCTGTAAATCACTGTGGAGTCCTTTGCTCCAAGAATGCTTCCCACATCTTCACTTAAATCAGACTTTGTGGAACTCGGTCTTGTAATCTGATTATCCAGACAGATCTGTTGCCCTCCTGAAGGTACAAAGGAACTACACGTCATGGGGCTAAACATAAGTTAGAAGAAGGTTGTATTTTCTTCCTTAACGTCTTAACTCCTGGGCCACCTTATCTTTGTACTCACATTTCCTTCCCTTCTTTTCTTGATAGCACCGAGAAAGAAACGCAGCATTACCATTGGTAGGGATGCATCTTAATCTGGAAGGATGGAAAGTAAAATCTGTTCTAAACTTTAAAACAGGGATGATAAGATTGACATATAAATAAAACACTTGGATCAATTGCTAATCCACAGTAAGTAATAAAAGTATTTACTATGATAAAGAATGTTTGTTATTATTATTTCAGTATAATTGAACACCTACAAGCACTGGTCACTTATCAGAACTTATGAATCATTTAATCAGATCAACAGTAAAAACAATTTAATATTATGATAACGTTTTGTGACCAGTAGTACATTGTGGTAAACTTTTTTTTATTAGTGCTCTATTTGAATAAGTCAACTAAAAACAGACTTGCCTATTCCTTAAAACTTTGAAATCAGATGCTATTTGTTTGGAGGGAATAAGTAGTAATGATTCAAAATATACATCGTTTTACCAGAAACACAATGGCTTCAGTTCTTTGGCGAAGCCCGTGTGTATGTGCGCGGCTGTGTTATTACTGAGGCTTTCACTCGGCTTGAGTACTGTTCTTTAGTGTTTTCATTCAAGGCTAGTGCTCTACCACGTGGGCTGTGTTTCCTCTTCTGGCATTTTGGTAGTTAATTGGAGATAAGTGCCTCATGGACTTCCCTGCCTGGGCTGAATTTGAACCACAATCCCCAGATCTCAGCCTTCTGAGTAGCTCGGATTGCGGGCGTGAGTCACTGTTATCTGGCAAGAAGAGAAGTGGAATATAGAAACAAGAGGTTTATCTTTGTGATTATTGTTCTTAAGGTACTATGTGAACCTATTTCTTTTCTTTTCTTTTCCCCTAATGGTTTAATCTCATGTTGTTATTGTATCTGAATGTGGTATCTGGTATATTGAATATACATTTATTTGTTTATTTGAAAAAGGAAAGTAATGGAAAAACAAGATGAGTGGCAGGGAATGGGGACAGGGAAAGTGAGGAGAAAAACAGGGATAACAATATTCAAGAAGTAATGTACCCACTACCTGATGAATGTAACTAACCTCTCTGTACATCACCCCAACAATAAAATAGAGAAAAAGGAAAAAAATAGAGGAAAAAGAAAAAGAAAAGTTGTACCCAATCCAAATTTAGGGGCCCCACAAACAAAATGGAAAATTGCAGTTCAGCTGTGGGATGGATGATGGATGGATGGATCTCACTGGTTAAACTTGAGATCAGGCGGGGCTGTGGCTCAGTGGAGGGTCAATGGTAATGTGCATGGGTAGCAGAAATGTAACTCTGGGTTCGATGCCCAGCTCCCTCTCCCCCCAAAAGAAAAAAATGGTTAGGAAAAGAAAGGGAAGAGAGTCCAGCTCAGACTTCATTTGGGCATGCAGTCTCCTTTCCCAGCCCTTCCTTCCTGCTGGGCCTGGCTCTGCCTCTCCTGGCAGGCTCCGCCCCTCCCAGCAGGCATCTAGCCATCTGTGCACCAGAACATCTGTGTACCTGAGTTTCTCCATCTGAAAAATGCAGGCATTGTCAGCCGTGACCAGACATCACAGCATAACAGAATAATCGGCAATTCCAGATATGATGATTGTTATGTGTTTTCTGGGTTCTTCAGCTACTGCCAAATCCAGCTTGAATCCTCCCTGTTTCTCTACACACCCCTACTCCCACCCCACCTCTTCCTGCCCTTTTTACTTTAGCAGTGCTCTCTGCTGAACCTCGTGTCACTCTCTCCCCCTTGGATCCACCTATACTAGTTATTTTGACTTCACATGTGTTTTGAATGATTTAAGGCTATCCTTCCTTCCTTCCTTCCTTCCTTCCTTCCTTCCTTCCTTCCTTCCTTCCTTCCTTCTTTTCTTCCTTCCTTCCTCTCTCCCTCTCTCCCTCTCTCTTTCCCTCTCTCCCTCTCTCCCTCTCTCCCTTCCTCTCTCCCTCTCTTCCTCTCTCCCTCTCTCCCTCTCTCCCCCCCCTCTCTCTTTCTCTCTTTCTTTCTTTCGCCAAACCTGAGCTTGAACTCTGTGCTGGAGCTTTGCTCCAGACCTCTTTCTTCCACAGGTCTGGTGCTCTGCCAGAGCCACAGCACTACTTCTGGCTTTTCTGAGTAGTTTGCCAGAGATAGGAGTCCCCCAGACTTTCCTGCCTGAGCTGGTTTTGAACCATAGTCCTCAGATCTCAGCCATCTGAGTAGGTAGGATTACAGGCATGTGCCACTAACATCTAGCTGAGGCTAAGCTTAATGGCTTTAAAATAAGGACAGCACCCAGGCCTTGAGTTCAAGCCCTAGGACTGGCAAATCAGTCAATCAACCAATCATAAAAAATTGTCCTAGTTGGGTGCTGGTGGCTCACCCCTGTGACCCTAGCTACTCAGGAGGCTGAGACCTGAGGATTGTGGTCCAAAGCCAGATCAGGGAAAGAAAGTTCAGAAAGCCAGAAGTGGTGCTATGGCTCAAGGAGTAGAGTGATATAGTCCTGAGCTGAAGAGCTCAGGGATAGCACCCAGGCCCAGAGTTCAAGCCCCACGATCGACAAAAAAAAATAAAAAAAAAATAATAATAAATAAATAAATCTTCCAGCCCAGCACCAGTGGCTCATGCCTGTAATCCTCGCTACTCAGGAAGCAGAAATCTGAGGAACACTGTTTAAAGTCAGCTTAAGCCGGGAAAGTCTGTGAGACTCTTATTTCCAATTAACCACTAAACAACTGGAAGTGTGGCTGTGGCTCAAATAGTACAGTACCAGTCTTGAGTTCAAAAGCTAATGGAAGTGCACCAGGCCCTAAGTTCAAGTCCCAGTGCCAGCATAGAACAGTCTTCTTTGCATTCTTCTTTCTAGTAGCAACTCATAGCATAAGGTCCAAAAAAAAGCCATTTGTATTCCACATATCATTATTCATCATTTTATATTTCTTGACTTTACTTTGGTATGCCCTGGAGAATATTGTTCTAAAGGGTTTTGTTGCTAAATTTTAAAATTTATCTCTTAATTAGACGTCTGATGTGCAGTCTTTCTAGTTTAGTAACGTAAGGGTGAAGATTTGCCTATGGTTTTCCCAAACATTCCAAAGCTACCAGCTGTGCACTTAGCAGATATGTAAATAACTGCCGCTTGCAGACTACAAGGTCAGAAACATCCTGTCCTTTAAATTATATAGTCCTTCACGACATGTAAGTAAAAAATAGCAAGACTTGAGATATCTGTCTTCCTAAATAAAGTGACTTACTGAACTGTTCAAAGGGCAGACATGAGGAGATGCTTGGTAAAATTTGCAGGAAACAGGACCACACCCAGCAATTTCATGCCAACCAGTGGCAAGTAGGCCAAGGTTTCGTCTGGCAACCTGAAGTATGTGTTTAAAAAGTTATTTTCCACTTATCCTTTCATTCTTACAGTTCCAATATGTTTAGAGCGTAAGAGAGATATGAGAAGTAATGGGCCATGAGTCATTATGGATGACTGAGAAGCAGCATTTTTGCTGTGTTTGCCCAAGTTCACAGAGCCCCCAAGCACAGCATGCAGGGAGCTGCTGCAAGTCAAACCCTGATGCTGCCCTGAACCTTGGTGGTAGGGTTGCGGTGTATCAGTCTTAGGTGAGACATTAGACATTTTCTAGTCCAGTGGTCTGGGGCTTTTGAAGGAGAAATTACTGAAGAGCTTTACTTGAGTCTATCAAGTAAGAATATTAAAGTAAAGCCCTTCCTTGATGGCATTATATGAAGCAAAATAAGCTAAACACCAAAGGGCAAGTATCACTTGTTCCTGCCTATATGAAGGGTCTAGAGGAGCCAGATTCATAGAAAAGTTGTTGCCAGAGAAAGTGGAGAGGGGAGAATAGGAAATGGTTGTTCAATGGACATGTTATTTCAGGTTGTCCTGATGATAAATTCTGGAACTGGGCAATGTTGATGGCTGAAAATTCATCTGAAAGTGTATAAAACCTCAGAGCAGAACACTTAAAAGTGGTCAATTTTAGGGCCAGGTCTGCTTGCACATGCATGTAATCTCCACTCTGTAGGACGTGGAGAGAGGAGAACTGAAGTCCTAAGGCTAGGGAATTTTTTTTTTTTTTGCCAGTCCTGTCCTTTAGCTCAGGGCTTGAGCACTGTCCTTGGACTTTCTCAAGGTTAGAGCTCTACCACTTGAGCCTCAGCACCACTTCCAGCTTTTTATTCTATGCATGTGGTACCAAGGAATCGAACCCGGGTCTTCGTGCATGCTAGGCAAGCACTCTACCACTAGGCCAAACTCCTGGCCTGGGGAAAAATAACTAATGCAAAAAGATTTTGGGACATGACTCTGGTGATAGAGCCTTTACCTAGTAAGTAGGTGGCCCTAAGTTTGAACCCCAGTTCCACCTAAAAATGTAGTAAATTTTATCATACTAAAAAATTCTACTATCTCCTTTCATGACTATTGCTTAAAAAAAAGGAAAAATTTTCATATTGAAAGTAAAGGAAGAAAGGAAAAGAGATAGAAGGAGACAGGAAAGAGGAAACCAATGAGAATGAAAGGACATTCCTTTAACTTTCATTGATAAATGCAGACTTACGATCTGGTCAGTGATTTACTTTCCTTTGTTTTTTCCCCTTGTCTGCTTGTACCTGTACCCAGGGTAGGTAGGTTGATCCTACTGTGATGCAGCTCTTCCATTTGCAGATGGGAAAAGTCAGGTGCTGAGACCGAAGTCACAGTGTGTATTTATGACGAAGACATGAATTGATGCTTCAAAGAAAGTATCTTTAGATGAATTGGTGCCATTATTATAGGGAACTTGCTTTACAGTTTTACTTTGTTTTATGAAGTTTCTCTCACCTTTGGTTCCATATCTTACTATCATTTATTGAATTCCTTCTATGTGCCAGACATTGTGAGTGTCTTCTGTTTTTACTTGGCAGAAAATTGTCAAGTATTTATTAGAAGCATGGCATTGTTCCAAGTGCCCTATAAATAATCTCATGTAATTCTTGCAAGGACCCTAAAAGATAAGTAGAATTATCACATTTCAAAACTGTGGAAAGTGAGGTTCAAATTGCGTAAGTAACTTGCTCAAAATCAGGAGCTGTTAATAAACACACATTCCCTTTTGACATGTTGCCATTAAATTCATTTACTGATCCTAATTATCAGTTATAGATCTGATTCTTATAACTGTGCTAGATAGCCTTTTAATTAACTTTGGACCAGAACTATAAAATAGTTTTCACCCTTTTACTCTGACTTGTATCTAAAGATACTCTGAGATTGACTGAAATCAGCCAGAATTAACCTGCAAAATTTGGGTAGGGAATTTGGCCGGGAATTTGGCCTAGTGGTTAAAGTGCTTGCCTAGCAAGCACGAAGACCTGGGTTCGATTCCTTGGTACCACATATGTAGAAAAAGCCGGTAGTGGTGCTGAGGCTCAAGTGGTAGAGTTCTAGCCTTGAGAAAGTCCAAGGACAGTGCTCAGGCCCTGAGCTCAAGCCCAGGACTGACAAAAAAAAAATTGGGTAGACATATTCATTTTCTTTACCGTGAAAATATATAAAATGTTGCTAATGCACAGTAAACAGCACGCTCAGTTTATACACAAAGTGCAAAGCCCTTAGGATCTTCATACCTAAACATTTAAGGGTGTAGCTGAAAAACTGGGCGAGGTAGCTCAGACCCATAACATCAGCCACTCATAGGATGCAGAGGTCAGACCAGGAGGATTGTAGTTAGAGGCTAGTTCAGGCAAAACTTTAGCAAGACACCATTTTAACCAGTAAACTGGGGGTGGTGGTGGTGGTGGTGGTGGTGGTACATGTCTGTCACTTGAATGATAAGGGAGGTTCTGAATACAAGGATTTGTGGTCCAAGAATGTTATCTAGAAGTGAATTCAAAGTCTAGTACCGCACACACAAAAAAGTGGACCTAGATGTCTGTCAGCCTTCACAGAGTGAAATGCGCATGTGCAGCAACTCCCTGGACTCCCCCTCTGGCAGGTGGTTGACTGGGGGTGGAGAAATGAGCCAGCCGTGCTGCCAGGACCGCCTCTCTGTGAATTGATAGGAAGGTTCTTGAAGAGTTAGTGGGTGCTGAGAGCCTTTGTCAGAGGCAAGTTCTGGAAAGTGAATTGGAAAAATGCAGTTCCCATGGAATCAGCCTCATTGTATAGGAAGTAGGTCATGAGGGTTGAGATATGCATGGAGCAATGGAGCCTGTGTAGATTAGGAGTCAGATGAGTTTCATTTGATATTCATATTTGTGCAAACAATTCAATCCTCTGAACTATTGGATTCCTTGATCTTTTTTTTTATTGTGATTAATAGAAGGGTTACATTATATTCACCAGATAGAAGTGCATAACTTCATAATGATACCCTTTCTTATGACATGGTCCCCATTTCCCTCCCACCCTCCCCCTGCTTATCTTGATTTCCCTCCTTCCCTATCCAGTTTCAAATAACCAATTAAGCACATATAAAATATATCAGATAACAAGGTGAAATATTGTAACAATATGAGATAACCAAGGGATAGCAAAAGAGATGAGAGATAACATAGTACATTAAGGATCTTTTTCAATCTGCTTCTTCAAACTGGCCAGCAGTATAAATCAGCTTGGCACCTCTCTGTTTTTCAGTGTCCTACCACAGATTAAATCATAGGGAAGAGAGAGAACACCTCGTCATTCTGTGCCTTTGAAGACTAGTAGGTATACGGATTACCTAAGCCAACAGCATCTGATGGAACCACTCTTCTTCCTCTCCTTCTCATCCCCTTTTTGTGATACCAGTGCTTGAACACAGAACCTTATGCTCTCATCTAACTTTTTTTTTTTTGCTCAAGGCTCCCACTCTATCATTTGTGCCACACCTCCACTTTTTACTTTTTGCTGGTTCATTGGAGGCAATAGTCTCCTGGAATTTTATGCCCAGATTGGCTTGGAATTAGGTCCTCAACCTCCTGTGTGGCTAGGGTTGCAGGAATAAGCCACGAGTGTGTAACCATCTTGAACCATTGTCCTTTCGGGAGGCAGCATCAACTCTTTAGTGAACTTCTCCGAACTTTTCCATTTAAGACAATGGCACAGCACCACTAGGTACCACTAGGTACTAGCAATGGTCAGAGTAACTATTGCATTTTTTGTTGTTTCAATATGGAACCCAAGCCAGATGCCAGGGGTTCACTCCTGTAATCCTAGCTACGCAAGAGGCTGAGATCTGATGTTTGTGGCTTGAAACTAGCCCAGACAGGAAAAGGCTGGAAAAGGCTGGAAGTGATGCTATGGCTTAAGTGGTGGAGTTCTATCCTTGAGCAGAAGTTCAGGGGACAGCACCTATGCCAGGACCGGTCAAATAAATAAATAAATAAATAAATAAATAATGTGGAACTCATAGAGAAAACAAAGACTTAACCTTGAAATTTCAAGAGAAAACTAGAATATTCCAGAGAGGAAAAGCATATATCTAAGATGAAAAGGATTCCTGTGGTAAAGGAATTTAGATGGAACACAAACAGGCTGTAGATGATCTAGCCTGCCTGGAAATCTTGTCACCTCTCCAGCTACCCTCTACCCACTTCATAAACTTTCCTCTGTACAGATGGCCAGCTCAGAGAAGCACAGCGGTTAAAATTGAAATTCGGACTCCACAAATCTCAATATTACTTTCTTTAGCCTACATCTTTTAGAACTGAACAAGATGCTTGGGAGGGAGTGAAGAGAGGGAAATGGGGACAAAAATATGACAAGGGATATCAATGTGGGAGAAACAGTGCACCTACGACCTGGCAAATATAACTGTATCCCCTCTATACATTACCCCCAAAATAAAGAATTGAAAAAATTAAAAAGGGAAAAATGTATCTCTCAAGATTTCAACACAATCTTCTGGTTTGCATAAGTCCTTGTGGTTTGAGAGCAATCTCTTCTGCTTATCAATATGAGCATTTTGAGAAATGGATGATTTTCAGATGATTTTCTGTGTTTATCCCTCTCTGCCCTGTCTTGTTTTTGATTCAAAGATGGAAGCAATATGGTTAAGTATCTGTCTTAAACATGTAATTTTTTCTACCTCTGGTCTTTGTGGTTTTATATCATTTCACAGCTTAAAACAGAACCCAAAGAACAGCTCTAATATGCCCAGTGTGGGAAAAACTTTTTTTACATTCAGGTGTAAATTTTTTTCCTATTGGCCATGAGTATATTTGATTAAAAAGAAAATATTCGGGGATAGGGATGTGGCCTAGTGGTAGAGTGCTTGCCTAACATGCATGACGCCCTGGGTTTGATTCCTCAGTACTACATAAACAGAAAAGGCCAAAAGTGGCGCTGTGGCAAAAGAAGCTCAGGGACAGTACCCAGGCTGTCAAAATAAATAAATAACTAAATATTTAAATTAAAAAAAAAGGAAGGAAGGAAGGGTAAAGAAAATATCCACTGTCAACACAATCTTCATTTCTTGATCATCTGAAAAAAAAAAACCATTCAGTCATTTCTTATAGGAAAATATCAGTGGATATTTCTTGGATTTCCTAGGTGAATGCCAGCCATTTTTGAGAAAGTACTATGATGCAAGAGCACAATTTCCAATGGGAAGGGCATGCATTCACTTAGCCATTTAAACACTTGTAAAGGGTGTAGTATGTATGAGCTAGGCATCTTGCCATGAGCAAGGATTCTCAAACAAGTGAGATGTGATTCTTGCAATCCTATACTTTGCACTCCTTTGAAGATAAATTTCATGCAAAATTTGCTAGTAGAAAATAACCGTTTAATATGACTTATTAAGATGCCATAACCCCCACAAATATAAACAAACCTTCAAGTTGGCAGTGTGTGGCTACCAATTTTAAATTTTATTTCATGAAAGTTCAAAGACTGTGTTTGGAACCCTATGAGATGCACAGAAGGAAATCTGTTTACTAGTTAGGAAAAACCAATGGTTTTGCAAGCTTTCTTAGGAAGACTATCTCTTCATCAAAGGCCTCAGAAGTTGGAAATCAGTCTCTGGTCAATCAGCTGTGTCATGATTTCTTAAGGTTTAACTGACTTAGACCAGTGATATTGTCATGAAAGGCACTCCAGTGTCACTGTTTTCTAAGTTTCCAACTTGTTATTTCCTGTGTTGTAAGTGAGCCAGGCATCTCCCTGGCCAGACCACCTGCTAGGGAGGGCTTTAATATTTTCCAGGATAACCTCTTGTTAGCTCATCTGAGACAAGCACTGACATTTGTCTGAACATTTGGGAGTGTGTCATGGTAGGAAGTGCAGAGCAATCAACTGTCCTTGAAAAATATTTTTCCTTTTCAATTTGGTGTCTATTTTCATACAGGGATATTGGGAACATTAGTTGGTTGAAAGATAGGTCAGTGTTTTTTCTGACCTGTTTCAAAAGAAAAAAAAGTCACCCTTTGTGTTGTCTGGCCAATACCTTCACTAAAATGAACCACGCTGGTGCACTGAATGAACGCAGACCTCAGGGAGGCCCCTCTTTCTTCCATTTCATTTAGACTATCTGAGGTCCTCGTGTGCCAGGCAAAGAGTCATGGCAGTTACAGGGGTGGGGGCTAGCAACTGCCAGAGAGCACACTGTCCCTGCAGGTACAGAACTCAGGAGCATGCTCACAATGCTAATGTAATGTGGATGGAAATGATTTACTGTGAATCACGAGTTGCTTTTCTTAGCTCTCATTGTTATTGGTACTGTCCTGACTTGCAGCTGTTCATCATATCTCCCCTATGTCTGGCTCATGTTAGCCTGTGTAAAGTTCATCTCACAAAAACCCAAACATAAGTTTCATAAGATGCACTTGGCATCTAGTAGTAGGTCATAGCTATGCATATGTCTAGTATAACTACACCCTTCCTTCCCTCTCTCCCTCTCTCCCTCCCTCTCTCCCTCTCTCCCTCCCTTCCTTCCTTCTTTCTTGCCCTCGCTCCCTCCTTCCTTCCTTCCCTCCCTCCCCTCCCTCTCCTCCTTTCCCCCTCTTTCCCTTCCCTCCCTCACTCCTTCCCCACCCACCCTCCCTCCTTCCCTTCTTTTCTTTTGGTTAATATAAAGATTTGAACTCAGGATCTCAAGATGGCTTGGATTGCCTGTCTAGTGCTCTACCATTTGAGTCATGCCTCTGGACCTGATTTTTGTTGGTTATTTTGGAGAGAGTCTCATGAACTGTTGTTCTACGTGGGCTAGCCTTAAACCATGGTTCTCCAGGTGCCAGCCTCCTGAGCAGCTAGGATTGCATGAGCCAGCAGCACCTGGCCATTCCATAATTTCTTCACGAAATTCATAGGGCAGATGTGCTATTTTGAGTGGTTACTAGTGTTCGGCTGCTTCCTCATACTTTATCCACACAGAAGTCACCTAGGCATCTGTAATACCTGAGTTGTAATTGATAAATTTTATGAGCGGGCATTGTTTTTAGGGATAGACTTCTGCATTGCCCAAACCAGAATGGAATCATTGGTGTTAAAATGTCATGTATCAGGCTGAACTTCCATTGAGCCAGGTTACAACACAACGGTGGGAAATTTCAGTGAGCTTGAATTAGCCAAAGAAGGAAGTTCCCTCTCTTTCATCCTGTTTCAAAGAAAAGGAATTACACACTTTATTTCTGCTTTGTTTATCCTTTTCTGTCTACCAAGCCAGCCTCATCTGCTTAGGAGTTGCCTCGTTCGACAATGGTGAATCTTCACTACACTCAGTGTACTTTTGCCTTTGGACATGGTGTTTTTGGTGCTGTTTTGCTTCTTGGTATTACTAAGGATAGAACACAAAATGCCTCACACTTGCTAGAGAGCATTCTATCACTGGAACCATGCCCCAGGCCTTTTGCTTCACCCAGGTCACTGGCTAGTTGCTAATTCTGTTGTTCCCAATTCTGTTGTCCCAAAGGCAAAGCAATGTTCCAGAAGTTCAGTGATCAGCAAGTGGTAGAACGGAGACCTCCAACTGAATTTTAACTTACAAGTTAGTGTGTTTGTCAAGGTACCACACTACCACCCTGCTTCCCTATTTGGATCAAAGTACCCTAACCTGACACGTCCCACCGGGGACGTGTAGTAAGTAGAAAGGCTGCCTACATGGATGGCATGAGAGCTAGAGGGATGGAAGGAAGGGATAATTCAGAAGGAACTCTGCTAGGAACCCTGCTAACAGTGCACTCTGGGACCACTGGAACCTCACGTTTCTCAGATTCTTGCCAAGGATCTCCAGCGGAGAGATGGTGCTGGACTTAGATGCTCAGTTTTACTACAGTGAGCAAGAATATTGGGAGGTGCTCTGACTCCCAGGGATGTTGATGAGGCTGAGTTGCCAGAGGGTCGCAAAGGATAGTGAAGAAGAACAGAGTAAAGGTACTTGGGGAAAGCTCTCAGACCCAAGCCTGCGCCCACGGCACGCCTAGGATGCGAGAATTGCCTGCTTGAGCTCCTCCATGTATTTTTTCCTCCTCTTTTGTAGACCCTTAAATCTCGAATCTTCCAGCTTTGATGCTTACAGTTTGTTATGCTCTCCTGAAGTGGAGTTCTGTGCCAGAATTCCTGTTCCTTTGTTTGGTCACAGGGAGTTCAGGTTACTCCCTATCACTATTCCACCATCTTGATTCCTCTGAAAATCCTGGAGATGCTCTGAACCTTGATTTTTGTTAAAGCTATGGGGTCTGGGCTAGTGGTTACATGAGAAGGAAGTAGGTTTTGGTCTGGGGTTGGTAGTACCCATGGTTAGGTAGTAGAACCTGTGCCTTAGTATATATCCCAAACACCAACCACTTCTCTAAATAAAAACAAAGAAGGATGGAAGAGGGGAGAAGGAGGGAGGTAAGAGGAAAAGGAGGGAGGGAGCCAGTTTTGCTTCTAGGCATCCCTGTGTGGCCTCATCCACTGCACGGCCTCCTGTGGAGTCGCATCTGTGGAGTCCCATCTGTGGAACCCCTAGCTCCTCAGCCTCCATCCCATACAGCTGACAATCCGTCCTGGGTGGTCACCACTCTAGGGGGTGGACCGACAGTTCAGCAGGGCATGTCCTCCCCATGCTGTGGCCTGTGGCCTCCAAAGTTTATTCATGGAAACTTGCCTCTGTGCCTGACCTCTTTTTGCCTTAGCAAACTTCATTCCATTTCTTGAATGACAAAGAACATTACAAAAAAAGCGCTAATAAAATTATTATGAAGCCTCTTGATCTTTTGATAAACTTCAAAGAATAGAGACTAGTAAAGTTTAACAGAATAAAATGTATTTCTCATAAAGAAAAAAAAAAAAGAAGCAAAGACCTAGGCACCAATGACTCACGCCTGCAATCCTAGCTATTCAGGAGCCCAAGATCTGAGGATCACACTTTGAATCTGAGGATCAAGTTAGCTTGGACAGAAAAATTGACTCATATGCAATGAACTAGCAAAAGCCCGGAAGCTGAAATGTGGTGTAAGCAGTAGAGTACCAGCCTTGAGTGAGAGTCTAAGAAAGAGTGAGAGACCCTGAATTCAAACCTCAAACAAACAAAAAGATAAGTAAACTAAAAAATAGAGAAAATTAGCTGTACTGGGTAGGTAAATTAAAAAATTATGCTAGAAGTTACAGCATCAGGAATCCAGATCCATAAAACAAATTCCCATACCTTCATGTATTTACATATCTGTTTCTTGTAATCAGTTCAAGACATATGAAGTTATTATGATTTTATTTCTGCCAGCACTTGCCATGTCTTATCTCCCACTTAGAGAAATTGTATTTCTTGGAACTAAGGTGTGAGAAAACCCCAGCTGGTTGATTGCTTTGATTGCTTCCAGTCATATTTTCACTTAACTATTTCATAAATGAAAGCACTTCTTGATTTCTTCCTATCTGTGCTTTGTTACTCCTTTGTCTTTTTTCAGTGGTGCCGTGCTTTGAACGCAGGACCTTGTACTTGCCAGGTAGATGTTCTGCCAGCTTGTTTTGCTTTAGTTCTTTTTCAAATACGTGTCAATTTTGCCTAGGCTATCCTGGAACTTTGATCCTACTCCCTCTATCTCTATGTAGCTGGGATTACAAGTATGCACCATCAAGCTTGTTTATTGAGATAGGAGGCCTTGCTAACTTTTTTCCTAGCCTAACCTTGAATTCTTCCTGATTTCTGTCTTTTGACTATACCATTCCTATTTTTTTGGCTAGTGTACATTAATTATACAAAATAATGAGTTTCATTATGGCATTTCTTAGCATGATTTCATTTTCCCCAGAATGCCCAGTTTTGCTCTGTTCTGTGTTTGACCAGAGAGGAGAGTATGACTAGCATTTCTTGCAGAACACTCATGACCTCTGCCGTGCTGTTTATGAATCTGAGCCATTTGTGAATTATTTATTTGATTCATCCATGGCAAATAACCATCTGGGAAGATAACAGCTTGCTGGGAGGATAAACTTCAAGTTCCTCGCAACATGTACAGGACTTCTCAAAGCACAATGTGGATTTCCACAGCCAACCTGAGGGGCTTCAAGATCTATCGTTAGGGTGGAGAAAATGTCCACGAAATAATGCAGCTTTGTTTGCATTGTTTTCAAGGCAATAAAGAGTAAAACCTCAGTTCATTTGTTATTCTTTTCTTGTCAGACACACACACACACACACACACACAGTCACACATAACTGTCTGGGGATAGCCACGATCTTGTTAACAAAATCTAGGTCTTTGAGAGAATATCACTGAACAGACTGTGATTCTGGCTTCCTGTGTTTTCAGTCTAGAAGACATAATAGAGACACATACTGGGATTCTCAGCAAGTGTGTGTGTGTGTGTGTGTGTGTGTGTGTGTGTGTGTGTGTGTGTGTGTAAGTGAAGGGGTATCCCCTCTGTGCCGAGGACAATGGGGTGCAGTATTCTGAGAGAGCTGAGGTGAGGGGAATAGGCTGGTGGGAGGGGTGGTAAAGGGGCAGATGGCGTGCTCCCCTCTGCGTCTGTGGTTACCTTGGCAATGTAAGAATATTATTTAAACCATGTAGCTCTTTTAGTTTGTTGGAGTATCTGATGTGTTTAAAGAGTGTAAGGCCATTTCCTCATTAGGCACCACTTATGCTTAGCCTTAATTCATACCCTCACATTTAGCCGATGCAGCACGGCGCTCGTCTGTGTATTTTAAGAGGCTTCTTATAACAGGGCTGGTCCGTGGCTTTTCCCGTGAATAGTACTTAGCGGCTTTACAGACCTCTCTGTCAAAGCCATGACATCCTCATGGTGGTTTGGGAAGCTAAATAAAACCTAGGAAAGAGATATTAAATAAAACAAAGAACACACCTATGTAATTATTGCCAGAAACGAAACATATTTGAAAACCCTAAATTGCAATGTGGCCAAGGCACCTCAAGATTGCTGCAGATAAATAAATATCATTTCCCAGGTTAAAATGTCAGGAAAGCATCGTCTATCCAGTGTTTTATTTAGACTTACCGTAAATATTTTGAGAGCGTCTTGACCAAGGTTGGAGGAGAGAGCAGGTAGGCAGTGGAGAGAGCACGAGACCTCCTGCCTTACCCGAGCCATTCCATTCATTATCCTGGCCTGCTGCAAAGCCAGCCAGCCCATTCCAATAACGGCAATTTTCTCCTCGGGGGTTCTTGACACATGCAGAAGATAGTGGTCTTCCCTGTGGGATTATTTTGTTGACTTTGAAAATATTGATCCTTTTAAGCCCTGAAAAAAAATTTTCTCTTTTTCAAAGGACCAGTTGTTTTAATGTCAGCCGTCCAGTTAATACCATTCTCACTTGACAGTAAGGACTCCCTTCTCTCCGGAGTCATACTCTCACTCAAGTTTCTGGACTTTCTCCTAGTCACTTTGATGAGTTGTTCCAGCCTCTGCTCTTCACGTTCCTTTTTCTTTGTTCCCATGCTAGGTGTGTTCAGATAGGTTAATCCTCATAACTTTCCTAGGCATTTTTGAGATGAGGTAATTTTCAGAAAGCCACATGGCAAATAAGTGGTAAATTCCATATTCCAAATCCAGCTGTGTCTACGTACATCTGTATCATCTCCCAAAGGTGGGGTCTCAGTACACAATCCCATGCAAGTCACGTGCAATTAGATTAGGCTTTCCCAGTTTGCTGAAGTTCAATTCACTATCACTTAGCTATTGATGGTTGATGTTTTTGTGACTTTTTGTTTCTCCCTTTTAGAGCCCCTGCCTAATATTCTGTGTATTACACATACTATATGTTCGCTAACTTAACCCATTCCAGATACTTCAACCACTATGCAATCTCTCTAGCATGCAGGGCTCAGAGAGTAACTTTGCTTTTAAAAGATACAGAATCCATTATTTTCACCCTTTTCTTTTTTTAGTATTTTTAAACTTTTATTTTATTGTTGGGGTGATATATAGAGGGGTTACAGGTAGTGGGTACATTATTTCTTGAACATTGTTACTCCTTCCCATGTTTTTCTCCTACTTTCCCTCCTCCCACTCCCCCTTCCCCGGCCAAATAAATATACGATATACCAGGTACCAAGGTCAGATACAGTAACAACATGAGATGAACCTTAAGGGGAAAAGAAGAAAAAAAGAAATAGCTTCACAATAGGACATTAAGAACAACAATCACAAAGATAAATCTCTGGTTTCTATATCTTGGAGTTCATTTCACTTAGCCTCATCATATATGGCTATATGTACATAACTTTTGAGCTATTGTGATCCTGTTGGGAGAATCCTAGATGTATACTAATTATTACAAATGAGGGAAACCATGGAACCTATATTACTTCACTTAATATGATTTTTTTCCAAGTCTCAATTTCCTTACAAATGGGGCAATGTCATTCTTTCTGATGGCAGCCTAGAATTCTATGGATTTTTACCCTTTTGTCCATCTGGTAATTTCCCTATTTTAAGGGTTGATTTGGATCCTCCTCTCCTTTCGGAGCTTTTCAGACTCACTTAGTGAAGCAGAATTACTTCTTCATCTACGTATGACTTAGGATGTTATACCTATTTTCTGGTTGGCCTTCCTTTAACTAAAAAGAATGCTAACTTTCATTTACTGTGTATTGTGCTTGTCACTAAGAAAAAGATTATATACACACTGCTCTTTTTTCAACCCTAGCAACAGCCTAAGGAATGGTACTTATACAGAGGAATTCAAGCATCAGTGGCCAGCAGTCACTTGCTTTGGGTCACACAGTTAGGGAATTTCAGAGGTATACTGAGAATCTAGGTTTAACAGATTCCTAAAGCTGATTTTTAGAAATAACACTTACATTCAATGAAATGCACATGTGTACAGACTGATGAGTTTTGATAAAGAAAATGTCCAATTATCAGACGCAGTCAAGATGTGGGATATTTTCAAGCAAGTTTCTTCTCTCTCCCTCTATCAATCCAGCTAGCTATGCAGATTGGAATTGGCAGCTCATGAACTTCATGGATCAAACTCTTCAGTATGTACATTTCTCATTTCTTTCTCTCAGTGTATTTTTTTTTTGTCAGTGGTGGAGCTTGAACTCTGGGCCTGGGCACTGTCCCTGGGCTCTTTAGCTCAAGGCTACTGCCCTACCCCTTGAGCCACAGCCCCACTTCCCCTTTTCTATTGGTTAATTAGAGATAGGAGTCTCAAAGCCTTTAGTGCCTTGGCTGGCTTTGAGCTGTGACCCTCAGATCTCAGCCTCCTGAACAGCTAGGATTACAGGCTTTCAGGCGTGAGCCACTGCACCTGGCTCAATGTATTATTTTTGATCTGCTATGATGTCTTCCAGAATATTAGTTCGTACATAGATTCTTCTTAGTTGCTGAGTAGGATTCCATCTCATGGAAATACGTTCGGTTCTCCTCCTTTTCTTAAATATATGGACTTTGTCTAGCAATGAAACTCTAGAGCTCTGTGTACCATGGTGGCATGTGGGTAGT
Organism: Megascapheus bottae; assembly: GCF_031878675.1. Classification (NCBI taxonomy): domain Eukaryota; kingdom Metazoa; phylum Chordata; class Mammalia; order Rodentia; family Geomyidae; genus Megascapheus; species Megascapheus bottae. The sequence goes on along the minus strand of NC_143516.1, from coordinate 11,751,000 downwards.
TTTCAATTCAGAGTTGGTAATAACCTTTCCAAAATGGGGTGGTAGATTGGTGCTTCCCAAGGGGAAGTGAGGCTTCACCCAGGCCTTGGCTCTCCTATGTGAACAGGCCTGGCCTGTCTCTCTGTTTGTTGGGAAGCTCTGCTTGAACAATGTGTCGGGGCAGCAGTGGTGGACATAGAAGTGTTGGCTGGCCCACACCTGACCTACTATCTTTAGAAAAACGTTCACCTTATCTTTTATCACATAAGAGTCTGACCACACACTTAACAGCTTAAAGCCACACCTATCTCTTGGTTTCCTGTGGATCTCTTTCACGTGGCTACCTTGGTTTGCTGTGGAGTTGAGGCTTATTCTGGGACAGAGCCTCTTCCAAGCTCAAGTGGTTGTTGGCAGAATTGAAGTCCAGGTGGGTTGTTGGACTGAAGACCTCAGTCTCTTGCTGGTCATTGGCCATTGGCCACCTACAGTTCCTTGTTGTCATAAATGAGTGTGGTACAGTTGCTGCGCTGGCTTCTGTTTTGAAGCCTGACATGAGTTGTGTGAAATCCAGTTGTGCACTGTCTTCTTTGGCCTTGTTGAAATGTGTCGGTGTTCCTAATTCTGATCCATTTATTCTTTAACCAAGAACATAGAGAACAATGGGTGAAAAGAGCTAGAAGGTTATCTTGTTCACGGGGTGCCATAGCTGGTTCATGAAAATTCTTTTTAAGAAGTGGAAAATATAGATAGTATGAAGAAAGTAGTTGTTTTGAACCAAATTGGGCATTGAAGTTTTTACTGTTCTAATGAATGGTGTTCCTCCCTAACACAGGGAGGCTATTCTGGATAAATTATCTGCAGTTAATGTCCCCGCTAAGGAAGATTGATAGGAACGCGTGAAGCGATTGCGGATAAACACTGCTCAGTGGGCTCATTCAGTGTCAATGAATTGAGTCTTTTCTATAATCTGCTACAGGACGGCATCATTGCTCTGAATTTTTCCATGGACTGAAGAAGTAGACACTGGCAGAGTGACTCCTATAACCCAAGTGTGGGAAACAAAGCTTTCTGGCAATAAATCTCCTTATCTGAAATGGAAGGATTAGTCCAGACCCCCCCCCCACCCACACACACACCCCTAAGGGTCTTATGAAAGCAGATTGCTTATACTCTTTAGGTAGTCTATTTAATTTTGAAAAGAGTAAGTACAAGAAAAAAAAAAAAGAGCAAGCTACCTATTTTACTTGTTAGAAGACCTGGAAGATATTTAGGGTAGCTGAACCTTCTCCCCATAACCGTAGTATGTTTATTCTATCCTTGGTCACTAAGGATTTTTAAGTGCCCAAACATAAAAATTCACTTATAGACTAGGAAAACTACTATTATAACCATTTGATAGTTTAGAAAGTTTTCATCTAAAGTCTACATAATTGGACATATGTATGTGTGTGTGTGTGTGTGTGTGTGTGTGTGTGTATAAAATTTTATTGTCAGGGTGATGTACAGAGGGGTTACAGTTACATACGTAAGGTAGTGAGCTTATTTCTTCTGGAACATTGTTACCTCCTATATATTTTTTAAAGAGACCCAGTTCTTTAAAAATTCATCTCAGCCGGTAGTTTGGTAGAGTGCTTGCTTAGCATGCACAAAGACCCAGCTTCGATTCCTCGGTACCACATAGGTAGAAAAAAGCCAGAAGTGGTGCTGGGGTTCAAGTGGTAGAGCTCTAGCCTTGAGAAAACCCAAGGACAGTGCTCAGGCCTTGGACTCAAGCCCAGGACTGGCAAAAAAATAAAAATAAAAATAAAAAAATAAAAAAATAAAAATTCATCTCCTGGGCTAGGAAGGTAACTCAGCAGTTCAGCATATGCTTACTAGGCACATGGTTCTGGATCTGATTTTTAGCATCAATTTTTTTATATGATCATCTCAAATAAATGGGAAACAGCACATTTACCACTGCTAGTTAATAAGAAACATTAGCAGATATTAACTAACAGATATTGTGAAATTTCTTTTGTGGTATTTCAGTTCATTCAAGGCTGTTTACTGGAAACAATAGTAACCCTAAGTCACCTCTTTTGATGGGTCCAGATTGAAAGCAATCTCATCTTAGATGCAAAATACTCTTGGTGCTGGCTATGCCATGCTTATGCATCTGGTCCTGCTCTATGCGGTCTATGTGTATGTGTTAATTTAGTCTACATAGCCATCTGCTGAGGAAAAATATCCCTGGACTTGGAAATACATATACACCAGCCCTATGTATTTTCCTTGGAACCAGTGCTTACATCTTGCTCTTTTCCCCTGTTGAGAAGTGAAACGAATATTTGATTCATGTTCTCTTTGTATTTATAGGAGAATAGTGGAATCAGGATTTGAAAGTAATGCTTTAATAAATCCTGTTGATAGAGGTAATATCATCACTCCAATTGAACAGAGGAGGCAGATGAGGCATGAGAAGCAGAATGGCTGCTGGCCTAGGGCTTTGTAGCTCATCCATGGTGAAGCCAGCTGTCATGCTCTTCGCTGTCATGCTATGTCTGGTCTGGAGGAATTTGTTTGCTTTACTTAGGCCACAGCCACCCTTAAGAAACAGAACCAACAAGAATCCAAGACAAACCAGTACATTCCAACTTAAGGAAAACAAATGAACCACAAAAGCAACCCTCTTTCCAGCCTGGCCAAGCCAAACCTGTAAGGTGTAGGACAACCCATACAGGAAAGTCCACACTTCACTGTGTTGAAGTAAAGAAACACTCAGCCAGAATGGCCTAGTTAGGAGTCTAACACCAAATGATTCCCAATGGATAGATAACAGCCCTGAGCGTTGCAGGGCCGATGGAACTCTGGGAAGTGTATCAGGGATATCTTGAAGCGTGCAGTATCTAGATTGGCAGATGGGATTAGAGGAGCCAAGAAAGACCAGAGATGACCTCTGAACAGCATGGATGCTCTTTTGCAACTTGCTCTGGTGAAGTTAGGGGCTCCGGATTCCTTGGCATTATTTAGAGGAGTTGATAGGGAGAAGATGAAGATACAGCCTTTCTGTGTGCACCCTATTGGGCCAGGCTCACTCTTCCCCTGGACATCTTGAACAACAGTAATTATCACGGATATTTGGCCGGGAGCAGTCTAGCCAGCTGCCTCTTTGCCTTAACCTAGTTTGCTTTAGTTTAAAAAACAGAAAAACAAGCTAAGCACCAGTGGCTCATGCCTGTAATCCTAGCTACTCAGGAGGCTGAGATCTGAGGATCACAGTTAGAAGCCAGATCAGGCAGGAAAAGCTGTGAGACTCTTATCTCCAATAAACTACTCAGAAAAAGCTGGAAATGGCATTGTGGCTCAAGTGGTGGAAGTGCTACCCTTGAGCAAGAGAAGGTCAGGGATAGCACACAAGCCTTGAGTTCAAGCCCCAGAACTAATCCCCCCAAAAGTATATATTTATATATATATATATTTATTTTTGCACATGTGTACATATATATTTATGAAAAGTTTTAAATCATAATAAATTATCCCCATTGTAAAAAAGATTAGACAGGGGCCGGGAGTTTGGCCTAGTGGTTAAAGTGCTTGCCTAGCATGCATGAAGACCCGGGTTCGATTCCTCGGTACCACATACATAGAAAAAAGCCAGAAGTGGTGCTGAGGCTCAAGAGGTAGCCTTGAGAAAGTCCAAGGACAGTGCTCAGGCCCTGAGCTCAAGCCCAGGACTGGCAAAAAAAAAAAATTAGACATTACAAAAAAGTCAAGTGTAACCATAAAAGTCTTCTCAAAACCTGGCACCAGTAGCTTGCTGAGGAGGCTGAGATCTGAAGATTGCTATTCAAAGACAGCACAGGCAAAAAAGTCTTTTGTGAGACTCTTACTGCCAATTAACAGCAAAGAGCTCAAAGTAGAGGTGTAACTCAAGCACCAAGCAAGTATAAGAAGCCCTGAGTTCAAGCCCTAGTACTAGTACAAAAATCCCCCCTAATCCAGTTATTCATATATACTCCTTAATTTACTAAGAAGAAAGCAACCAAACCCTCTCATGCAAACCTCTATGCATACCTACCTATGGAATACCTATACAAGGATATGAATATGTAACTCTAAGAAAGGGGCTGGTGGCATACTTGAGACTATTCATGCTTTATATGTGTTGACCCATGTCACCAATTTACTCAGTGGAACAGAATCTATATGCCTGGGCTTTTTCCAGGTAAGAGAGGGCCTGGAATAGAAAGTGTTTATGCCATGTTTTTCCTGAGTCTGCGAAGACTATATGTCCGCGAAGAAGAGAACAGTCGTGTAGGATAAAGCCAGGGACATGGAGGGCATTCCTCAGGTCTTGTTGGTTTCTTAAGGACAGCAGTGATGAAGCTTGAGTGTCATGAGTTGGGATGTTTGCTGTGTCTGCTGCCACCTTGGATTAGGACCAGCAGAGGCCCAAGTAGCATGTGTATGGTTAAGGTTTGGAAAGATGACTTTTTAAACCTTGGTGCATATTACAAGTGTAGAGTCTCACAGCGCAGGCGGTGCTGGTTTAATTGGTAACCCAAGCAATGTGGCAAACCAGTAACCAGGTTCTCTTTGCAAAGAGAATCTGTGAAGAAAATACCCATGTGGTCATTAAAGTCAGGGATCTTTAAGATGTTCAGAAACAAATGTGGATAGAGAGCCCAGCTCTCTCCTTTGGGAAGAAGTGCCAGCCCATGTAAATAGATAAATTACCCTGAATCTATTGAGAACACATGTCGAGTTCGATGAAATGCAAATCTCATATTTACCCTTCTGCTGCCAAGGCCTGCGGTGTGCGTACTGGATGTGGATGTGTTTAAGCTATCACCACACAGGAAGCAAGCTTAGCCTTGTGTATGTTACATGGAGGCTCCGATTCTCAAACTCATTCATTTTCCACAGGAAAATATTTGACAGAAATATATACTGTATTCATGTGCATCAAGACAGAAACCAAATCCATTTTGTCTTGGGTTTTGTTGTGATGGTGGTGGTTCATCCTTTGTGTGAGAAAATACAGGGTTCTAAGTAGGGGAGCATGAAAACAGCTTGAGAAGTGGGGTTCTAATGTCTCACGCTTCTTATACTTGTAGTTAATCAGGGGCCTCAGTTCTAAGAATCAAGGTTTGGAGCTAGCCCAGGGAAGTTAAACCCAAGAGATTCATAGTTGCAAATACCCAGCCAACAGCCAGAAAGGTAAGTGTGGCTCAAGGGGTAGAGCTCTAGCCTTGAAGGGAAAAATCTAGGTGAGAACAAAGTGTTCAAGTCCTACTACCAGCAAACAAAACAAAAAGTACTGTGAGGGTTTATGAAGTAGGAACTGCCTGCCTGTCCCCTTACATTGTACTTCTCTTGTCTTGATCCTGTTATTTTTGTTTTTCTTTTTCATTGATGTCTCTGAGAAGTCTTTGCTGCCTCTCCAAGATTCAGTTGGTTATTGTTTAGCCTCTGGCTTCCTCTGCTTCCCACTTTGTCACAAGGTTGTGCTCACCTGCTTAGCTGTTTTCAAACCTGAGACCATATGACCCGTGAAGGTCAGAACCACACTGTTGTCTCTGGTGTAATCCCCGTCACTGAGGTCAGTGTCTCTCCAAGCCAGTTCTGTACCAAATAATAGAGGATGGAGGATGGAGTATAGAGGGAGACTCTTGTTTCTTGGTTATTTGAGATGAATATGTATGTAGGTGGCAAGAGATTATAGGGTAGGGTAACAGGCATCACAGGCCTAGAAGGCAGAATTAAAGATTTTACAAGTCCCTGTCATAAACAATTATAATTGCCGTTGCCATTCTTTATGGGTGGTCTTTTGAGTTTTCTACGGTACTCCGGAGGGAGTAAAGCCATTTTTTCCTTTTTTTTTTTGCAGCTTGCCCATCTTGCCAGGGATTGATTTAGAATCTCCTTTCATGGTGCCCTGAAAAATTTCTTTTGGTTTCAGTGCATTCTGCTTTAGTCTCAGCACATAAGGGAGGAATTGATGCCCAGAAAGCCACAATGGGTGTCTTTGGCTCAAAGAAGCTCATCACTGATGATAATGGGCCAAAGGAAGGCCAGGGGACAGACAGACGAGAGGGATGAAGGCATCTACAGGCCTGGGGGCGGGGGGACTTGTTTGGGGCTAAGGAGTCTAGGATTATATTCATACTCCAGAAAGAAAGGCAGCTCTTAGGGAGAGGGAGATTGGCTAAGTAGAGTGTGTGTGTGTGTGTGTGTGTGTGTGTGTGTGTGTGTGTGTGTGTGTATGCACACCTGGGGATATGGCTGCTGGTAGGGCCATAGAAGGGAGGCAGTGCCTGCGTGTCTGTGTACACACTTGACCTGACAGTACCTGCAGCCTGACAGACCTCATTTGATATGGGAAAGCATTTTATCCTGGGTGCTTCAGCAAACAGTTCTAACTTGGTACAACTTAACCAAGTTGCTGTCAACTTTGCCAAATTATCTTTTGATTCTTGTTAGATCAGGTGAATGTGGCAAACATTTGTGAAAGCACTTCATGCTCAACCGACAGATGAAAGAAAGTAGCACCTAGCACATTAGCATGGAATTGTGCAATTTCAGGTTGTACCTCAGGATACTGAAGGCCTGTGCACAGGAAGTAGCTACAGGCAAGAATGGACCTGCAAAAGTGCTGTTTACCAAACATATTCCTAACACTGTTTTCTTATTAGTTACATAAGTGCCTGAGGAGAGGCAGTGGCTTCCTTCTCAAGCGATGAGACTAGGGTCTTAGAGCTCCCCCCATAATCTCTATTCTCAGGGGTCTTCTGGGTAAAGATGTCTTTGTACAGAAGCTGTTCAGCATGCTTAGGGACACATGCATTTGAGCTGAATAGAAGAGAATTACAAGTATAAACTCACCCTGTTTAGTTTTTTCAAAAATCATAGAGAATTGGGACCTAAACTGCATCACGTGGAATCACCAGCTTTCCTTTTTTCCTTCTTGACTCATAGAGATAACATTTTTATCACAATTTCTTATCACTGGGTTATCAAAGAATCACAGTGAGAACTTCCTGATGTGTTCACACACACAGGCACATAAAATGCATGTGTATTATAAGGACAGATGTTATTTTAATTTGAAGGAGAGGTGATGCTGAAGCCAGGGCTAAGATTCCAGTTACTCTCAAAGAACTCTTTCCCTTATAAAAGTTTCCAGGTGTTTTGAGTCTGGTCCAGGCTGGCATGGCTGTTGGCAGAAAAAGTCTACGTCACGGATTCTTCTGTCAGTTAATGGAGATAATCACCCCCCACCAACATCTAGAACCTGGGTCAAAATGGAAAAGTCTGAGTGTAGATTGACTGCAATAGGATGGAATGATATTATATGAAACAAACACCCTCTACCCTTCTCAGGCCAGGAGAGCACTCTGTGGGAATTGCTAGGAAAGCTATGCAGTGATGGAATAATTACTAGTTATCCTTGGCCAGCTTCTGGAAACGTTATGACTGTAGTCACAGCGAGAAACAGAATTGTCACTTGAAAAAGGAGTGTGTTTGTAGGTCTAGTGTTGGACTGTGAAGGTGTCCAGTGTTTTTGCCCTGGTTCTTTTTGTTCTCTGGGCCAAACCAGCAGGGGCCAGAAAGGCTGGTGTGTATTTCTTCCGTAATGTTTATAAATTCGGTTTGTATTATGACCACCGTTGCTTTAGTCCTAGGAGATGTAACATTGAAGTACCCCAAATGAAAAGTCCTGGTTTAGATTCTGCAGTGTGTAGACTCGGCACTGGTCTGAATTATGAACCTGATGTTGACGTGGCACCTGTGGACATCATGTGGGCATCTCGACAAAGGGCGGAGTGGCACACAGTGCGCTGTCACTCTGGTGTGACACTTTTGAGACTGATTGCTGGAAAGAGGAACTGGCTCAAAGTACAACTTTCTTGTGACTTGTAGGGCATTGTTGTAGCATTAGCAATCTGAATCGCTGCTCAAAAAGATTCTTGGGGCAGAATTACAAAAGGACTCACTTTTTTTTTTCTTTACATTTTCCAGAATTCATTTCAATAAAGGACTCACTTTTGAAGTAGTCCTTTAAATGCCCTTTGATTCCAGTGTAGGTAGGCTTCTCCTGGGAATGAGTCTCAAGAAAAATAAAATTTTCAGTATGGTGCAGGGAAGAGCTGAGCATTGTCTCCAGCTCTTTGTTCTTTGAAGTCATCTATTTACATTTTACTTTTAGTATAGTCAATGCAAAGAAGAGAACATGCCTGGTGGTTAAACACCCATGTCCATGCCACAGTGGATTCAGCATGCAACTGTCCATTTGAATTATTAGTCTAGGGCTGTATGACCCATTTTGTCCTTCTTGAAATATATTTAGTATATATAATTCAACATGCATGTATGTGTTTATGTATATATAGATGTGTGTGCAGACATATAGCGTCTATCTATAGGAGTTGGAATTCAAAAGAGGAAGCAAATTGGTGTGGTTTAGACCTTTGGAAAATAGATTTAATGAAAAAAGAGAGGCAGGTATAGCTAAAATGAGGGTGGTGAAATCAGGGGATAATTTTTTTTTTGGTCAGTTGTGGGGCTTGAAATTTGTGCTTGGGTGTGGTCCTTGAGCTCTTCAGCTCAAGGCTACCACCTGTTCCTTGAGCTACAGTGCTACTCTGGTTTTCTAGTGGTTAATTGGAGATAAGAATCTCATGGACTTTAGTGCTGGCTTTAAACCGCAATCCTCAGATCTCAGCCTTCTGAGTAGCTAAGATTATAGGCTGGAGCCACCGTGCCTAGTGATAAAAATTCTTTAGATAAGGAATCAACCCTCTTACAACTTGACTGAAATGTTTTAGGAAAAATGCACTGGTTTTAATCAAAAATACAATGAGTCTTTCTGATTGAGAAGGCACATTTTTGTTGAAAAATTGCTCTTGCATATCTGCACAGCTTTATGTGACATTATTATTTATGTATCTTTAGATATATATGTATTGCTGGGTATATATGCATAACTGGGTATGTATGCACACAAAGCAGAGTGTGTATGTGTGTTAGTTTTGTTTTTTTTTTTTTGCCAGTCCTGGGCTTGAGCTCAGGGCCTGAGCACTGTCCTTGGACTTTCTCAAGGCTAGAGCTCTACCACTTGAGCCTCAGCACCACTTCCGGCTTTTTTCTATATGTGGTACCGAGGAATTGAACCCGGGTCTTCATGCATGCTAGGCAAGCACTTTAACCACTAGGCCAAACTCCTGGCCCCGATGTGTGTTAGTTTTAAAATCATTGCCTAAATATACTTTATAAAAGCTATGATAGCCCTAATCCTTATTTCTGCCCCTGACTTGCAAGTCTTACTCAGTGTCTGTTCCTTTATTAAAGTGCATGAGCGGTGTGGGGAGCGAACGGGTGTGACTGAGGGAGCCTGTGTGGGGGCTGCCCCGCTCCGGCTACCCTCTACTTCTCCCTTCCTGGGAAAATGTTTTGAGCTCTCTATGGGTTTGTTTCTTCATCTCTAAGATGAGAAACACATCTCTAAGACTGAGAAAGTGTGATTTCATGAGTAGCCTAATGCATGATTCATGGCAGGTACCTCATCAAGAATGGTTCTTTCCTCTATTTTCCTGAACCTCAGAACAAGATCAAGGGCTCCCTACCTACAAATCCATTTCCCACTGCTTCCAATTTCTATTAGCTAGTATAATTTAATGTTCTTATTTCCAGCTTTCATCATTGCCGTTTCATTAGCATATTCAGTTTCTCATATTATTTATAGCCCTGCATTATTATTTTTATAATCCATACCAGTTATTTTTTGCTCCAGTGCTTCTTGGTATTCTAATGAAATATATTTCCATTGTTGAGTGGTTTCTTCAATTATTCTCTTACATATAAAAGCACTTGTATGCCCTCTTATAACTTATCTTTTTTATGACTTTCACAAAACAGGATCTTTCTTCTTGTTTTATTTTGTTGTTAGAGATGTAATGGCTTTGCTTGATTTCAAAATGGTCAAGGCTTCCAGCTCAGCTGCTTGGTCTGTGGTTTCCATTGTAAGACCTTGGCTGTGAAATCCTTAGCAAGAATCTTTCAAGCCTTCTATGGCAACTCTAACCCCAATCCTTATGATCTCCAGCTAGATACAATACCATCTCCCAACAACACTATCTCCATACAACCCAATTCCTACCACTGCAGCTGGTATATTTTCACATTTGCACTTCACAATAGAAAAAAATTCACCATACTTACATTATTTGCCTGGCAGAAAGTTACTCCTTAAAAGGAGAAAAATCTTGTTTTTGCTTTAGTCAGACTTTCCATTCCTACCTTTGCTTAAGGCAGTGTTAAAATCTATCTATCTTATCTGTCTGTCTATCTATCTATCTATCATTTATCTGTTCAAAGCCACTTCATGTGTCAGATTTTATACTAAAATGAGTCCATAGAAGCTAAACTATTACCTTGATATCAGCCTTGTTCCTATGTTTTATATTATTCACACTTATTTGTGTGATTGACATGTTCATGGCCATAAAGACAGTTTTTGAAAGGGGGTGGTATCTTTGCTTGTTGCCAGAGGGATCTTCAGATCTGACCACAGCTTTGGGCAGTCACTCTCAGCCCGGGTCCACCCAGCCCGGAAGTCTTCTCCTTAATGTGTAGGAGGGAGGCTATTCAGTCCTGGTTCCTCAGTTCCACTGAGATGGCACTGTGAGCTGAGGCTCTGCTCCCAGGCAGGCCACTCCTCTGTCTCTTGGTGAGCTGTGGTGATTTTTGGTAGGACTAGGTTTATCCAATTGCTATTGGAGGATATATATATATATATATACATATATATGCATACATATACATATATTAAGATGTGTTTTCTAACAAACCATTCGTATGATGGCAGTCTGAACATACTGAGAATTTATAGGTATGGTTTTTCCATCCATTCTCTGCAAATCAGGAAATGCTCTGTGTTTTGATACATCGATGAATTCTTATTTTTTTCCAGTCAAGCTTGTGCTGGCCTTTCCTTCAAATCTTAGATTTGCTTTCAACCCCAGACCTCCGGTCTTTATTGTTTCAAAAGTGAGTAACCCACCATGACCTTGAAAGCCATTAACATTTCCAGAGCAATGATGAATTCAAGGTAGCAAGGCTTTTAGAAAGGTCTCTTGCATGCTTTCCCAGCTCATTTTGTTGAAAGGCCGGATTAAGACTTCACTAGAAAATAAATCAATTCATTATGTGCTAAAGAGTATTTCTGATCCACAGTATATCTTATCTTACAGAATAATAATACAAATGCAGGAATACTCACAAGTTCTGCCAGGGCTTAAAAAACTACGTTGCATTTATGCCCGTGTGTACTTCCTCGTCTTAAATCCTATGGAAGAAGCCATTCTAGGGTATAAAATCTAGATGTATCTGGGGTAGGGGAACTGGTGTTTATATGTATGTGATTATTTCACAGACATTTCCTTTATTGCACCATGTTTTATAACTGGTTCTATTTTAAATATAATGGTAAGAGCTACACTTGGTGAGCAAGCTAGGCAATTTGTCGGTGATGATTTTAGCCCATCAGCCCTGAGAAGCAATTTTTATTCTTTCTCTTTTATGTACTACTTTGCTCAAGGTCAAATCTATTCTATATCAGTACCCACATTCTTTCTCTTATATCCTTTCTCTTGAACTTTCAGTTTACTTTTGGCAGGTTCATTCTGGATTTTAAGCACTTATTTATTTGCCCTTTGTCTCTCTTTTTTTTTTTTTGGTCTTTGCTTTTTATTTCTTTCGTGCTGTGCACATTTGCACATGTAGAACCACATGGACGTAACCGATTCTGCTTTAATCTAACAGCATTATAGTTCTAGAAATCATAAAGCTCATCTAAACCCTATTAAATCTGTCACCAAATAGAATGAGAGCAATGAGAGGAAAAGAGACATAATGAAGTTACTGAAACTCAGTCTCTTTTAATACAGAGCATCAAGCTCAGATGTTAGTTAATTTTGTGAGGATTACCGCTCTGGTTTCTTAATTTCTGCTGCACTGTTAAGAGTCCTATCTTATATTTGAAGGCCTCATAAAGAGGAAACCATGATCTCTTTCTGATGTTACTTGAAAGTTTATGTGAAAGCTAATCCCAGATGGGCTAGTTCTCTCTGCACTGTGACATCTGTGTAAGAGCTGCTCAGCCATCACCCCCCCCCCTTTTCATCCACACACTTTCAGGAGCAACTCTTCAAGTGGATTATGTATGTGTATATCTTAGTGCAGTTTATTTGAATCACAGAGTAGAAATAGTCCTTCATATTAAATTTCCCTAAAGCATCTGAACTGACTGAGGATAAAGACATTGCTTTGTCAAACAGATAATCAAGTTATTTAGAATATAAAGATACAGAGTCTCATTAGTAGCCTTAGGCCATTGCCCAAACACCCGCTAAGCAAAAGGCACAACTAGAAATATAAAAGCTCTTGCGTCCATTTCAACCTCTGTACGCATTCAACACCAGCCTTCAAATTGTGATTCACAAGAAGTCACTGGAGCCCACTTATTCTTCCCTGGTTAGTCCTTACACTTTTCTCTGATTCTGAAGTTTGCTTTCCTCCTGTTTTACAGAAGTAATGTTTATGCATAAACTGCCCTCACAGAACCCAACTGACCAGTAGCCCACCATGCACAGGCAGAGCCCTGAGGAAGTATACACTCAGAGTCATAAGTCTCAAGTCATGTGACCTTGGGCCCAGATTCCTTGTCTGTGAAGGAGGTCAGTGGCTCTGCCCTGCTGACCTCGAGGGTATGCATGGCACACTGCGCCCACTTGAGCTCAAGGTCAATATGCCTGGAACCTCTTGAACTTTTGTGTACCTCTTAAATGAAACTAGCCTTCTGATCTTGACTTCAAGGTCATGATGATCTAAACATTCTTGGGCATCCTTTTGCTGCATCTTCTGTAGGTGCCCATACTCTAGGTATGCCCTTTTCTTCTATTCATTGCCCCTCCTTTTTTCTGCCCTTCCTTCTTCATAGCTCAGGAGCACCCCACCATGGAGCTTTGCCCAACTCCATTTCAAGGGAGCATTTTCTCCAGTCTCCTCATAGGGCTTCACATTGCCTGGTTTTCTCCTGACCTGCAACGTCAACACAGACTGCCCAGCTCTTGAGGTGTTCCCCTCCTATCTCCTCTTCTTCTCTTCTGCCTGTGGGCTCTTCTGTTCCTTCTAATCCCTAGAAGGGATTCACCCTTCTAGGATGCTATGCAGTCATAGTTGCTTATTTTGTGTTTATTCTGGTGTGTGTTACCACTTTTCACTGCGGATTTCAGAGAGCCAGTGTTATGGACTGTCCTGTATGTGTGCTCCCCTAAATCCATATGGTAAAGACCCAGTTCCCAGTCTGATGGTGTTTGGAAGTAGAGTGTTTGGGAATTGATTAGGATTTGATGAACTCTTCAGGGGACTATGATGGGAGTGATCCAAGTGCAGTCTGTCTGACTATCTATCTGCCATAATGGGACATAAAAAGAAGGGGGCCATCTGCCAAGCAGAAGAGTGCTTACCTGAACTGGACCATGATAGCACACTGCAGGTGAACTTTTAGCCTGAAGAACTATGAGAAATCAATGTGTGGTGTCCAGCAGAAGAGTACATCATGATAAGTACATTATGGGTAAGATTGCTTCTGACTCCTCCTGCACTTCTCCAGACACTCAGTATATATACATTTCTGTAAAAGGTCCATCACATATGTGCTTGATTCATATATGGAAGTTGATATTCACAAGTATTCTTTCTTTGCAACAAACATGTTAAAAACTTGAATGTCTAAGCAAAGGCTGAAAACTCCCTGTAGCCCTGTGCAGAACGCTTTGGGGACTGACTGTCTGGGAATGGCCTTGGATGTCTGAAGCATATTTTAAAAATAAAATCTCTCAGTGAGGTATTTTTTTTTATCCCTAGAGGAAGAGTTTGATTATGTAAGAGAAGCACACCATTCTACTTCCCATTTACAGAGTAGCTGGGTGATCGAGCTTGATTGATTTTGATCATTTAGGGTCAAAATTGGCATACATTTTTTCTGTTGTGAGCAATAGCTTATTATACCTTATCACCAACTAACCACATGTCTTAGTCCAGTTACTTAACCTCTCTGCTTCTCATTTTCCTTTTCTGAAGTCATATGACATGGATAAACAGGCCTTTGTTCTCAATGGGAGGTGGGTGTTAACACTGCCTCAGGAATGTGTCTAGCTGTTGAGTTCTCTGTGGTGTACACAGAGCTGAGATTCACTCTTATTCTCTGCCTCAGAGAAAATAATTTCTCTTAGCAAACTATGGTCCCCAGTCTAGAATATCTGAGCAAGGCAGAGAATTGGGATGTGAGCAAATTGGTATTAGGGTCAAATGAAGGAGCACCTGCTGCTTACCTGTATGGCATATGCAGGTCTCTTCCCCTTCTAGGCCTTGCTTCTCTACTGTAAAATGGAGTTTTTACCTCCTGGTGTTTCAGAGGAGCTGAAGGCTGTAAAGGCTGTACAGTGCGCTGCTTAGAACAGCATCTGGTTTTTCATGGATGATGACGAGCTTGCTGATTGTCTTCAGCTATCTTGTTTAATTTCTTTTATGAGAGATCCTGAATGGTGACTGTTTTTTGTCCTGTCTGTCTTCCATTATACTAACGAGGGATATGTGATTGCGGTTACATCGTAAAAGGTGTTGGTCCTCATGATAGACGCATGGAGTCTAGGGCCTCTTAAAAGAAGAAGTCTCAGGGCCGGGAGTTTGGCCTAGTGGTAGAGTGCTTGCCTAGCATGCATGAAGACCTGGGTTTGATTCCTTGGTACCACATACAGAGAAAAAAAAGCCAGAAGTAGTGCTGAGGCTCAAGTGGTAGAGCTCTAGCCTTGAGAAAAATCCAAGGATAGTGCTCAGGCCCTGAATTCAAGCCCAGGAGTGGCAAAAAAAATTTTTTTAAAAAAGAAGACTTACCTAGCTGCTAGGTAGAGGCTGGTGTGCAGACTTGGGACTGCCAGGTTAGCGGGTGTTTGAGTTCCACCAGTTGTATTGGTTGACATTCAGAGTATAGAATGACCATTTTTCACAAGAATGTGTTTTTCAGGATATCATCCTTTTTGCTGACTACTTAGAATGAGCATAAGAGATTTGTTTTTAAAGATGCTTTTGTAGAAGTCTTTAAATATTTATAGTTAATAAAGCCATTTGTTTTAAATCAGTGGAAAATAATTTTATATAAACCTTTAAAAGCTAGTGTAGGCCATTTCCCTCCATTACCATGTTTTGGGGCTGTTAATTATGAGGAATGGATCTACAGGAGAGTCTCAGCACACAAGCCCCCCATTGTAAACGAGGGCTGATGTGTGCTGAAAGCAACTGCTTAGAGAAATGCATCCTATGGTGAGCGGTGGAAAGTGTGGCATTAGCATAACTTATTGCAAGGACAAAGCTGGGGTTGTCAGTCCTTCTACAGAAGCTCTTTATGGGGGATATCTTATCAGAAGGCAGACTCCTTGGGGGAGATAAAGCCACATGAGACTGGGGACAGGTAACCAGAATCCTGTACGAATGACGCTCTGAATGAAAAAACGAGAAGATTTTATTCCCTCATGGTTACAACTTAAAAAAAATGACCTATAGAAGTCTTTGAAAAGAATAGCTTGTGTTTGATCAAAATCAACACAATGTAAAGGCAGCTTGTTTTGTTTCATTTCTTGAAATCAACACTAATGCAAATTATGGTTTCTCTGAGGGGAGTGAGAATTAAAGTATTTTTATTCTTTGGGGAGTAATTCAGGGAAAAAATAGCTCTGCTCATGCAAGACTTCGGAGTCCAGAGTAAATTCTATCCACAAATGTTCTCAAGTCCTTTTGCACATTGTGAAAGCTAGTTCAAATAACTGGAGAAAAAAAATTATAAAGTCACAGAAAACATCAAATAATCATTTTATACTAATACTTTTATATGATAAACTAGTTCCCTAACTTTAGGATTCCCTTTGGTTTCCTAAATAAATGATAAGTGCAATTTCTTTGCAGAGGAAATAATATCTGTTGAGGATTTACCAGGTGCTAGACAGGCACTGTGCCAAATGCTTTGTGTACTTAATAGATTAATTTTAAATGTACATTTAAGCCTTGGGGAAATTCAGCAATAGTTACAAGTCCACTCTAGTGAAGGTCAGGTCTGGGATTTGAACTAGGTCCTTTGATTCTGGCTGTTCCCTCTGACTCCGTGGCTACTGTTGTTTGGCCCCAGTAAGCTCTGTTAGTAATTTCTTACCAAAGCCAGTAAATAGGATTCCTGGGGCTCCTTCTTTCTCTCTCACAGAGTGAAGACTGTTTCTATTCAAATGCCACAGCCCCTTCTTTGGGTTATCCATTCCAGCAGTTTCTTCTCTACATGGGTCAGCCATTCTAGCATCTTCTATAGATGAGTGTTTTGATCTCATCTGGATTCACGTAGGTATGGTAATGAGCTCAACTGTGTTGGACAGGTTCCCCTATCTCTTCTGAAGCTAGACACACCGTATGGAAAGGGGATGTCTTTTGGGAAAGAGACCAGAGGGTGCCTTTGCTTGGGATTTTTCAGGAGGCTCTTCCCTTCTGATCCTGTGGGCCCATAAAGTATGTATGGGTATCATATTTGAGGGTCTTCAGAACCCATGGCCTATCCCAAGTTGGTTAAGTGACCTCCAGGTAGATTGAGGATTTGCACTTACCTTTTTGGTTCACCCGTGCATAATAGGTTTAGAAGAAGAAGATACTCTTTGAAATATCTGTGTTCTGAAACTAGAAGCTCTGAAAATGAATTTTGAATGGAATTTTTGGAGTCCCAGAAAGGTATAAGTGGCCCATGTTGTTTTAGAGGTATACTTAAAACCCCAAGGTACCCATTAGCAGAGTCCTCAGAGATCCTATAGCATGCCTAACTCTTTCCAGTTTCCTTAGCCCAAGAGATAACCAGAACAAATGAATTAGCCTCCATGGTCTCAGGAATCTCTGTGGTCAAGCGCACAATCAGAATTGGTTTTTGTCATGACATTTGTGCAGAAATCTCCTGTCACACGTGATAGAGGTGACCCCAGATTAAAAAGAGTCTAGATAAGATACATTTTTTAACATCTTAAAAATTTGGGTCCAGGAGTTTAGCCTTGTGGTAAAGTCCTTGCCTAGCATGCACGAAGATCTGTGTTCAATTTCTCAGTACATGAAAGGGCTATTGGTGTGGCTATGTAGTTCTGTATGTGTTACCACACATACAGAATTGTATATAAAGTATGATTGTTTAGGACAGCAGTAGCAGCATCTCCAGGGCCAGAGTGTGACTTCCAATCAGAAGCCTCCCTGCTCCCAACTTGAGCAGCCTAAACACCTTAAATTCTGGGAAGAGGTAGGACTTTCTCTCTCTGGAAGTTTCCTGGAAGATGGGAGACAGATTGAAGCCTAGACTCAACCCATAGTAGTAGTAGGAATATGGAGGCTATGTATTTTTTTCTATCACTTGACAACATCCTATTTATATAACCAAAGGAAGGCCTTGACATGAACAAGAGACTGGCATCAGAATCCTGAAGGTGTACAGAGTAGATACTTTTTAGAAAGAAATGAAACAAAGTGCTCTTGTGACCACTGAAAGTGCTCCTCTGAAAGTAAGAACAGGCCCAAGATCCAGCTCTGAGAGCAGACTGTTGAGGGTGGAGGCATATAGATGCATGGTGATTCAGGTTGTGTCAGGTGAGGGCTTGTCCTGTCCCAGCACTGTGTCAGCCCTCTGCAGCATCAAGCCCCTCCATCAAGACTTCACATTCAAAGGCCTTAAGGGCCTATCTGTGCTTTGTCCCTCAAGTTAAAATCCTGCACTGAATCTTGTACCTGGCAGGTGGGACCAGTTAGGGCTGCTTTGATGCCTGAGAACCTACTCAGCTGGCTGCTTATTGATAACAGTTCCTCCTTTATATCCCAGCAAGTTACCCTCTATACTTGCAAAAACTCCAGCAGTTTGGTTGGTTTGCTTCCTGAAAACATAAGATCTTGGGATGAAAGGCTGTCCCTAAGTACTAAGGAATCATACAGTTCACCTCTGGAGAAGAATATATTACTCTCTAAGAGCATTATAGCAGCTTAATAGTTTTATTTTTCTATTTTTAACACAGTGCTATTTCATTACTCAGGGAATAATTACCCATCCATTATGTTCTAGCCATTCTCTAACATTTTCAGAAAGCTCAAATAATAGAAAAATGGAAAAATGATAGAACATTAGGACACAACCATAGTATAGTCACTGATCAAAAATCTATTCTGTGTCATCTTATACAGTAGAAACTAGCCAAATGTGGCATCAAACAACTTGAATGATTGTCAGTGCAACTAAGAATGATTTTTACACCTTTTTTTTTCTTTCAACTAATTTAGATCTAAATAGCTCCATGAGCCTTTTATGCTGCTAATAACTTAAGCCTATGGAAATGATTCAGTAGTGAAATAAACTGCCACCCTTACAACACTCTTCAAATTTCCTATTACATTACCCCAATTATTGCATCACTTATCTTTCCAGAAGATAAAAATCAAGAAATCAAGGCTGGAAATGCTATCTTTATTTTACCAGTTTTGCTTGTACCAACTTCAAGGCAGACTGGAGAAAGAGCATAGACTTCTTAAACTGTGATGGAACTGGTTAGAAATGCTCATTTTTAGAGCTACTAAATCAGGACTCTGGGAGTAGAGCCAGGCAATAGGTATTTTAACAAACCCTATGGCTAATTTTAATGAACACTACAGTTTAAGACACTGTACTCCAACATATTAGACGTGGAATAATAGTGCATGATTCTTTCTGTGTGTGTGTGTGTGTGTGTGTGTGTGTGTGTGTGTGTGTGTGTGTGTGTGTGTGTACATGCTCATGCACGGGCATGCATGCATACAGCACATTTATAACTACTGAAACCAGTAAGCCAACATGTAAAACATCGGGAAAAGCTGGTGGTAAGGGACCTATTTTTCTTTGATACAGTTGTCTACAAATGTATGTGAACTACTTATTTGGCACTACATTCATGTGGGGCTTGAACAATTCACTCATCCGCTTTTCTCTTCTCCCCCACTAGGGAATTCCACTTACTTGGATGACCATGGGCCACCTCCTAGTAAGGTAAGGTCTTGTGCTTGTGGCATAAATCCTCCTTTCCTTTCTCAGCACATGCCATCTCTGACTATGGGAGCTCCTGAACCTCCAGTAACAACTGTTCCCTCTGCCTCCCCCCTCAACTCTCAACTTTCCTGGTCCTGGCGTGCTCACAAGATAATAATGGATGACAAAGGACTCAGGCTTCTCATGAGGTGGAAAGGACAGACCATGACATAGCCAAAGTGACAACGGAGGGAGAGCTAATACTTCATTGGTGGCCAGCTGCCAAGGTGTATGGTAGATTCACTTTAGACCTATGTCAGGCCCCCTGAATTTCTGCCTTTCCACCTTGGCCTCAGTGCTGCTGCAGAAGGTGGGATGTGCAGCCCTGCCATCCATGCCTTTGGGTATGGAGGCCAGATTCACTCCATCCCATTCCTCCTGGACTGCTTGGGTTGGATGCTCCACTCAGGGAACAGTCCCGTGGCTAATTCTGATGCACACTAAAGTTTAAGATCTGGTGGTCCAAGGTCATGGTGAAGGGTAATGGTATGTGTTGGTGTGTATGTGTGTGTGTGTCCATCACTGCCTACGAGGCTGTCCTGCTTTGGCCCATGTGCCACTTTCCCTTTTCCTGTCATCTGACCAGTAAGAGAAGAATAGTCCATTAGTATATTTTCTCTACCATTCTCTGCTTTCATGAGCTCCCTGAAAAACCAAATGCCAATCTATGAAAACTGAGAAAGATGGGGCACAATGATCATTGTGTATGAGAAAATATGAAATGTGAGGGATTGACTCTTTTATTATAAAATTAGGTCCTTTGTGCTTTGTTTTGGCATAGTATATATATATATTTTTTTTCTTATTAGAAGTGATGATGATACTTAATCTTTGTTGGGGGAGGATGCATTTGGCAAAATTACAAGCCGGCAGCCCTCTATGTTTCAGATCTACTTTAAGAATTTTCTTTCTGGCTTGTGAAAGCCTAGATCCTCTAGTAGTTGGTTATCTTGGTGTTTGACCACTGGAAGTGAGGTCTACTAGCTGCATTTGTAAGATATGCCTGGTGAGAATGGTAAGAAGATAATTATTAGCTACCTACATCAGAAGTTGGAGACAGTTAAACCCCCGCACTACCCTTTGGCAGGAGATATTTCTGCATCAGATACTGGCACTGCCACTTTTTAGCTCTATGACCTCGGATGAATTCACTTTAAAATTGTGAGCCTCAATTTTTCCTGCAGAGTGGAACTAAAAACACTGTCTATAGCTCAGAATGTCTGGAAGGATTGGACCGACAGACAACCAGTCGTAAGTTAGCAGTGGGCTGTGTGTCTTCAGCTGAGAGACATTAGGGTCGGGGGTGAACTGTACTGTAGAGTTGATCAAAATTCCTCAAGAGACCGGCAGCTTAATACCCTGCAGGCTGATTGAGTGCCTGTGATGCTGCAGTTCCCAGGAACACCAATGAGAACGAAGAACAATAAAAATACATTCTCTTCTAGAGGGGAAAAAGAGTACAGAAATTATGGACCATCCTAAGCTCAGGGACTTATCTAAGCAGATCTTCACGTGGTTGCTTTGGAAGCCTTTTTTTTTTTTTTTTTTTTTTTTTGCCAGTCCTGGGCTCGAGCTCAGGGCCTGAGCACTGTCCTTGGACTTTTTCTAGGCTAGAGCTCTACCACTTGAGCCTCAGCACCACTTCTGGCTTTTTTTCTATGTATGTGGTACTGAGGAATTGAACCCGGGTCTTCGTGCATGCTAGGCAAGCACTCTACCACTAGGCCAAACTCCCGGCCACTTCTTTTTTAAACTTTTTTCCATACTGGGGCTTGGATTTAGGCCCTTGTGCTTACTAGTCAGGAACTCCACCACTCAAGTCCTACCCCTTCTTATTTTTCAGATAGGATCTTGAGTTTATAGCTGGGCTGGTCTAGACTTTGGTTTTCTTATTTATAGTTCCTATAGTAGCTGAGACGACAAGTAGGTACCACCAGACTCAGCCTTCGTTATTGAGATACGTTTTTTTGTTTTTTGCTTTTTGCCTGGGCTAACTTTGAACCATATCCCTCCCAATCTCTGTTTCTCAAGTGTCTAGGATTACAGGCATGAGCCGCTGTGACAGTTACTTGGCCTTCACGCGCTGAGAGGTATATCATGATCCTTTACCCTCATTGACCTGGACCATGGAATTCAGGGCTGGCATCTGAATCAGGATTCCTGGCATCTGTTCAACTTCTTCACACTAGGCACAGACTCTCAATGTTGTGCTTGCCTCAGCACCACCCTAGACACTCACCCCGGAGCTCCTGATTCAATAGATCTGGATGAGGCCTAAGAATCTGAATTTCTGACAAGCTCTAGGGCGACGACACTCACTTTCCCTGTGAATAGTCTATTGAGAGTCACATGGCTCAGTACATAGAGGTGACTTAGGAATGTAAGGGTGACTCACCCTCATTAAGTTTTCTTACAGTGCAAAAGTATTTCCTTTAGCCAATTACTTGCCTACATGGGAAAATGAGAGGGGGCAGGGAATAATGGTGTGGATGGCCCACTGGGTTTTCTCACTACTAGCTGTTCTCTTCTCTCCCATGGGGGTAAGGGGAAGTCTTCCCTACCCATGCCCTTCCCTGATATTGAGAAAGGTCCACTCTGTCTGCCACATTAGCTTGGCATGTTAGGCTTTTACTTTAGGTTCCAGGTTAAGAAAGCAAAGGCCAGTTGGGTATGAAATTTTCCTTTTGATGCTGTCCTGAGCTACCAGCCTCGTAAAGCCAGAGTAGCCATCTTGCCTGCCTTTATGCTAAGATGCTAGGTGTATGGACATGATGTGTGATGAGTTTTGCCCCCAGAGGTCTTCCTCTGTACTGGGGCATTTTCTACTGCCCCTGTGCTCTCCTCTGAAACTTCTATTTCCATCTATATTCTATTATTTTGGGCCACTTTCGGGGAAAATCCTGTTTTTATAAACTCTGTTCAAGTTTGAATGGTGCATATCATTTCTTTAAACCAGCAGAAGTTTTCTCCAATACAAATTCTTTCCCTGGAGCTGTCTGTCTGCTCACTATCTAGGAGTGGAATAGCAAAAGCACTTTCGGTTTTTAAAGCAGAAACCACAATAAGAGGAATGTAAAATGGGGATGGAATCAAACATTGGAGAGTGAAATCTAATTTCATCCTTACCCCTGACTCCTGGCAGGGTAGAATTGAATCCCAGAAGTGATACGCTCAGACTTCCAGATAAAGGTCCCTGCATTGTGCCCTGGACTCTTAAGTCTACAGGCCATGGGCTTATCCAAGCCATGGTGGCATTCAGAGGCTATGGACTCACTCATCCAGCCTCTGGAGGGAACCTAGCCTGGCAGGGGAAAGCAAGCACATGGCCAGACCCATATTTTTCATATTTGTTTAGCACTCAGAAATAGCTTTCTGATGCCAGGGCTGAAAGAGTTGTGTTCTAGATAAAATAAGCCTTCTAAACTCTGAAAATATACTGAGGTTACAGTGAGTTCTCATTTTATTAAAAGTTAAATTCTAAAAGTTTCACATTCCTTGAGTAAGAGTCGTGTGGGGAATGGGGTGTGTCACGAAGCACACCCTAGGTCCACGTCCTCTTTCTCCCTGATGTTTTCATAAGAAAAAAACAAATCCTCTGATTTTTACTTGCTTTTAAAATCAATTTCAAGCTCATAGACTACTTAGTTTTTTTCTTTAAATCAGGGGCTGTTTTCTTCCAATGATCACTTCTGTTGAAACCCTTTTTTCTTCCCACTATGCACATAAAGATTGGAGGCCTACTAAGATTCAACATATAGGCCTCTAGGGAATGCAATGGAAAGCATTTTCTTAAATATAAAATAAGATGCAAAATAAAAAAGATGCTGTAATAGCAATTTTTATTAAAAATATGCATAAGTGTACATGTAAAAATCCTGGAAAATAAAGTAAGTATTTTCTCAGGGTTGTGGGATATCAGGAGATTTTTACCCTTAACAGTATCATTTGAGTTTGTGAAAGTAATGCCTGCTTAATCAGAAAATTGGGGGAAAAGCAATTTCCTGGTATAGGAGAAGACAAAGTTGAGTTTTTAAAGGCAGTGCTATCTACAATCCCCTACTTGCTTTCTTGTCTGCTTTCCTACCTCAGCTTTTCTGCACCTGGGACATGCACTCCTGGTGGAAGCAGCTGTTCTGGGGAGAATAAATGGATACAGGTATCATTTCCCCTGTGTTGGCTTCCTAAATCTGATAAATAAGGAGAGCTGTTCTAAGCCACTCAAGGATAATGAAATCACTATCCATAGCTGATAGATAGCTTCTCCCATGTGCCAAGCAACTGTACTGAGCACTATGCATGGAAATTTTATACTCTATGTATCCCTGTGAAAGAGCAAGTGATTTTTAAATCTTTCTTTTACAGCTGAGGGAACTGGATCTTTGGAAACCTGAGTCATTTGCCAAAGGTCACACATTAAGTACTGAACTTGGGATTCCAGCCCAATGCTATGTAACCTCTAAGACTCTGCTTTTAGCCATTTTAAGATAACAAACTTAGGCAGAAATAACAAACAATAATTACCTTACTTATGGAGTTACACACTTTTAAATAAGAATCTGATATACTGGCTAAGGCCTCAGCTGTCCAGAAAAATATGCTAATCACCATTTACCATTTGGATCCAATGAATACTTATAACTTTAAATAAGTTATTTTACTTCCTTGTTCTATTTTTTGTGTTTGTTTTCCAGTCATCTTGCATACATACCTAGTTTTAGCAATTTTTCTATTTAAAAATTATATGGAAAATGAATCTGGTATCCACACATCTCAAAAAGTGAAAGAAGACTGTCCCATGTTCATTTAGCAAAGCAGGGCAGAAAAATCCTCTTTACAAAATGTCAGTTTATAAGATGAAATCTTCCTGTGACAACTGATCTAGGTTGCCACCATATGAAGATTCACAGCTCAAGGTTTCACATCTATGATCAAGTTCATCCTCTCCCCCCACTTTTCTCTTCCTTCTCCTTCTCCCTCTCTCTCTATTTCTTTTCTTGCCCATCAGATAAGTTTTCTTCTTTAAATTTTCTATTCAATGTAAGTTGAAACAAACTACAGGGCTGGGAGTTTGGCCTAGTGGTAGAGTGCTTGTCTAGCATACACAAAGACCTGGGTACAATTCCTTGGTACTACATACACAGAAAAAAATCAGAAATGGTGCTGTGGCTCAAGTATCAGAGTGCTATTCTTGAGGAAAAAGCCCAAGGACAGTGTTCAGGCCTTGAGTTCAAGCCCCAGGACCAGCAATAAAATGAAAGCAAAATAAAACCCACAAAAAGGCTATGGTTGTAATTCATTGGTTCATTGGAAGAGCACTTGTCTAGTGTGCATGAGGCCCTGGATTTGATAACAAGCACTTGGTTGGGCAGGGGGGTAGTGGGGTCAGGGGTGGGGGGGAGAGGATGATACAGGAGAGTAGAGGAAAACTGGTAAAATAAAGATAGCATTTCCAGCCTTGATTTCTTGATTTTTATCTACTGGAAAGATAAGTGATGCAATAATTGGGGTAATGTAATAGGAAATTTGAAGAGTGTTGTAAGGGTGGCAGTTTATTTCACTACTGAATCATTTCCATAGGCTTAAGTTATTTAGCAGCATAAAAGGCTCATGGAGCTATTTAGATCTAAATTAGTTGAAATAAAAAATATGAAAATCATTCTTAGTTGCACTGACAATCATTCAAGTTGTTTGATGCCACATTTGGCTAGTTTCTACTGTATCGAATTACATAGAATAGAAGATTTTTGATCAGTGACCATACTATGGTTGTATCCTAATGTTCTATCGTTTTTCCATTTTTCTATTATTTCAGTCTTTTGAAAATGTTAGAGAATGGCTAGAACATAATGGATGGGTAATTATTCCCTGAGTAATGAAATAGCACTGTGTTAAAAATAGAAAAATAAAACCATTAAGCTCTTATAATGGCTCTTAGATTTTTTTTTCCTTAGAGGCTTAGTTGCTCTATATTGCGAGGTAAGAATTTATTTTATCCATTCCAAAAAGCTGTATTTTTCTTTGCTCCTTGGGAAAGCTCTAAGAAAATAAACTTATAAAAACATGAATCCAGAAACGAATTTATAGCTATTCAGAAACATATAAAATGTTAACGTGAGGGTTACTGGATCCTGACTGTATATTGAAAGCTAAGATGTAATGCTAATGTTTACCTTTACATACACCTCCCCCCTTTTTTTGTCAGTCCTGGGCTTGAGCTCATGGCCTAAGCACTGTCCTTGGGATTTCTCAAGGCTAGAGCTCTACCACTTGAGCCTCAGCACCACTTTCGGCTTTTTTCTATGTATGTGGTACTGAGGAATCGATCCCAGGTCTTTGTGCATGCTAGGCAAGCACTCTACTACTAGGCCAAACTTCTGGCCCCCCAAAACACTTTTAACATGAAATAATATCGACTACCTTTGAATATAAAGTAATGTGCTAGGTAGTATTAGTATTTAAGTTTCTTTAAACGAGTGGAGACCCACATTTGTCATCTCAGCTACCCAGGAGGCAGTGACTAGAAAGACTGAAATTCAAGGCCAACCCTTGGCAAAAACTTTAGTGAGACCCTCACCCTCCCCCCCCCATTTCACTCAATAAAGTGAGTAGTGGTGGTGAGTACCTATGGTTCCAGCTACTCAGGACTCTGTAAGCAGGCAGATTGAGGTCTGAAGTTGTATTAGGGAAAGAATATAACACCTCATTTGACAAACAAGTAAACTGAACAGGACTCAGTAGATTTCTCAATTAGTAGAACACTTGCTTGGCAAGTATGGGGCCCGAGTTAAAACCCCAATACTGGCAAAAAAGAAGAAAGAAAGAAAGAAAGACCAAAAAAGAAAGGAAGGAAGAAATGGAGAAAAGATGAAAAGAAAGGGGCTATGAAAGAAGTCTTATAATTCATTGCTGAGCAATCCTTTTATAAATGAATGAAAAGTGATAAAATTAATTAAGGTACTATTTCTATGGCATCTAACCATCTGTGACAGTAGATGGTTGCTTGGTAATTCCCATTCCTTCCTATCCATTCCCTTGATGTTAATTTCCTGATGGTTGGGTGCCTGCTTGGTCCAAGGGATCAGGAAGGCACAGAAAGTTGAAGATAACGTCTCTTATCTGATAGAATAATAGTCATGTTATCAGTTTGTTGTCTGCTTGGTTACTTCCTTAGTCTAAATGGCTCCATGCAGATAACTGGTCATTCAGTTAAAAACATTTCTGTGCCCTAGGCTGTGTTGGACTCTACTAGGTGCTGAGGCTGTAAGGCTGCAGAAGACAGGATCTTTACTTCAGGGAGTTTAAAGTCAAGGTAGAGGCTGGCTGGTAAACAGGGTGCTGCAATGCCCTCAGGAGGCTGCCAGATGCTGAAATAAGGATGAACACAGGCAAACTCCAGAAGTTCACCTGATGTCTACTCAGGGTGCCTCTTGAAGGCCAAACAGGAGGAATTAACAAGGCCAGAGTCTAGGAAGGAAGAGAGAGGATATCTTTCCTGGATAATCATTACAGCTGGGTTAATGAGCTGTAGATGGGAAATAGGGATCAGAACTATTTTTGTGAAGCTTACATTTGCCAGGAAAGAGAAAAGGAAGTATTAGGAAATGAGGACCATATTCATGTGATGGTTGCTGAGCAGGGAAAATTATAGAGAATAGAGAGGAATGGTCATTCACAAGTACACTTTTGAATATTTGGTCCACTGAAATTATGCCCTCCTCCCATAAAGTTATGTTGAATCCTATCCTCAGAACCTGTGAATATGTCCTGCCTTGGAAAGAGGCTGTTTGCTAAGATCCTAAAGTTATGGTAGGGCCATATTGGAGTAGGGTGGACCCTAAACACACACACACACACACACACACACACACACACACACACACACAATAGGACATTGGACACAAGGACTTAAGCACATGAAGAAAATGCTCTTATGTTGCCATAACCCAAGATTTTTCAGGCTGGCTTGCCACCATTAGAACCTAGATTGGAAGATGGAGTAGACGCTCTTTGTGCTAAGCCCTTGTACATCTTGATTCAGACTTCCAGCATCCTGCACAACGAATAAGAGCACACATTTCTCTTGGTTTTGAAGCCATCCAGTTTGTGGTAGTTTGTTTCAGCACTCATGGGAAGTAGTACAAGTGCTTTGTTTATTGACTTAAGTTGCCATGACAAGCATTTATTGTCAAGGCCATTAGGCAGATTTGGTTTGATTTAATAAAAACAATGAGACCATCCTTAGAAGCTTTTCATTGGAATAATGTGGTTTTTTAAAATTTTGTTCATATTTTCATCATTTTTTTCTACCCTTCTCCTTTTTTGTTGTTTTTACTTTTCCTCATACTTTTTGTATCTATAGCTGTGTAACTATCCCCAGGATTCTCTCTAGTTTCTTCTATTTGAGATTCATTTCTGTTGTTCAAATAGATACCTGAAATACAAAGAAATCATTATATCATATTTTTGTTTGTAAAGGACCTTGGTGACAATTAGTTTATGAGACAGTTACTGCCCTGCCACAGAATGAGGACCTATGCAGGTAACAGAAACCCAGAATGAGGGCCTATGCAGGTAACAGAAGCACAGAATGAGGCCTGTGCATGTAATAGAAACACAGAATGAGGTCCTGTACAGGTAACAGAAACACAGAATGGGGACCTGTGCAGGTAACAGAAACACAACACAGTCACCAAGTCTATTGCCTTTTGCCAACTAATCTTGATTTCTAAAAAGGACTTGTCAACCTAACATTTAACAGAGTTAACCCCAGATCACCAGAACTATTGTATTTTGCTTCAATTTTGTTAATTTCCCTTTGAACAACTCCTTTAAGTTTGATTACCTCATTAAAAGATTAAAAAAACATATTCTATATGTATAAGAAAGAAACAGGGTTTCCAATTTTTGTTTGCATCTGAAGAGGAAAACGCAGATATTTCTTTATCAGACTAGGTGAATTACTTATGAAAGGCACTGAGAAACAATTACTTTCAGGTCCTGGGTCAAGCATCAGTCAACTGGAGGTTTCTCCATGCAGCCACCCTCCTTTCCTGAGGGCAGGATTACTAGATTTTATATTCACACAATCTGCTTTGATCAAAACCATTTGTTACTTGGAAGAGTAGGGCTGAGACTCAAGAGAATGATGATTTTCTTATTTCTAGTCATCCAAATCTTCCAATGTGTTATTTTTTCCAGGACATGGATGTAGCCATCCACCTTGTCTTTGAGTACCTGGAAAACAAGAACAACAAATCATTAACCCAGAATTGGGCTGCATGGACCCTCCCTGTCCAGCAGCTTCCTGAGGCCATGGTTGCTGACAGGGGGTGCTCCCGATCTCGTGGCTTCTCAGTCTATCTTAAATAACATCTGCTGAAAGGAACAGAGCTTGTGGTGCAAGTGTCTTGGAAAACACAAACAATCTGGCATTCTCAAGCAATATCTTTTTATCTTTACCTATGGTCAAATACTGAAAAATCCTTAAACTTATTTTAAAAATTAACAAAAATACTTGGCAAACCTAAATTATTTGCAAGACTAATGAAATGCCCAGCTGATATGCTTAACACACCAACCCCATAGATGTAAGATGTCACTGTGTTAATTTTCTAGATTCTCCGCCGTGACGTGGATACTCATTCTTGGCACCCAAGGAGATCAGGACCTTGGAGACTGTAGTCAGACTTCAGCTCCAATCCTGGCTATGTGACTTGTTACCCTGGTTGCTTGTTACTGCACCGTAAGTGCTATCTCTTTGAGCTGCTCCTAGATGAGCCATTCCTAAGTGAGGATAGTAATATCCCCCCTTATATGAGATAACCATCATTACATCCTTAGTACTGTTTAGCCCCCCCCCCCCGTGCCTTTGTTATAACCCTTTTCAGATTCTGAGTGAATCTTGCTCCTAACCCTCCGTTTTCTTTGCTCCACACTATTTTCTTTGGACTTTTTAAAGCAATTGGCATGCCAGTTGCCATAGAGCTGCCAGTCTCATAACTTGTATCCCATGGTTATTTGTACTTCTTTTTTCTTCATTTGAGCTAGTGCTGCTCATAGATATAGCCTATAATCTCTTGTCATTTTTTTCCTTAGGCATTTATTGTCCCCTGTGTCCAAATTTGTTTTTATTCCAAAGTCTTCCCTCCACCAAAAAAAAAAAAAACCTACAAAAGTGTTGCTGCTTTTCATTTTGTGGAAGAATCGATTGTACTCACTAATAGGTGTGTGCTTAAGGATTCATGATAAATATATGAGGTTTAGAGATAGAGGAAACTTGCAAGACAGGATGAGGCTGGAAGTTATGAGTCCATTTTGGTCTAATGAGCATGACCCTGAAGGAGTCCTGATAAGCATGGGTGACCTTGACAGAGTCACTTCTGATTTTTCACTCTTTTGATCATTGTTATTGTTACGAAAATGAATGTATTATTTTTATTTCTTATATTATTTTTTTTCAAAGTAGCCATGCCCTGGTGGCAAGCACCTGTAATCCTAGCTACTCAGAAGGCTGAGATTAAGTTAGACTCTTTATCTCCAACTAACTACCAAAAAACTGGAGGTGGAGCTGTGGTAGCTCACAGTGGTACAGCACTAACTAGCCTTGAGCATAAAAGCAAAATAGCTCAGAGACAGTGCCCAGGTCCTGGATTCAAGCCTCACCACAAAGAAAATTTTCAAAGTAGTAATAAAAAGGGTTTCAATTCAACATGTCAATTCATGAGTATACAATGCATCTCATTTAAGAAATTATAAGAGCTGGGAGTCCAAAGCATGCTGTTATAGCCTTGGTGTTTTGGTATCATGTGTATCATAGCTGAGAAAGGAAGGCAGTCTGTAAAAGGGGAAATGGATCGCTGGCAACCCAGTTCCCTTCTTCCCCAAGGTCACCATGTTCCTTTTCCACCCCTCCTTTACACTCCTCCTGGCTCTTGAAGCACAAATATGGAAGTGCTTCACCCCACTAAGCTGCCCCCTGAGATTTCAGCTTTTAGTGGAGATCTGCATCCAAGTTCAGACCCAGTGCTTTTTCTAAATTTAGCAACTTTATGAGGATGTAATGTGTCCTCTCTTTCCAGGGGAGGTCATAATAAATCCATGTTTTCCTCAACACACATTAAGTGTTATTAAACACATCTCCTGTACTACTTATTTTTTTCTCATTTAAGAAATTCTGAGAAGCCACCAGTGTTCAAATGTGTGGTTTATGTAATCATTCTTGTACTGTCTTCCCCGCCCCATTCCCAAAGGGACTCTCACCATTGAGATGCTCTCCAAATCTTACCAACTCAGCCCCAGCCATGATCAGGAGCTTAACTGGTTGTCAGAGTTGGGCTGACTTGAACAAAAACACAGAAGGAACAAAAACATGGAGCTCTAAATGAAGCATGACAAGTTAAAATTGCACACTGTTGTTGAAAAGTACATTTAATTAAGAAATTGCTTCAGTAAATTAAGAGAAATTCATGCCACCATTTCTGGGCAGAGTGACAGTTGCCTTGGGGTTTTCAAAATTGTAGCAACTTAATCATCTTTGTAGCTCCCACTACAACCAGTGTTTCTTTCTTGTTGGCTTTATTTCTTTCTTCTTTGACTTTTCAATCAATTTTCTTAATTTGGTATGTATGGAATATTATAGAGTCAGAGGAAAAAAATAGCCAATGGTTACCTGGCAAGAGCAACTAATCAGAACAAATTTCAGCATCCTGTTTATAGCATATTAAAAATATTAGAGCTTTTGATATCATTGGTTCAAATATTTTGCCATTCCCTTTATGTTTGACGAAAATCATGCACGTACATTATGCTCAGATCTTAGAATTAAATGACTCCTGAACTTGTCAGAGAAAACAATGGCTTCCCAAAATCTTGCTGCACATTGCTTCTGCTCTTCTGAAGTGATAACTTTAATTCTTTTAAATCATTTCCTTTCTATCAACTCTCACATCCCTGGATATCCTGCCAGTATTGCCAATTCCTAACTTTTCTCAGCTTTAGGCAAGGTTGGTGGACACCCTTCTACAGAATAAAAAGATGTAGCTCTTTCACTGCAGCCACCTCCACTGAACCCCAGCAACCAGTTCATGCCCCAGCTTCCTAAGCTGTGTATGCATTAGTGGGCTAAACTGGAATAGAGTGTTTTCATTGTCTCAATCAGTCACAGAGGCATCTGGAACCCTGAGAATATGTTTCCTTTCCTGCTTAATTTTGCCTTTTCTTTATAACAAGCAATTGTCCTGCTTCTGAATTTATTTACAAACTTTTCTACGGTCTCCAATTTACCCTTAACTGTTGTCCCCTCAGTGCCTCTATGTGCATTAAATTCTGAGTTGATGCAGTTGCTCATGGGGCTTTCTCACTTCCTCCTGTTTGGACCAGTTTTTTTCTCATTCACATAACTGTGTCTCTTGCAAACTGTCATTTATCTACATCTCAGATACTAGACATAGTTTTAATCAACAAAGACCAAAAGAGGCATAATGAAGCTGGAGAATATCCAAAAACGAACTAGAATGACCTTGGAAGGTAGAAGAAAAGACTAAATTGATTGCCATTGTTATCCATAAAGGCATTGGCTTGGGAAAAAGATCAAAGAAAATAAAATTAAAATGAGTATGTTTGAGTTAAACAGCACTTTCAACAAGTCCTTGAATGCATCTCCAGTCCAAAATTAAATAGACCAGTGCTCTTCAAACCTCAAGCATGTCCAAGACAAAAGCTGCTCTACTTCTTATGGGATAATAAGTAGCTGAACTTCATTTGTGCAAATGACAGTGAAGGCCAGAACCCATAAATCAGTCCCCATAAAAGTGACTATGTTCATGGGTGACAAGTCCACAACAGAATAGGTAGAAAGCACAGGTATTTGGAAGGACAGTCTAATGTCTCAGAGTTAATGTTCTTAAATCCAAAAGGATCAGGGCCTGCGTGATGGTGGCTCAGGCCTATAATCCTAGCTACTCAGGAGGCTAAAATCTGAGGATAGCAGTTCAAAGCCAAACCAGGCAGGAAAGTCTGTAAGACTCTTATCTACCAGGAAACCAGAAATGGAGCTGTGGCTCAAATGCTAGAGTGCTATCCTTGAGTAAAAGAGCTCAGAACAGTGCCCAGGGCTACTACTGAGTCCCCCAAAATAGGATCATTTTAAATTTTATCCATAATGGAAAATATGACAGCTCTACTTACTTAATATATCTAGCAATTATCAATATAATTTAGTAATTACTCAGTATCATTATTGACCCTTGCTTACAGTTTAGTAATTATTAATGCTTCTATCTGCCTGCTCTTCAGGGCTTTGCTTCCATCTTGAACCTTCTGAGCTCGAAGCTGAATCACGGGATCTAAGAGTGAAGATTCTGGTACAGCCCGTTTCCCACCAATAATTGTTGTTATCTAAGTAATTAATTCATTTAATTAACTGGTCAATTTTGTGGTACTGGGAATTGAGCCCAAGCCCACATGCGAATGCATTGTCTTACCACTGTGCTACATCCCCCAGAAGCTTACTGGTTTTAGATCTAGCAAAGCCTCTTTCTCCACTATTAATAAAAATAATAATATCTTTATTATCTTTAGTTGTGCAAAGGAATTGCCTTCTACCAAAGCAGTTTATGAATACAGTAAGTCTTCATCAATATCCTCACTTTCAACATCCGCACCCACAGCTCTCACGCCAGCTCTCCCCTTACTTAACAGTTCTCTTTGGTATTTAGCAGAGATATTTAGCAAACATCCAAGAAAACAGTAACAGTAACAAAATGGGAAGCCTCTTTCTGAGTTTTCCTGATTTATAATACGGGCAGTAATAATTTTCCCGCTCATACTTCTTTTATGACAAAGAAGAAAACAACCAGTGTTTGTGGAAATGTGTGGAGCGCTCTAAGGTATTGGCGCTGTCAGTGGATGGAAGAAGGTGGGGATGCTTCTGTTCTGAACCTCTGAGTCCTCGTTTTCTTTTAAGGTCCCTGAGGATACACCATGAAATGGACCTCAATGAGGCCACTGGTGCTGAGAGCTAAGATGTCCTTAGCCCCTCAAGTCAAACTTAATGAAAGGCACTTTGAGTGGCTTCCCTGACAAGTCTTTTCCAGCCTCTTGTCACCTTGTACTTTCTTTTGTTTGCTTCTTTGGATTTTTGTTCTTTTGGTCAGTTGGAGGTTTTGAGCACAGTGTCTTCGTGCTGTCTCTGAGCTCTTTTGCTCAAAGATAGTGCTCTACCACTGGGAGCCACAGCACCACTTCTGATTTTCTTGTGGTCAGTTGGAGATAAGAGCCTCATGGACTTTCCTGCCTAACCTGACTTTGAACCACAATCCTCAGATCTCAGCCTCCTGAGTAGCTGAGATTACAGGCATGAGCCACCAGCTCTTTTTGACCTTGAATTTCAACTTAGCTCTATCTCTAGTAATGAGAAGGTACAAGAAGGGAAGCCTCAGAGCATCTAGAAGCACTTAGACATTGTCTGGGTCACATCTAGGCTCTCCCTTTGCTTTTCATTTATTGTTCCCAATAAGGGGAAATTTACCATGTACAGCCGGGAGTTTGGCCTAGTGGTAGAGTGCTTGCCTAGCATGCACGAAGGCCCGGGTTTGATTCCTCAGTACCACATACAAAGAAAAAAGCCAGAAGTGGTGCTGTGGCTCAAGTGATAGAGTTCTCTAGCCTTGAGAAAGCCCAAGGACAGTGCTCAGGCCTTGAGCTCAAGGCCCAGGAATGGCAAAAAAAAAAAAAAAAAAAAAAAAAAAAAAAAAAAAAAATTACCATGTACTAATGGCATTAGCCATGTAAGACTAAGAGAAAAGTGGTAATTGCTAGTCAGTAGTGGGAGACAGCTAAGGACAAAATGACTGTTCTTTGAGTGTGGTTTTCCTATCTACTGTAGTTGTCTTGAGGATATATGATCTTAGGGTTACTCCTTATTGGAGAATGTAAATTGGAGCTCCTGTTACTGATCGTAATATGCAAAATTACAAAGCATTAAGATCACTTCAGATCTTAAAATAATCTCTTAGAGCTGGCATACATCATTATGGATCATATGCTTACTTCTATGTGTGTATTTTTATTTTTCAAACTATATTGTAACCCCTAGAGGATATGGGACATGTTTTAAACATCTCTTTGTGGGTTAACAGATACATGCTAATTTTATATACCCAGATGAAACCTGTTCTCTGGCAGTCAGAGTGCATCCAAAACGAATCTGTTGAGTGTGAATTGGCCATGCATGGCTAGCTACAAGGATTCTAGGGGCTACTAATCCCCAGAGGTATCTAGAGACATCCATACATTCCAATCACAATTACATTTTTCCTTGACTTTGTTTTTCTTTCTTTGTTTTGTACCAACCCTGAGGTTTGAACTTGGGGCCTGGATACTGTTCCTGAGCCTCTTTGTGCCCCAAGGCTAAAGCTCTACCACTTGAGCCACAACACCACTTCTGGCTTTTCCTGAGTAGTTTATTGAGAAAAGAGGCTTTGAGCCTCGATCCTCAGATCTCAGCCTCCTGAGTAGCTAGGATTATAGGTGTGAGCTACTGATGCCCGGCTTCTCTCCCCAACTTTTATCTTCATGCCTAATCTGTTACCTCCTCTCTCTTTAAAACCTGGTGTCTATTTTCCCTTGCTACAAAGAATTTGCCACTAAAGTGATGGCTCAAAGCAATAAAAGCGACATACAGACTTGAATTGGTGAAGATTTCAGGTCCTTTCATTTAGAATATGATTCTGCAGTATAATTTATAAATAAAACTAGCAGAGTGGTCAGAAATAAAACTGATCTAGACTTGCTATTTGTCTACTTCCTAGACAGGATATAAGGGCTAGCTAGTAGATGTTTGTTTGATTTCAGTGTGCACTAAGAAACTCAGTCATCACCAGGACAGATTTCCTTAGAATGACACAATGGTATCCCAGGACAGTTTTCTTAGCATGATTTCGAGAGTAGTATAGTGGTGGCAGCTCAGCTTCCGAGCTTAAGGGACCTTTGGTTTAAGCTTCTGCCTCTTGCTGTGTGAGTTGGCACAGATTTCTGAATACCCATTATTCTCAGTTTCCTTCACACTATAATAGAGACAAAAGATTCTACATGATAGGGTTGTTGAGAGGATTAATTGAAAGAAACTATCTACAATGCTTGGTGTAGTCTATTCAAAATTAATGAATGTTGAGTGGGCTGTCGTTGTGGGATGAGCAAGTGGGCCTGGCATGCATGCCTATGTGTTTGCAAATAGAAAGAGAGCTTTTGAGTGGGAATAATAAGCAGAGTTTTGGGTTTCATGGGCTGGCTTCATCTGTTTTGTGCTATTATAAGAAAACACTATCGACCAGGACATTTCTACAGAATAGAGGCTTATTTCTCACAATTCTGGGGACTGGGAAGCTTAAGATCAAGATGTTGCAGGTTCATTTACTGGGTGAGAGCTAGATTTCCGCAGAGAACTATGTGCTCACATAGTGAGGGGTGAGAAGGCAAGAAGCCAAACTCCCAAGTCTGTTTGAAGGGTCATGAGTTATCCCATTCATGAAGGGAAAAGCCTCCTGGCCTAATTACCTCTGGAAGACCCTACCTTTTAATACTTGTTTCTTGGCGTTTGAATTTCAACATCCTTCTCTCAGAGGCACATTCAGCCCATAGTACAGGCCTTCAATGGTGTCCTTTAAAATGATTGGAAATGCTAAGTATAATCCAGATCTCAGGAAATACAGTTATGAAGATACCACAGGTGAAGGAAGGAAGTGGCCTTTATCTTAATTCTTCTTTGAGGTCCATCACAGAGGAGATTGGCTGACTTAAGTCTTTTTCTCTAAGATGATCAATACCAGGTAGTGTTCTAGGAGCAATTAAATGATCAAAGAGAACCACTTCAATTCAAGGACTTCTTGAAGGTGAAATTTTTTAAGTGAACAATTCTTTGCATGAGCCTTGTCTTTAAATTAGCACTTGTCTTTATTTTAATGCCTCTTGCAGAGTATAGAAATCCTGAATTAGAATACTCTGCATTTTTCCAGCCAGCACAAAGCCCTAGAATGGAAATAGATTACTTAGGAGACAGATCTGAGATCTGAGCATCATTCATTGAAACTAGCACACAAACCTGAGAAACTCATCTTCAGTTAACTTGCAAAAAGCCAGAACTGGAGATGGAACTCAAGTTGTAGAGCACCTTCTGCCATGAGCAAAGTGGAGCTGTGGCTCAGGTGATAGAGTACTCACCTTGAGCATTAAGCAAAATAAGCTCATGGACAGAGCCCATGTCCTGAGTCCAAGCCCCGAGACAGACACTCTCTCTCTCTCTCTCTCTCTCTCTCTCTCTCTCTCTCTCTCTCTCTCTCTCTCTCTCTCTCTCTCTCTCTCTCTCTCTCACACACACACACACACACACACACACACACACACACACACGAAATTTAAAAGGCCAAGTTAGAGTGCAAGACCCTAAGTTCAAGATCCAGTTTTGGAACAAAAGGAAAGATGAAAGGACGGAAGGAAGGAAGGAAGGAAGGAAGGAAGGAAGGAAGGAAGGAAGGAAGGAAGGAAAGAAGGAAGGAATTTTGTGGTCCATGACTCATGACTCTGTTTACATTATCCAATGCTAATAATTTATGTATGACTCTGTTTCCATTACCCAGTGCTACTAATTAATGTATTGTGTTGCACAGAGTCCTGATTTGAATTTACTAGTAGTTACAAATATTTTTTTAGGAACTGTTCATTAATATCTGCCAAGACATTTCAGGTAAATGTTTCAGGGAGATTATGTTTTGTGTATTTTGCTCAAATCAGATCATTTAAAATCTCCTAGGAAAGTTTGTTTTAACTCTAGCAATTTTGTTACTCATTTTACTAGGTACCTGTTTAGATTAATGTTTTATCTACTCAGAAGCCTAAAGAACTGCTTGGTAGGAATATTAGTAATGTTTCCAAGGAAAAGAATCATTTACATTTCACAATCTGGACATTTGGATGATGATGATGATGACGATGACGACGACGAAGATGATGATTTCACTGGGGGCTTGTATTAGAGCTTGAACTGGGAGCCTGCATGCTGTCTCTTAGGAAAAGGCTGGCCTCTCTACTACTTGAGCCACACTTTCACTTTACATTCTGGACATCTGCTGTTACACATCTTATTTATTTATGTATTTATTTATTTCCAATCTTGGGGCTTGAACTCAGGGCCTGAGAGCTGTCCTTGGGCTTTTTTTCCCTCAAGACTAGGGATCTACCACTTGAGCCACCACCGCTTCTAGATTTTTCTATGTATGTGGTACCGCGGAATTGAAACCGGGTCTTTGTGCATGCTAGACAAGTACTCTACCACTAGGCCACACTCCCAGCCCCTACATCTTATTTTTGTGTATGAGAAAGTTAGCCACTGTTATTGCAAATAATAGCAGTTTTTATTTTATTTATTGTGTTTAATTTTCTCATGCTATTTGATTACATATAAGGATTTTGAGCAGATATAAAATAAATTCACAATCTTAATTTTGTATTTCAATTGTAAATATCAACTATCATTCTTAACTACTTAGACATGAGTAAATTGAATTACGGTTATGTGGGTAACACCAAAATGTTACCCACTTAGCCATAATTCAGACTTATATGCGTATAGAGTCCATATAATAATAATAATAATTCAAAAGTGCCAACAGAAGATGGAATTTCTGTCATTTTAATCATCAGATTCTCTTGTAATTAAAATTTGTTTAAAAGAATAAAATATGTTTTACTGTATAATAAAAGGTTTGGGTTTAAAAAGAAAATGGGCACAAGGAAATCATCCCTTGCTTTTTAGAGATCTAAACCTTACATGGTTCTCTTTAAGGTTCCATTCTCTTATACCTTAGGATGAAATATTTGAAATAGTTTACCCTTACTCTTCTAGTTATTTGTGTTGATGTCTTGGTCATATGGCCACTAAACACTGGAGTTCTAACTCAGAGCCATAATTCAGTCAAAATTAAGGAGTATAAGTGCATTTTCAGACTCATCATGTGTACACACTGTGTCTTACCATTTAAAGCTTAAGATCATTTTTATAAAGTTTTTTAAAAATAAAAATAGATTTTATAAAACTTTCTGTAAATTCTATGTGAATGTACTGTTTCTAATATTGTTTTATTGGCAATTATATTGATTTTATTATAATGTTCTCCTTGAAAGTAAATATACTGTAGTTAGTTTTTTTTCTCAATTTTAATCAGAAATTCAAGTTTAATGGAAAACAATCCAAATGTTTCATATTCCAAAAGCACGGTTTTGTTTTTGTTTTTGTGTGGGGGTCGTGGGGCTTGAATTCTGGGCCTGGTTGCTGCCCCTGAAGTCTTCAACTCAAGGCTACCGCCCTACCCCTGAGCCACAGTGCCAGTGCCAAGGCTAGCTTTGAACTAGGAACCTCATGTCTCAGCCTCCTGAGTAGCTCGGATTACAGGTGTGAGCCACCAGTGCCTGGTTGTCCTTTATTTTCATACTGTAGTTGACCTGTTCCTTAGGTCACACCAACAAGCTCATACTTATAAAAATCAACCCAGAACTCGTAAATGAGCTCTTTTCTCTTGCTCTCACCATCAGTCATACATAATGTTTTTCTATTTATATATGAATGCCTATAAATGTGAGGTTGGGATTGCAAAAACACAGCCTTATAGCTTTTTTCTCTACTATAAATAAACCCAGAATAGTAATTAACCATTTCTGTACATGATACAAAAGTACCTCTGTTTCTTCCAGTTTTTCCTCAATCTCTAAGGGTTATCATTTCTCTTTAATTTTCTTCCCTCCTCTTTGGGGACAAGTCCAGATTCCCTGGAGGCTTGTCATGTGGCACCAAGAGTGGGCACTGATGTCTGTTCTAGTTCACTAGGCCTGGTTATTGTTTCAAGCTCATTGCTTCTTTGTCGGAGTTCATTTATCTGTTCCCTCCAGAGCCTCTGGTCAGTAAACCCAGAGTCCCTAAATCCTCCTTGGCTAGACTCCAGACTCCCTGACCATACGTAACACCTTCAGAAAAATTCCATAAGTGTCCTCACAGAGAACCACAGGACCATATGACTCAGGATATCCTCAGCCATTAGCACCCCCCTCCCCCAACCCCACCGTGGCTCAAGCTGTGTTGAGAAACCAGACTTCTCTTTAAGGCTTCGCGACTCAGAGCACATA
This sequence comes from Megascapheus bottae, assembly GCF_031878675.1. Taxonomy (NCBI): domain Eukaryota; kingdom Metazoa; phylum Chordata; class Mammalia; order Rodentia; family Geomyidae; genus Megascapheus; species Megascapheus bottae. Next base: position 11,711,687 of record NC_143516.1, on the reverse strand, counting down.
CCTTGTGTCTTGTGACTCTGTTTATTGGCTTTCCCTTCATACCCCTGGCCCCTGGCTCAGGGCAGTAGAGCCGTAGACCTTTTCCTAATGACCTGGACAGCTCCTGAGATCCAGTTCTCCGTCTCTTCATTTTTGTCCTGATGCTCATCAGAACACAGTCTCCTTTTGGGAGGTTGGCTTATCCTTGTACCAGTCTTTGGTTTTGTTGACAAACTTGTTGCCTTTCTCCTTCAGGCTTTGTTTTCTAGGATTTCAAATCACTCTTCTCTCTAAACTCTTGGCCTTGGGAAAATTTGGGCTTTCAAGATGAACGGCTTTTTCTAAGAGATGCAGTCAAAAACTAGGAGCTTAAAAGTGAAAGAGAAAATGAAAAGCACTTTTTTGAAGGAAAAAAACCCTTATTTTCACTTTCAATACATTCTCTTTCCTTATTGTCTCTGAGGTCAAGCCTATAGATTTTGTGCCTTTGAGGAGAGAGGGTGAAGAAAACAGGACAGAGATTCTAACTTAAATATTGATTCAGATCCTCCCAGATGGCACTTTTCGTGCAGGGCCTGAATTTGTGTTGTCCACTGAAAAATATCTGAGTAAAAGTTCCAATTTATGGATTTCTTCTTTTTATGTCAAGGCTGCTTATCAGATGACACTTACCCATAACAGAAGGAAAGACAAAGGAAAAGAAAGCACTTAGCATTGAGTCTATTACTGTCTGCCTTGAGGAGAGTTTGGTGATGTTGATCAATAATTAACCTTGTCATGTATAATTGAAGAGAGCGCAGGATCAAGGAGAAGATACAGTTATCTGCATTCCTTGCCTGATAATGGCTTTCATAACTTACTCACAAGGAGAAAGAGCAACCAGAAGCTGAGCTAGCTGGTCAGACCTGCTTTGAGTAACTTATCAGGTATGGTGGGTCACTCTTAAAAGTTTGTGCTTTTTTTTTTTAATCCTGTGATAAATCACTCTCTGTTAAACATGGAAGCGAGCACTTAAAAAAGAATCTCTTTGGAGAGTTAGTGTTTAGGAATAGCTGCTAGCTGGGCACTAGGGGCTCACGCCTGCAATCCTAGCAACTCAGAAGGCTGAGATCTGAGCATCATGGTTCAAAGTCAGCGCAGGAGGGATAGTTCATGAGACTCTTATCTTCAGATAAGGACCATTAAAGTCAGAAGTAGAGCTAAGGATCAAGTGTTAGAGAGCTAGCTTTGAGCAAAAAAGCTGAGGGTCAGCTCCCAGGCCTTGAGTTCAACCCTCAAACTGGCGTGTGCACGCACACACGCATACATAAATGGCTGATATATGGGCATTGTGCAAGAAACTGTATATTGTTAAGTATTGTAGGGTGGACACTGGCAATACAGAGCCTCTGAACTGTTAATGAAGGAATCAATCACCAAGTGGTAATGTGCATAGGAATCCACTGGAATTACAGTTCTAATGCAGTAGGTCTGGTATGATAGCTAGACTCTACATTCATGATGTATTCCCTTTACACAGTTAGGGAACCATAGCTAGCTGAGCCAGGTCTGGCTTTGAACCATGATCCTCAGAGCTCAGCCTCCTGAGTAGCTAGGATTACAGGCATGAGCCACTGCACCTTTTAAAGTATTGTTTTCTCAGAGACAATAGTAGAGTTTTCTAAAGAATATAAGGCTTTTGTTGAATAAGAAATAAGTTTCTGTTGCGCAAGCAGCCACGTTTATAGCTCTTTACACACTTTTACAAATTCATTTCTCATTCCTTTTGGCTTCATTTCCTTCTGGCTTCATTCCTTCACATCCCAGATACTATGTCGTTTTACCCATAAATACATCAGCATGCTCTACAAGCATATACATACAAATTTGAAAAGTGAAACTGTAACATTATAGCAACTTTAAAAACTAGCAGTACTAACTGTAGTAACACCAGATATCCATGCAGCCTTGGAATTTCCTTAATTCCCTGGTTCTCTTAGTCAGTTGGCAAAGACATTTCTCTAGCTTGCACCTGTTGGTACACCTCAACTCTCATTTGAATCATTAAAGTCCCTCTTCTTTTCCCTCCTTATGTTGCAACTTACATTGCAAGAAACTTGACTAGGGTCCTGCTAGAGCATCTACAGTCAGGGTTTAGGTGAGTGCATGTCTTCGGAATTATGGAAAGTTTCCTATCCTTCTAGTTGATGGCTTGTTATAGAGGTTGCTCGGATCCCAGTGCGATGTTCTGCTAGATAGTCTTAGATGGCGCTGCTTGACTCCCATTGGGTCACATTAGGAAGTATAGAAAGATGGGGAAGTTGGCTGTAATTGTGTTCTCTCATCAGTCCTGAGACAAGGGAAAAGATTGTCTAGGTTTCAACGTTTAATACAAACACGCCCTGTTCCCATATAGCCTATCATCAATTCTGCACTCATCTACACCTCTTAGCCCAGAAAGTCTTAGACCTAGAACTTGTGTCCTCTTCCAGGGCTCTTCTCCTTCCCTCTACCCCTTCATTCTCTCCACCCCTGTGAGCGGCCTTGACATCATATGCCATGACCAGAGATGCAGCCACCTGCTCTGAAGTCTCACCTCCCCCCCTACAGAACCCCAACACCAATGAGTGAAGTTTATAGACCTCAGGTTTCCAACACGGTACCATGTATTTGGCCTGTGATTTGCATTGAGATACACTGATGAATAATTCCAATTTAGCAACACATCATGACCAAACCCTGGGAGGAAATATGGACTAAGACAGAGGTACTTTTATCCTGTTTGTTCATCAAGTTAGATGCTTAGATCAATCATTCCAGCCTTCTCTTCATTGCTTCCCACCTCTTTTTCCCAGTTTTCAATCTTCCTGTCTGTGGCCCTGTGACTGATTAGATGGCATGGCCCCAACTCTTCCAGGGAGTGAAGAAGGAAGAATGTTAAGTTCTGGAAGGCTCAAATAGTGTCTGTCACCTTCAGACTCCAGACTGTGACAGTGGTTGACTGTTTCCTCCTCTCAGGGGCAGCTGCCACCAGCTCCTCCTCCAGTCCCACCACCCTTTGGTGGGTTTTCATTTTGGGGGGGAGGAGGGGCGTCTGTCCGTCTGACCTCTGGCAAGAAGTAGGCATTCACTGTGTATAAAGGCTGTCATACTTACCTTTGCACCAGCATGCAGCCCTTTTGTCTTGTACACAGAAATGTGTGCATTGCAAGACCTCAGTGAACATTAAATGTTATGCTTTGACTTCAGGGCCCTGAACTCCATAAAGCTGAAGTCACAGATATGAATGCACATGTTGTGTATGAACAACTGAGCTTTCCCCCATGACACAGATTTCTTGTGGAGACCTGAGAAATCCAGGTTTTCTGGCTTAGGTTGGGAAATGTGAATTTCAGCACATGTCTTCTAAGGCAAGTAGAGTGTAAAACTCAGCTTGAGACACAACTTAGACCTCCTTGTGGGTCTTTCTTTAACCCCATGGGATGTGCCTGCTTACTGTGGGCTTCCTGATTCCAAAGTATTGGCTCCCTGAGAAGTTTCAGTGTTAGCTACAAAAGAAATTTACGGAGGAACATTGAATAGAAACTGGAAATACAAATAAAATCAATTGAACATTGATTTCTTACTCAGAATCTTCATTTAATATCCTTAAATGAGTTTTAAGAAACCATTTCCATTAAAAAATAAAGCTAATGAAAATTTGTTTTCTTTGAGAATGCACCTGCAAAAGAAATTCATCTACCCTGTCTTATAAATGGTATCAAAATTAATAGCTTTCCCCACTACTCAAACCTTTCTCTGGGATTCTCAGCTATTAAATAGCCATTTGGTTTCATATAGCACCTAATGAGTCCCTCATTCTTCAGAGATTCTTCATCAGCCAACGCCTGCATTTGTCTATAGTCAAGGTGCTTTTCTAAAAAGTTGGCCTGCCTGGTGCCTTTGGTAGAAATTTATGAGGCCATCATTTTTAGATTTTTCTTTGTCAAGCAAAATACTCTCCTTTTTATTATTCTTACTAGCTTTCATATGATGATTAAAGTATCACAGGAAATGTGTGTGATTGAGTCCATATTTCCTAACAATATTGTATGATTAGGCCTAGACAGATGGCTTCTGCCGTACCTAATATAATACCAGAAATAAATCGACCTTTTATGGTATGAATTTTGGCTTTAATTCGTAGTGTCACTTTAGGGCCTAAGCCAAGTCATTTTTTTTCTTTACTTTCTTTTCTTTGTCTTTTTATTTAATTACCAAAATACTTAGTCCTGCATTTAGATTATACTTTTCTTTTTGCATGATATCTTTGTAAGTGAATTTGCATCCTTTATGGAAAAACTAGTTTGCATAATTAAATCCCGGTAATGAACATGATAAGAAAACTAAGGTATTCACTTATATTTATCCAGAAGGTTAGTTCATTAATAATGGTTTCAATCATTGTTTACTTTTTATTATCTTTAAATAGCCTTACCCAGGAGTTTCCATTCAATATGTCCATTTATGCATACAATGCGTCTTGAGCAGTGTCACTCCTTCCATCATTTTCTCCCTATCTGTTTCATCCCCACTCATGTCCTCAAGTTTCCTGTTCCTTCTTCATATATGAACACTGAGGATAAATTATGACTATATTCAGCCACCATCTCTCTCCTTTTGTCTAATTATTATTTTTTTGCATGGATATTGTTAAAGAACCTATGACCCTTCCACTGTAGAACTTTGTTTCCTCAAGAATAATGAAATTCAACTCCCTTCCTTCCCAGCTTCCTACTCACAAACATTCTCCATGGAACAGTACCTTCCCTCAGCCCCACAGGATTCCCTTTCCCTTGGAGACACCCCCGTTATGGGTGAGCGTACCTTTGCCTTTTCCCCAGGAGCCATTGCCTCCTCGTGGTAGTTGATCATCCTCCAACATGGCTGCTGCCAAAGAAGGGGCCTTGATGGCTCCCTAATGTAACCATGTAGCCAAGGAAAATATTAGAGTCAACTTGGAACAGCAAGAGCCCTTTCCCTTTTTCACAAATTGCTTGTTCAATTGGTGTAAGAGTATGAGTGTATACTTCTGTTGCTTAGGGCTTCTAATAAGAAAAAAATTGAGCGTCTGCTTTTATAGCCGTAGTGAGTTCATAGGCCAGCAGCAAAGAAAGTTATATTAGATTTTCTATACAGCAATCAAAATAAGACTAATCCAGTATGCTCCCTCTATCCCATCTGTTTTGCTTTCTTTGGTTTTAGTTATTCATAGTAGCCGTGGTCCAAGAATATTAAATGGAAAATTCAGAAATAGTTTATGTTTTACATCTTATATCCTTCTAAGTAATAAGCTACTTCTTCGCCCCTTTTTCCTGGGCTAGGGTAAGAACTGAACTCAGAGCCTTGAACTCTTCTTTGGCTTTTTCACTGGTTTGTACTCTACCACGTGAGCCACAGCTCCACTTTTGGCTTTATTCTGGTTAACTGGAAATAAGAATCTTATGGACTTTCCTGCCCAGGCTGGCTGCGAACCTCAATCTTCAGATTTCATCCTCCTGAATAGCTAAGATTATAGGCATGAACCACAAGCATCTAGACTGAGATGCAATTTTGTACTGTCCTTCCTGAGCTATGAGGTGTCCCTTTGGCCAGTATATCCCACTGTCCATGCTACCTGCTCTTCTGTCACTTCGAAGCTGTCTTGGATATCAGATTGACTGTCGTACTATGCCCAGTGCTTGCGTTTCACACAGGCTCTGTTGTATCACCTCGTAGATAATTCTCCAGCTATGCCCACTGTTACTTAAGTCACTTCCGTCATCATATGAGCATCACACTCTCTCACGTCAGTTATCCCAACACCAAATGCTGCTTAGTGTGGTATTTGGGGCGAGCACCTTCCGATTGCTTGTATTACAGTATGCTATTAAGATTGTTCCATTTTGCTGCTATTTATTGCTATTTACGGCTTACTGTGCCTCACTGACGAGTTCACTTTGTCATGGGTATGTCTGCATGGGGAAAGGCATGGTACTTACAGACTGCAGTACTGTATGCAGTTTTACAACGTTCACTGGGGTCACAGAACCATCCCTGTGGATAAAGGGACTATTTTACGGTCCCTCAGATAACTGTTGCAAGGATCCATAGGTTTTCTAATATAATTTGTCTTCTAAAGGCAGTTACTCAGAAAAATATCTTTCCTACTATTTACTTTGATGCAACTTTGATGAAACAAGTAATTTATGATCATTAAAACATTTTTGTTGTTGGTTGCTTGCTTTTTGTTCTATTCTTCGGGCTTGAACTCAGGGCCAGAGTATTGCCCTGAACTTTTTGTGCTCAAGGTTAGTGTTCTACCACTTCAGCCATAGCTTTAGTGGCTTTTTTTTAGGGAGTGGGGGATTGTTGTTTGTTTATTTGTAGTTAAGTGGAGATAAGAGTCTTACTTTCTTACCTGGGCTGGTATCCAATTGTTTTCCTCAGCTCTCAGCCTCCTGAGTAGCTAGAATTATAGACATGAGCCACTTACGCCTCATGATCATTGACCTTCTTAAATACACTTTAATTTTTATGGCTTTGGTGTCAATTAAGCCTTTTAGGTTAGGTGATTTGGGGACATCTCAAGCTATTTTCACCCATTACCATATCTTAGTTTGCATTTAACAAATAGAATCAAGCCTATACTTACTTGTTTAAGAAGTTTGGGTGAATTTTAATTTTAACACAATTTATTTGAGCAAAAAATGATTCATGAATTGGACAATATTCAGAAGTTCCAAGAGTTCCACTATGTAACACGGGCAATGTATTTATAGGCAGAGTACGGAAGTGAAGTGCAGAAATAGCTGGGCTGTTTCACACTAGGAAGCTGCCTTGTTTGGATGTGGTCTGATCAGTTGGCAGACCATGATTAGCTGAAGGACAAAGAGACTTGTGATTGGCTGAGCTCAGCTCACTGTTGGAATAGACCCCTAGGTTGGGTTCCTTTACAGACTGAGTTGGGTTACTATTCTTTGTGAAGATCTCAGATGATTCACAGAGCTTCTGGCTAAAGGCTCTGGCATTAGAACATGAACTTGGACTCCTGAAAATTAAGAAATCTCTTGAAAGTTTCCTTACCCACAAATTGAGGGTGGTTATGGCTTCTGCCTCATCAGGCTGGTGTGAAGAGTGGATCCCATCCTGTGTAGATGCTCCAGAGAGGCCAACATCTCAAGCTGGCCCCTTAAGAGCCAACCCCTTACACCCCTTCTTCCCCCTGTCAGTCTGGAAGTCTTTAGGAAATTTTCATCTCACTCATTTGTAGGGAGATAATCACATTCTCAAATAGAGAATGTGTTTCGTTTGTAATGTCTTATGCCTAGAGCACACATTAACATGGCGAACCTCTTCATCTTACTTGCTATGACATTTTGAGAGAGCAAGGGCTGCTTCCTGGATTCCAGTTTCTTTTCTTTGATCTCTCATCCACACTCTCATCAGTCTGGTTTCTTTCTGGATACTGCTGGGTCCTTGGCAACCTATCTTTGACTTGCCCCATAATGAAGAGATCCTAGGGTCTCCACTCCATACCACTGCCATTCTCCTCAACCTAGTGAGCTTTCTCTTGATTGTTTTTCTTAAAACTTGTGTGTGTGTGTGTGTGTGTGTGTGTGTGTGTGTGTGTGTGTGTGTAAGGGAGAGAGAGAATAACACTGGGGATTGAACTCAGGGCCTTGTGTTACAAGCAGACTACTTCTTGAACCACACTAATACTCCTCTTGCTTTTAGTTTATTTTTTTTTTTCAGATAAAGGTAAAGTCTTACACTTTTATTTATGTGACCTCAGACCATGATCATTCTATCTCTACTCTTGAGTAGCTGAGATTACAGACTAGCAAGCTTTCATGGTTATGTCTGCTCCTTTGAAAATAAGCTTTTTTTCTTTTTTTTTTAAGAGAGGGTTATGGGAACTATGTTTTGGGTTGTCATCATTAATCTCTATTACCACCTTGGCTAGGTTGCTATCAGGTATGCCAAATGGACAAACAGGAGCAGAGTGAGGCCTCTGGCCAGGGCTGTCCTCATTTTGTAAGTTTTCCTCATTAGGCATTTTTGGCACCTAAAATAGATAGTGGGAGAGTTGATTAGATGCAGTGATTTGCAGTGTTCTCAGAGGCTTTTCTTGATAGTACAGAAGATAAGTCTATTAATAATTTCTAACAGGGAACAATTAAAGAGCATCAGTTAATGGTCAGTGCCTAGTGGCAGCCAGGTAAATGGAATAAGAATCCCCACCTCCATTTGTAGGCTGATTATTGTCTTTTGCCCTGACCAAAAAAAAAAAAAAAGATCTAAAAATGCAGGGCTGTTGTCCAGTAGATTTGGGAAAATTAAATGGATGGAGAAGAGTAAACTAAAAATAATGTAATGTCCAGCTCTGTACTAATGACTACCAGTCCAATACATAGACAGGAAAATTTCTAAGAGCTGGAGGAGATCTCCAACATAAATCAAAACTTGTTTACCTGACTACTTTACATGTGGTTAGTAGACAGAGCATTCAGCCCCGATGGTGTACCAAATGGTTTTCAAAGAGCTGGCACCATTTTACATTCTACCCGTAATGTAGAAGGGTTCACTGTCTTCTTGTTGTTTTTTATTCCCAACCATTCATGTTTATGTATAATTCCACATGCAAAGACAGGTGCTGCGCCCCAGCCCAGAGTGTTCACTGAAGGCTGGTAGAATTATCTAGGTGAATTATGTTGACACCATGTCACCCTCATATTTTGTTTCCCCCACTTACAAAACATGTATTTCAAGCCTGTTTCTAAGACCTTGAACTGTGTGCTATGAGAAAGACAAATTGATGACTTCTGTCCTGACTTCCTTTCCCCTGAAGAAAGAAAGGACAGAAGAAGGCCAGACAGCCATGTTTCTGGTACAGCCAGCCCGTTAAATTGAACAGCTTATGATTCTTGGGCAAAAAAAAAAGGCAGATGATTTTCAACGTACAAGGAAAATCTTTAATAAGAAAATGACAATTGGTGAGCCCATTTGGCTCACACCTGTCATACTCACTTCTGAAGAGGTTGAAATTTGAGAATTACAGTTTGAGTGCAGCCTGTGCACAAACATCTATGAGATTGATTTCCAATGAATTAACAAAAAGTCAGAAGTAGAGCTGTGGCTCAAGTGGTTGAGCACCAGCCCTGAATAAAAAAGCTAAAGGGGGTGCTGGGAGTTTGGCCTAGTGGTAAAGTGATTGCCTAGCATGCACCAAGACCCTGGTTTGATTCCTTGGTACCTCATACACAGAAAAAAACAGAAGTGGTGCTGAGGCTCAAGTGGTTGAGCTCTAGCCTTGAGAAAGTCCAAGGACAGTGACAATGCTCAGGCCCTGAGTTCAAGTCCAGGACTGGCAAAAAAAAAAAGCTACAGGATAGTGCTCCAACCCTGAGTTCAAGCCCCAGTACTGGCACAACAAAAAAATAAAGGAAGAAAGGAGGAAGAAGGGAGAAAGGGAGGGAGGGATCAGAAGGGGAAGGAAGGGGAGAAAGGAAAGGAGAGGAAGGGAAGGGAAGGGAAAGGAAGGGAAGGGAAGGGAAATGGACAAAAGAATCATTACATCCCATAGTAGATTTTTCTCTAAAGATTTTCAAAATGTAGGCCATTGGCTAATACTGGCAGCTGTGGAGGGTGTTGAGTATAAACAGTTGATACAAAGCTGGCCAGATGTTACTCCTCAGAACTTAGTAGGGGTTGGGGATCTTTCTTTTTTCTGCCAAGGGCTATTGAAATATTTATAACATTGTTTGTGGGCTGTACAAAATGATCAATATAGACCTCTGGACTAGGTAGCCCATGAGAGTATATAGGCTGGGCCCATGTCTAGCTTGTCAGGTGCCAAATGATTTCACTGGCCTTATACTGCTCTTGGGCTTTATGAGAATGCATCAGCCTCTGCAAACAGAGCTTGCATTTTCTTCTTTATATATGTGACCCTCTGGGTAAGGTCATTGTCCATTCATGATATATGAAGAACATATTTTGTCTTGGAGAACAACTCACAAAATTAGGATAAAGATTGCTTCTTGACTACGTAATTTCCATGTATGTTATGCATGGAGTTTATATTTGACGTTCTTGTGCTAAAATTGAGAGGGTGAAGCAGATGGTTGACTGAAAAATTATTCAGTTGTAGTGATGATCAAGTAGTATTGTTTTTTGTTTTTGTTTTTAATTAGGATCATAGCCAGGCTCTGGTAACTCATGCCTCTAACTCGAGCTACTCAGGAGACTGAGGTCTGAGGATCACAATTCAAAATCAGCCTGGGCCAGAAAGTCCACAAGACTCTCATTTCCAGTGAAGTACCCAAAGCCGCAGATGGAGCTGTAGATCAAGTGACTGAGCACTAGCTGTGAGCAAAGAAGCTTAGGGTCGGCAACTAGGCCCCGAACTCAAGCCCCAAGATGGGCACCCACACGTGCAAGTGCACACAATACACACACACACACACACACACACACACACACACGCACACACACACAGAGTTTGAGAGAGATCTCTTTCTATCTAATCTCTCTATATGTATCTATATTATCTATCTGGAAGGCTGTGCATCAGAAATGCTTTAGGTTAAAAGCAATAGAAAACCTGAATGAGCTGGATGAGTTCCCTGTGAGATCCACCATCACCTCTCAAAACCTGTGACTCGTCCCCTCACTTTCCTGCATGTTACACTGGTCTGTTTTATTGTAAACTTTCCTAACAGGCATCTTCTTACTGCCTAGTCAGATCCAAATCCTGAACAGATACATGGCAATAGCCGTGTTACCTCCATCTAATGAATGGGGTGGAGGAAGACTCTCAGGCTGTGAAACAAATCTCACTCTTTTTTTTCTTTCTGTTAGGTGGCAAAAACTCCAGGGATGGAAAAACCTTCAAGCTGTGATTTTATATGTATATTTTTAATGATGTACTAAGTATGGCTTGGTAGACCAAATGTGATGACAATTTGCTATAGGAACTGGGTTTCTTTATATATCTTATTGAAGGTTTTAAAAAATATGTTTACTTAGCCCCAAAGGATAAGGAAAACTAATAAAAATCCAGCACCTCTCGATACTATGGAAAGGACCAACTGTGGTCAGATCCCCACTTGTGGATAGAGTCTAGATTCTGCCACATTTGTTCAAAATTAACTCACTTTTGAAAACGTGTGCTTCTTAAAAGCCCCCAGCATGTAGGCAGCAGTAGGCAGTATGACATTTTTCCATCAGAGAGCAATTTAAATATCTTATTACCATGCCTACCTAAAAATACCTTATGAATTCTGGATTCTGATGTGAAGTTAATTTTCCAGCTCAAGTTCACCTTGTTGCTGATTCTTCATCTCCTTTCAGTGTGTGTGTATGGGGATGTCATTTTTGTATAAAAGGGGAATACATTTCATCTCTTTATGTATGGGCGTTTTGAATTTCATCTCTGCCCCTCTCTAGCAATCATCATACCAGTAGTAGGGGAAGGGGAAAGTTGTGGAGATACATAAAGGACATCCCCAGAAATTAGAGTCTTGTTCCAGGTTTGCAGATCTCAAGCAGTCTGCCACACGTTCCCTTTCCTGTGGACAGAACCAAGAGTAAATAATTACAATAGGCCTGTGAGGGTTAGGATAGAGCAGACCCCATTTCTGTCTTACCCTGTATCCATGCCCAAAGAAAAGTCAATGCCCTCTACAGCTCAAGGGTGAATTCGGATGCATCTCAGCCTGTCTTGGTTATTTCATTTCCTTTGTCATTAGAGTAGAATAGCCAAGGGAACCTCAGGGTAGGATTTCCCACAGAGCCTTGTAGTTATGACTTTCAATCTTCAAGGAGACACCCAGGAAAGAGCCCATTTCCTTCCTCTGACTTCTCTCATTAGACTCACAGTGGCTGGCGTTGCAGCCACCAGCAAGGGAAGCAGGTGTGAGAACAGTTGACATTATAGGATGGCAGAGCAAGCAGGATGAGAAGCAAAAACAAAAGCAAAAGGTGGGGAATGATTGCTAAATCCTAAGTTCTGTTTTGTATGACAATATTTTCCTTTTATTTATTTCTATGTGGGAGAATATGTGTTCCTTATTGTTTCAGTTGGGTTGTATTTTCTGTTACCTAGAGACCAGTGCATCCTCTAGTTGATATATGAAGATCAAGTATAAAGCCATCCTGGAAGTTCATTAGCCATGATTTTTAAGCCGATTGTTCTTTCAGATGTCCAATTTCCCTGCTCTGTGTTTGTATGCCTGGTGGGTATAAGGAGTAATACTAGCCCAGAAAGTTTATTAATTTTGAATGCTGCATTTTCCTTGTATCTCACACCTGTAGTACACACACACACACACACACACACACACACACACACACACACACACACAAACTCTCAATTCTGAGGAGCCAGTTCTACATAGCCAGATCAAACATGGAGAAAAGTCCCTTTTTCAAGTCAATGAGAATCAGGTAGTAGTACTTCGGCAGAGGGAAAGTCATTTCCTAAGTGCTATCTACAGGGTTCATAAGACCTCCAGGATTAAACATGGAAGGAATAAAAGAGGAGGCAAGAAGCCTGTGTCTGGTTGTTCAGATCCAGTTCAGCGGATCCCTACTGTACCAGAGGAGGCAAGGCCTGCTAGGCCCATTGTGCCTGGGATGAAGTAAGCTGAGGAGGAGAAGTGTCTCTGAGAGGACAACATGGGGTTTGTAGGAGCAATGACTGATACTCCCTCAGTTATTTAGGACAATAACTGACAACCTTTAAATGCTTCCCTGATAGTCTGGGACAGGATGCTGCAAAAGCTGACAGTTGAAAATCCTTCAACCAAAATGTCTCTGTAAACCTTGAAAATATCTTATTTGCCCCTATTTTGGTGTCTTTAGCATTGGAGGGGAGAGATAGCGAGGAGATAGGGTAGATTTAGGGCTATGCAAGAATGCATTATGAGTTTTGAGATGACTGCTCTTTAAGTGATTAGCAGCATGTGCACGTGTAGAGTTGAGCAAGAATCTGATACAAATATATCAAAAGAAATCAGGTGCAACATGTGGGCACAAGTGTCAACTCCTGTCCTGGTCTTGGTTATCCATCTGACACCCGAAGGCCCAAGTGAAGAGTCTGTGCATTCAGTAAAAGCAACCTCTCCCTGTTAGGATACCAAGATATAGCTCAGTGCCATTTTCTCTGTGCATGCTCATCCTCTCTGGGTTCCCAAGGCTAAGTTCATCACTCCTGATTTCACATTCTGCATTCATATCTGTAGTGGGGTGCTGATCACAGACTGTCAGAGCTCGTGCTGCCCTAGTTCTGGTTCTGTGGTTGTGTTGTGACTTCAAGCAGGATAAGAGGCTTCTTATAATCGTGACTGTGTTCATGCATTCACCAACTATTTTATGGGGTGTCTGTGATGTGCCAGATCTTCAGTGAGGCACTATAATAGGGAGGAAAAACAGATGTAGCCCTTGCAGCCATAGAATTTGGAATGTAGTTGGAGATACAGCATCCTCAAGAATCAGACTGTGATCGGCTAGACCACAATTTGACCACACATCATGGAAACTGGAGTCATGGAATTTGGAGTCATGGAACTCAGAGGGGAGCTGGTTAGTTGCCACTAACCAAAGGGCTGGCATTTAGTAAGAGCTCAATCCCATTCCCTTGAATTTGGTCTCTATGTTCTTGCCAGTTAACCTAAATTCATTTGGTGCAGAAAGGCTTTTAGAGGCACGACAAGTTGAGCCTCAGCCTGCTTCATGCTTACTAATACCTCATTGGTCAAAACAAGTTATATGACCTGATTGGCAGGCCTTGTAGGAGGGGTTTACATTGCACATGAATATAGAGAGATGCAGCTGGTGAGAATCATTCTGCCACACGGTTTTAAATTGTGGGTTAAACTATAAAAAATAAAAATTTAAAAAACCTTAAGGAATTTAAATAATTGTCAGTTGAACCCAAGAATGTTTCTATTGCAAATTCTCGTTCAAGAAGCTAAAATTTGATTCAGATTTTTCAAGTAGAATGTAATCCCATGGTTTACAATGGATCCACTCAGCTTTTGTTCTAAAAAAATCTTTACACAGAGCTTTGATAGGAGTGGGGAGTTAGCAGCCAGGTGCCTGGTCCCCTAGTTCTGGGTCACTTGTAGTGAGAGCAGTCTTCTCTTGTGAAGTTTGTTATGAGAATAACGGACTCTACATTAACACCCAGAGATCATTCTAACTAAATGATTAGCTCATGCCAACAATAACTGCTAAAAATTTTGAAACTTCTGATCAATAATCAACACTTCTCCATTCTATGATAGTAAATGAGCTTTTAGATGGGGTTCAGCATATAAATTCATAACTAAAACAAGAAATAAAGAAATAAAGCTTAATGTTAAGAGCAGATCCTTCAACTGCAAAAGTATGGTATTATTTTTAGATAAGTTTTATTTGCATATGTGTGTAATTAAGAAAAGATGGTAGAGATCTGAATGAAGAGTCAAACTTAACATGTGGCTCTCATGAAAAGATTCTGTCCAAGCTTATTTTCATAATTCCTTATCCTGGTCCAAAAGCCAGTTGAGAGAAGAGTGAGGCAGAAATCAGGAAAGCAACTCCTTTTGCAATAGCCTCAAAGAAAATAAAGTACTTAGAAATTAATTTAACTAAGAATGTAAAGAACCTTTAGGATGAAAGCTTTTAAAAACCTAAAAAAGGAAATTAAAGCAGAACTGAGGAAGTAGAAAAAACCTCTCATGCTCATTGGAAGAATTAACATCGTGAAAATGGCAATTTTGTCAAGAGCTATCTACAAATTTAGTGTAATACCCATCAATATCCCAGTGTCATTCTTTACAGAAATAGAAGAAGCAATCCAGAATTTCATATGTAATAATAAAAGACTTCATATACCAAAAACAATCCTTAGCAGAAAGAACAACACTGGAACAATATTAATACCAAACTTTAGATTCAATACAGAGCTATAGTAATCAAAACAGCTTGGTTCTGGCACAAGAACAGGCCTGAGGACCAATGGAATGCAACTGAAAACCCAGAAATCAACCCACAGATCTATGGCCACCTAATCTCTGAAAAGGGAACCAAAAAATTAGGATGGAAGAAAGACAGCCTCTTCAACAAGTGGTGCTGGAAGAATTGGTTAAGTACCTGCAGAAAACGAAAGTTGGATCCTTCTATGTCACCCTGCACCAGGATTAATTCCAAATGGATCAAAGACCTTGAGGTAAAAGCAGATACCCTGAAAAGTTTACAAGAAGGAATAGGAGATACACTAGATTTGCTTGGCACGGGTCAAAATTTTCTTAATAAAGACCAGAAACACAACAAATTAAAGTTTGGACAAATGGGACTGCATTGAACTTCAGAGCTTCTGTATAGCAAAGGACATAGCTGGCAAGTTAAATAGAAAGTCCACAAGCTGGGAGAAGATCTTCATTAGCCATACAACAGACAAAGGCCTCATATTTAAAGTATATCTACAGCTAAAAAAAAATTGAATCACTCTAAAACTAAAAGAAACAACCATCCAATTAAAAGGTGGGCTAGACTTAAAGGACGTCTTCTCTGAAGAAGAAATAAGAATCGCCTATAGACACGTGAGGAAATGCTGGACATCTCTGGCCATAAAAGAAATGCAAATCAAAACAACTCTAAGAATCCACCTCA
Source organism: Megascapheus bottae (assembly GCF_031878675.1). Lineage (NCBI taxonomy): Eukaryota > Metazoa > Chordata > Mammalia > Rodentia > Geomyidae > Megascapheus > Megascapheus bottae. The sequence goes on along the minus strand of NC_143516.1, from coordinate 11,696,051 downwards.
CTCCAGTTAGAATGGTCATGATCAAGAAATCTGATAACAACAGATGCTGGAGGGGATGTGGCCAGGAGTGATCACTACTACACTGTTGGTAGGAGTATAAACTCATTCAACCAGTCTGGAAAGCAGTATGGTGATTCCTCAAAAGACTAACCATAGAGCTCCCCTATGACCCAGCAATTCCACTCCTTAGCATTTATACAAATGTCCAGAATCGAGGACATACTAAATCCACTAGCACAACCATTTTCATTGCAGCACTATTTACCATAGCAAAGATATGGAACCAATCCACATGCCCCTCAGTAGATGAGTGGATCAAGAAAATGTGGTACTTATACACAATGGAATCCTATTCTGTCATCAGAAAGAATGACATCTCCCCATTCATAAAGAAACGGAAAGACTTGGAAAAAAATCATACTAAGTGAAATAAGCCAGACCAAAGGAACATAGGCTCAATGGTTTCCCTCATTTGTCATAATTAGTACACATATAGGACTCTCCTGGCAGAAGATTACAATAGCGCAAAACCTAGGTACATAAAGTCATATAGGATGAGACTAAATGAAAGGATCTCTAGAATATGGAAACAAGAGCTTTATCTTGTGTGATTGTTGTTCTAAAAGTACCATATTATTTCTCTTCTCTTTTTTGCCCTTTGGTTAATCTCATATTGTTACCATATCTGACTTTGTTAGCTGGTATATTATATATGCATTTATTTGTTTATTTGAAATAGGAAAGGGATGGGAGGAAACAAGCTCATTGGGAGGGAGTGGGGAAGGGAAATAGGGGCACAAACACAAGGAGTGTCAATGTGTGTGAGAACCAATGCACCTACTACCTAATGAATGTAACTGTAACCCCTCTATACATTACCCTGATTATAAAAAAATTAAAAACAGAAAAAAGAAAAAGAACATACCCCCAAAAACCAGCTGAATACTATAAGTGAAAAATTTCAAATTTAAAACTAATAATAATGACCCTGCTGCCACCAGGAATTATATAGTTCTAGCTCCAGAATTATATTTAATCAGGATTTCTGGACAACTGAATACATATCATAGAAGAAAAATTCAAGAAATGATGAGAATTTATACTTACTACAAGAGAATCACTTGATGATTTTGAGCTCATCTGAAACACACAATGCATACAAACTTAGATGTAATCACACATTATATGCAAGGAGATGAGATTAAACATGACTACTAAAGCCGTATGGCTTTCTACATTTAATGCTAATAATAAGAGCCTTGAGAAGAGTTTGAGGGCTCTGAGAAGAGTGAACGGAAACTCCCACTCACAAGTGTAATAGGGTTACCATAGCAAGACTGAGTGCTATGGAAGTTCTTGGAAATCCTCCTCGGGATGGTTTGTTTCACTTCTGATGTCTGCACTGCCCCCTCTGCTCCCCATTTTCTCAGGTGTGGTCTTTATTCCTCTGATGAGTCCATGGACTCAGTTTCCTATGACTGAACTGAGATTTGAATTTTAGAAACTGTGACATTCTTTGACAATGAGACACACAGGTTGTAGACATTTTTGTCTCTGATGTATGCTGACCAAGGAAGGATGCCTGAAGAGTGATGTGCAATTAAAAGTGGATCTAATAATATATATTATTCATGTTTGTTAATTTGTAGTTTGGAAATATACATCTTCTTAACAGCATTTAGATAGTATCTCCTGAGACATGTGTTTTCCATCAAATTTATCCTTTTCCTCCTGCTTAGAAAATTCTTCAGAACTTTAATGATAGCAGTTTAATCATCATATCCCAGTAATTACTTTTGGCTCCTTGTGAAGATTGCCTCTTTGTTTTGAGTATGCCAATACAACCTGTGGGATATTACGGTCCTAAAAAGAGTGTAGTAATGTATATTATTGAGATAAGGGCCTTGGATCAGAATACAAGGGATATTTAGAAGTATGAGATGGCATTCATTCAAACATCACCCCATTTGTAAGGAAATGGAAAGACTTAGAAAAAATCATAGTAAGTGAAGTAAGCCAGACCCAAAGGAACATAGGCTCAATGGTTTTCCTCATTTGTCATAATCAGTAGAAACCTTGGGCTCTCCTAGCAGAGATTTACAATAGAACAAAAACTAGAGACATAAGGCCAAATAGTACGACACTAAATGTAAGGAAACAAAAGCCATATAATGAGTGCCTGTTGTCCTTAATGTACTATGTTATCACTCAACTTCGTAAATTATCTAAGTATGGCGTAGTCCACCGTTAACACCAAAGACCATGAGCAGCGTGGGACCCTTATAACCAAGTTCATTCCGATCGTTTTACACTTGAGGAAACTTTGGTTCAAAGAAGTTTTTCTAAGCCACACAGCTCCTCAGTGGGCTTCAGCCAAGGGGATATCAAAGTTTCATGACTTTTAACCTTCTAGGGAACTTTCTGTTTCCATACATTTTTCCACAACATTGTTTTAAATATATATGTATATAATTCAATATATATTGAGTTTTGAGACAACCAGAAGAGCATACTTTATAATAGTATTCCCATTCCAGTAGTTATTGATAATCAAATAGTCTACCAATTATCTTCTATACATAACAGACCTAAGATCAACCTATAAAGGATTTATAGCTATAGTTATCTTTCTGTAGATAGCATTGGACATGGAAGGGCTTCAAATCAGAAGCAGGGGGAAAAAGAGAAGCACAAGGCTCAGATTTGGCATGCCATCTGGGGAGGATGCATTCAATTAGAAGAGTATACAAAGATGTCATGCATAAGTTGAGGATTGGAACATCATTCTACTTAGAGGCCTAGCTGTGAGGGAGAGTTGGATTCTTAGATGTGTCCTGTTTGTTCCTCCCTTAGAAGGGAAGAAAGGAGTCTGAGGAGCAGGAATACTTAGTGGTCACAAAAAAAGATGTATGTAAGACAGGGGACACAGATGGTCTGATAGGCAAAAAACAGGGAGTCTCAGTCCTGAGTTTTAGGAGCTGGTAGTTCATACCCATAATCCTAGCTTCTCAGGAGGCTGAGATCTGGAGAATTCAGATTTAAAGCTAGCCTGGGCAGAAAACTCTGTGAGATTTCATCTAAAAAATAACCAACAAAAGGCAGGGCTGGAGGAATGGCTTAAGTGTCAGAATGCCAACCTTGAGCAAGCAAACCGAGTCAATGGAGAGCCTAAATTTGGGCCATAATACCAGTGTGTGTGTGTGTGTGTGTGTGTGTGTGCAATTAAAATTATGAAACAAAGAGAAAGAATATGTAGGTTTATTACTTTATTGCATGTGCAAATAAGAATAGCACTGTTACAAAAATCCCAAAGTGCCAGGCACTATAATCCTAGCTACTGAGGATTGTGATTCAAGCCAGCCCAGGCAGAAAAGTCTCTGTGAGACTCTTGTCCCAATAAACTATTCAAAAAAAAAAACCAGAAGTAGTTTTGTGGCTTAAATGCTAGCCTTTAGCACAAAGCAGTTCAAGAACAGTATCCCAGTTCAAACCCCAGGACTGGAAAAGAGAAAAGAAGAAGAGGAAGAAGAAGAGGAAGAGGAAGAGGAAGAAGAAGAGGAAGAGGAAGAAGAAGGAGAAGAAGAAGAAGAAGAAGAAGAAGAAGAAGAAGAAGAAGAAGAAGAAGAAGAAGAAGAAGAGGAAGAAGAGGAGGAAGAGGAGGAAGAAGAAGAAGAAGAAGAAGAAGAAGAAGAAGAAGAAGAAGAAGAAGAAGAAGAAGAAGAAGAAGAAGAAGAAGAAGAAGAAGGGGAAGGGGAAGGGGAAAGGGAAGGGGAAGGGGAAGGGGAAGGGGAAGAGGAAGAGGAAGAAGAAGAAAGAGGAGGAGGAGGAGGAGGACAAGGAGGACGAGGATGAGGACGAGGACGAGGAGAAAAAGAAATCCTAAAGTTTTCCAACTATAATTGTGCACATTTGTGAGTGGCGCCCCACATTCTCTGCACAAATCAATGTAACATTTACTTTTCTTCTATTTTATGTATATATTTATATATATATACATTTCATAAGAAAACATGGCAGGTATATAGTGTCAACTATAAAGGAAGTTGTAGTCTATACCTTGGTGGAAATGCAGATAGAAATGATGTTCAACAGTGAACATCACTAGTGCAGTTGTAACCCTTCCTTCCTCTTTTCCAGATGAGGAAATCAAGTCTACATATGTGAAGTCACCCACTCCTTGTGCCATAATGTTCTGGAAAACATGAACATGAGCAGTACCTAGGGGGATTTGAACTTCTCTGAGAGGTGTACGGACAATGAGAGCTGAATCCGGGCTGTGCAGAGCCTTAGCCATGACTGTTCTTACTGTCATTAATGAGGAAATGCTTGGAAATCACCAAGTATAATCTTATTCATTAAAATAGCCCAGTTCCTATTCAGTATAATATCTGCCTAATGCTTTGTCCATATTTGATATGAATTTCTGTTAACCTACACATGTGGTGAAGCATCAAACCTGTTCCCTGCAGGCAGTCATCAGACACACAGCTCTCCAGGCTCTCCAGGGTCTTGAAGGCAGCCCTCTTCTCTCACTTTCATTCCTCAAGAATCCACAGAGAATGTATCAGAATGCATCAGAATTAGTATGTATCAGAATGGGCTCCAGATTCCTGCATGTTTAAAAGCTCCCCCAAGGAATTGAAATATGTAACCATTTGAAGACCTCATTCTATCCAGGCGCCAATGGCCCTCACCTGTTGTAATTCTAGCTACTCAGGAACATGAGATCTAAGGATCATAATTCTAAGACAGCCAGGCCATGAAAACTCCATGAGAATCCTATATCTAATTAATCTAAAAAGCTGGATATGAAGCTGTAGCTCAAATGGTAGAGTGCCAGACTTGAGCAAAAGAGCTAAGGGGCAATGTCTAGACTCTGAATTGAAGAAAGGAAGGAAACTGCAGCTCATGCCTCTTTTAAGTGTCATTTTGCAAAGACTTAAAGCAGCACTGATGATTGTACAAATGGTCCCAACCCCAGCAAAGTGTTGTGTAAGCACGCTCCGTGAAAGTTGTGTCCAGGACACTTATTCTTTTTTCTTGATTAGTTTTGGTTTCATTTTTTTAACCTAAGAAGTCTTCTTTTGCCTGACTCCTTTTCAAACAGGCATAAGCCATTGGACTTGAGACTGTCATTCGGTGCACTCAGGGTTCTGGATAGACATTTGTTTATTTGGCACGCTCCACACAGGCCTGTAAGGCTCTGGGGATTTGTAGCATTTGCAGAACTTACCAGGCAGACAACATAACAATCTATAATTCATAGAGTGAAATATTTTGGAGCCCCCCTCACTTTTACAAATTGGCCATAAAATAGAAACCACAGACATAACATTCATACAACCCTGGTTGCCAAGAATGAAGAAGCATTTGGGGTGGGGCTGATGGAGGCTCGGAGTGTGTGCTTTTCTATAGAGCACCCAAAGACAGAGTTAGGATTCACAACTTGGATGTAAATTGTAATAGGATCCTGAGATAGGGAAGGGAGACAGTTCCTTACTCACCAGTCCGCTAATATCTACTGAAGAAAGTATGCAAAGTATACTTTAGACTCGAGGCTCTTGTCTGATACATAGCTGATTAAAAAAAAAATCTCCCATCCTGTGGACTTTCTAAAGTTATCTTATTAGCTATGTCTGTGAGACCAGAGGATATTCTTAGGAGAGGAACAGAAAGGCACAATGGAAATGAGAGGTGTTTTCTTGGTTGCTGATTTTCTGTTTTGTTCTGTTTTGTTTTTTCTTTTCTCTTTTTATTTGTCTGTCTTTGAGAGAGTAAGGAGGAGCACAAAAAAGGAGGGACAAAAGGTGAACAGATGTAGCAGTGGTACTCACTAGACACTATGTTGAAAATGAACTATATAACTTGTGGGTGGGGAAGGGAGGGAAAAACTGGGAGAGAGAGAGGGAAGGGATGGTATTATCCAAAGGAAATGTGTTCTTTACCACTTAACATTAACTATAACCCATTTATAACAATAATAATAATAATAATAATAATAATAATAATAATAATAATAATAATGCACAAAGAGGGCCAGGAGTTTGGCCTAGTGGTAGTGTGTTTATTTAGTGGGCACAAAGACCCAGGTTCAATTCCTCAGTACCACATACACAGAAAAGGCCAGAAGTGGTGCTGTGGTTCAAGTGGTAGAGCCCTACCCTTAAGAAAGCTCAAGGACAGTGCTCAGACCCTGGGCTCAAGCACAGGACTGCCAAAAAAAAAAACACAAAGTGCATGAAAAAAAGCAAATGAGAAAGTGTAGCTTTTAGGTTGATGTTTTTCCATAATCACAGAGTTTTATCATTTGAAGGCATTTGTTTGTGCCAAATCAATTTAGGCTTTCCTCCATATTTTCCTATAACTGGCTGCTTTCTATTTTCCCCATTCATGGTAGCAGTGACTCACCATACCCAAAGCACTCTGTCCTGCTGCTGACCAGAAGATGAGGCGGGTGAGCAGAGGGCCAGAGCATCCATCCCGCTACTTTCAGCTCTCATTTGTGGAGTTGACATGCTGAGCTTTCATTAACTTACGAGGACAAGTCCTCAAGATGGGAGGAGAGGCTAATCTGCTCCCATCAGTTCCACTTGAGCATGCAGAGATTTGGTAATAACTGACCCATATTGGCCGTAATTGCTGATTGTTGAAAAGTAACACAGAAGCCACAAGAAAACTAACAGTATCTCTGTTCCAGAAGTCCACTAAAATTCCTTTTCATCTTTTGATTTTGTTGTATGTTAAAGAGAGCATCATCTTAGGGGTCAGGAAAGCAGGAAATTGGACTCCAGCTGTCAAGTGCCATGTTTTATTTGGGTGACCTTAAAAGTGTCAAATGGTCAGGCCATGGTGGATAACACCTGTAATCTTAACTACTGAGGAGGCTGAGATTTGAGGGTCACAATTTGAAGCCATCCCAGGCAATATACACAGCATAGGACTTAGGACAGGTTAAGCCCTATACAACAATTTGCCCTTCTTTTACCATCTTTCCAAAAAGTGCACTTCAAACAAAAGATGACTTACTTAATTAAAGTATTGGGATTCAAACTCTGGCCCTTTCCTTGTTGAGCAATTTCTCTACCCCTGGAATCATGTCCCTAGCGCTTTAACTACTGTAATCTTAACTACTGAGGAGGCTGAGATTTGAGGGTCACAATTTGAAGCCATCCCAGGCAATATACACAGCATAGGACTTAGGACAGGTTAAGCCCTATACAACAATTTGCCCTTCTTTTACCATCTTTCCAAAAAGTGCACTTCAAACAAAAGATGACTTACTTAATTAAAGTATTGGGATTCAAACTCTGGCCCTTTCCTTGTTGAGCAATTTCTCTACCCCTGGAATCATGTCCCTAGCGCTTTCTGCTCTACTTCTCAAATAGAATTTCCCATTTTTGCTGAGATGTTTTCTCAGCACAGTCCCCCTCACTATGCCTTTAGCAAGGCTAGGATTAGAGGACTGACCCTCCCTTCTCAATGTCATTTGTTGAGATGGAGGTCTCACCTAACTTTTGGCCTGAGTTGATCCTGATCTACAGTCCTGACGTCTACTGCCCAAGCAGCTAGGATTCCAGGGGCCAAGCCTAACTGCACACGGTTAAGCACGAAGCCTGGCTCACCCTCCCCGGGCTTGTTCATAGCTGTGAACATGAGTAATTTTTTGAATATCTGAGTTGTGCTAGTTGCCGAAAAAACAGACTCCTGACAATATCTTGAGTGAAAGTGCCCTGTTACAATGGCGTTCTTTTACCCTGATGATTTCTGCCAGCATTTGCTTAGAAACAGCAGCTGTGTTTGAAGACTCTCTTCATTTCAAATTTTAGTGGAATCATTGTTACTTTAATGTCCCATTAAATTTCCTCAGATCAGTCATAGCCTGATCAGAATCTATTGAGGCTTTTTGCATACAAGGCACTCTCTAGGCTCTATGAATATTCACTGTAGGCAATGCTGACTCTCCTGAAGAAAGGAGGTATGAATTACAGGGAACAAAACATGGAGGAGAAGGAAGAGCAATTGGCTACGATTGAAGTACAGTATGTATATGCACCGAAATGTCACATGGAACTCCCTTATTTTGTAGTTAATTTTCGTGTTGAAAGAAAAAGCATAAAGTAGAAGAACTGTACCAAAATGGCAATGACCGCTTCCTAAGCAAGAGCTATAGGCATTATGTTTTACTCCAATGACATATCCAAACTTAGAAAATGCCACACTACATATTTCAGCAAAGTGAGTGAAACCAAAATTACAAAGGCACAAGTTTAATGGCATACATACTGGCAGGTATTGTCTGTATTTGTATATGTCCTTATTCTTCATTATATTGCTTACCTCTTATGATCTCTTGTTTGAACTTGCTGAATGAGAAAAATACTTGTATTATCCTTTATCAGGTATTGCTCTGAGCATTCAAGATGGAAATAATATCTTTTTAAAAAATATAAATATTTAATCATAGATTAATCATAGATGCTTTTTTATAATGGCTCCTGGAATCTATCAAAACCATGGTCCTGGGGCAACTGGGAAAGAAAAATAACTAAAGGAATACATATGGGAAAGAAAAATGTAGAACTGTTTCTTTTTTTTGTATATTTTTTATTGTAATTAATAGAAGGGTTACATTATATTCACCAAATAGAAGGTGCATTACTTCACAAATATTGAAATCCTTTCTCATGTCATGGTCCCCATTTCCCTCCCCACCTCCCCCCACACAACTTGATTTCCCCCCTACCCTCTCCTATTTCAAATAACCAATTAAGCATATATAAAATATATCAGATAACAAGGTGAAATATTGTAACAACATGAGATAACCAAGGGACAGTAAAAGAGATGAGAGATAACATAGTATGTTAAGGACAACAATCATTCATTATATGGCTTTTGTTTCTTTATCCTGGAGGTCCTCACATTTAGTGTCATACCATATGGCCTTATTTATCTAGATTTTGTTCTATTGTGAATCTCTGCTAGTAGAGCCCAGGGTTTCTACTGATTATGACAAATGAGAGAAACCATTGAGCCTATGTTCCTTTGAGTCTGGCTTACTTCACTTAATATGATTTTTTCTAAGTCTTTCCATTTCCTTACAAATGGAGCGAGGTCATTCTTTCTGAGAGCCACATAGAATTCCGTTGTGTATAAATACCACATCTTGTGATCCACTCATCAACTGAGGGGCATCTGGGTTGGTTCCATATCTTTGCTATGGTAAATAGTACTGCAATGAACATCCTTGTGCTAGTGGATTTAGTATGTCCTTGTTTCTGGACAATTGGGTAAATGCCAAGTAGTGGAATTGCTGGGCCATAGGGGAGCTCTATGTTTAGTCTTTTACTGCTTTCCATAATGGTTGGACGAGTTTGCACTCCCACCAACAGTGTAGTAGTGATCCCTCCTGGCCACATCCCCACCGGCATGTGTTGTTATTAGATTTCTTGATCCTGGCCATTCTAACTGGAGTGAGGTGGAATCTTAGAATTGTTTTAATTTGCATTTCTTTTATGGCCAGAGATGTCGAGCATTTCTTCACGTGTCTATAGGTGATTCTTATTTCTTCTTCAGAGTAATCTCTCTTTAAGTCTTTGGCCCATCTTTTAATGGGATAGTTGTTTTTTTGGAGATTAGTTTTGGAGTGATTCAATTTTTTGAGCTGTTGATATATTTTAGATATGAGGCCTTTGTCTGTTGTATGGTTAGTGAAGATCTTCTCTCACTCTGTAGGCTTTCTAGTTAATTTGCTAGCTATGTCCTTTGCCATACAGAAGCTCTGTAGTTTAATGCAGTCCCACTTAGCCAGCCTTTCTCTGATTTGTTGTGTTTCTTGGTCCTTATTAAGAAAGTTTCAACCTGTGCAAAGGAGACCTAGAGTATTTCCAATTCCTTCTTGTAAAGTTTTCAGTGTATCGGCTTTTACTTCGAGGAGAAAAATGTAGAACTATTTCTATTTACAGATGATATGATGATCATGCACAGTGAAAATCCTGAAGAATTCCCCTACACACACACACACGCACACACACACACACACACACACACACACGTGCACACAAAAGTTGTTAGAGCCCACAAATGAGTTTAATAAGGTAGTAGTAAAATATGAAACCAATATGCAAAAATCAGTTGTATTCATACTCACGCACAACCAATGCTAAAATAAAAGAGCAATTTCATTTATAATGTCAAAAATAATAACTCCAGCAAAAGGAATGTAAAGTGTGCGAAGGGATATACACTAAAGAAGTAGAAAGAAATCTCGGGTTCATGGAGTGGACGACTTCCCATGATTAAAATGGCTGGGATCCCTAACTTGATCTACACATCAAGTACAATTCCTTTCAAAACTTCAGTTGCCACCAGGGACCAGGAGTGGTGACAATTTGATACTAAAAATGCAAGAGTCTCAAAACTATTTTGAACAATCAAGAAGAACAAAGTGTTTGTGGTAGGGGGGAGGCTCATCCTTCTTAAATTCAAAACTTAACCAAGATTATCCTAATGATAAAATTGTGTGATACTGGCCTAAGTATATATACATATAGATTAATGGAATAGAATTAAGAATCAAAAAATAAGTGCTTGAGAGTATGGTGAGTGGATTGTAGAGAAGTATGCCAAGCAATTAGGTGAGGAAAGAATAATGCTTCCAACAAATAAATGGTACTGGAATAATTAGATTTCCACATGCAAAAGAATGAAGTTACACTACCATCTCATATATGTATGTATATTTTAAAACATGGCAAGAAAGCAATTCAGTTTCATATGTGCATTTCTTCAAAGACAAATGCAGTGACCCAAAACCACATGAAGAGATATTTAACGTTATTAGTTATTGGGGAAATCCACATGAAAACCACGTGACATGCCACCACCCATTCACTAGGATGGCTGGATTTCTTTCTTTTAAGAAAAGAAAGGAAATGTTTGTATTCGGTTATTTGAAACTGGATAGGGAAGGGGGGAAATCAAGTTGTGCGAGGGGAGGAGGGGAGGGAAATGGGGACCATGACATGAGAAAGGGTTATGATATTTGTGAAGCAATGTACCTTCTATCTGGTGAATATAATGTAACCCTTCTATTAATTACAATAAAAAAATATGAAAAAAAGAAAAGAAAGGAAGAAAGAAAGGCAGTAACAAGTGTTGGCAAGGATGCAGAAAAATTGGAACTCTCACATATTCCTGATGAGAATATAAATTGATGCAGCTGTATTGAGAAGTTTGGCAGCTCCTTAAAAAAAAAAGTTAGACATTGAGTTACCATAGACCCAGCAGTTCCCTTGGCATATACATAAGAGAATTGAAAACATATGTCTGTGCAAACACTTGTACACAAGTGCACGTAATAGCATTACTCATAATGGTCACAACGTGGAACTCATTGCTGTGTCCATCAGCTGAAGGATGCATAAACCAAACACAGTACATCATATAATGTAATGTCACTCCGCCAGCTGAAAGAATGAAGCACTGAGTCAGATCCCGACACAGGAACCTTGAAAATGTTCTCCTGCGTGAAAGCCAGGCATGAAAGGGCCACATGCGTGATGGGTTCAGCTCTGTGATGGTAAAGAATACTGCAACAAAACCAGAAAGCAGGAAACGGATAAATGATTTCCAGGGGCCTGGCGTATGAAGGGGAAGGAAAATGATTGCTAACAGGTACAGAAGTTCTTTTGGTGATGATGGAAATATTCTGGCATTTAATGGTGGTGACACTTCCATAGCCTATTGAGTATTCTAACCCCTACCCTCCTAAACGATACGCTTGCTCTCAGCAAGCAGCTCTCATACGCCTACCCAGCATCCCTTGCTCTGAGATGGAGGGAAGCATCCCAAACGTCTCATGATTGCTGTCTTCTCTTCTCACAGGTCCTTCCTTTCCCCAGCCAGGTGGTGTACAACCGAGTAGGCAAGTGTGGCAGCCGCACAGTGGTCTTGCTTCTGAGAATTCTGTCAGAGAAGCATGGATTCAATCTGGTCACCTCGGACATTCACAACAAAACCAGGCTCACTAAAAATGAACAAGTAAGTTGACTTTTCCCATTGTCCGGTCGTATTTGGATTTCCATCCATTCGTGTAGTTATTGGGTGCCTTACAGGACATTCTTCAAACTCCTCTGGGCAAAGGAATTCTTGCTGCATTCTTGCCAGATAGTAGAAGGGAGTTGAGGAACTCTGAAATCTGTGAAATCTCCGTAGATGAACACTTTCATTAGGGCTGGTGGACAATATACATTAGTGACCATTTACTCAGCTAAAATAACACGTCATCTCTGAACAGTAAAATCCACCAATGTATAAATAACCTGACATTCTCATAGCCCAAATGAGAAAATTTTCTCCTAGCATTTCTTCCTTGACATTTTCTCTCTGTGGTATGGCCAGCAATCTGGTTGATTGATGGGGAATCTGGACTTTCAGAGCAGGCTTTGGGGTATTCAGAAGCCACAAAAGAATTCCCCAAATGTGCAGGATCGATCTCCACCAAGTAGAGCTGAGCCACACAGGTGGCCGTGCTAGTGTCAGGGGATCCTCTGCTTGGATCCTGTGAAGCCAAATTTGTAAACCTCTCTGTAGGGTAAGAGCAATGGGCTCACAGAGATGCTGGCTAAAGGAAAGCAGTTGGGCACAGTACACTGAATAATCATTTTTTCAGGGTCAAGTTTGTCAGCCTGGTCTCCAGAAGTTGTTTCTGTCCTCTTAGAAACTTAGGATTCACAGCTCCCACCCCCTGCCCCCCACCACTGTACAGAGCATGGTTTGTGGAATAAATAGCACATGTTTTATTGTCAAGATGGGTTCACCAGTATGGAATTTCTGCCTGATTCTATTTCATAGAGATAATCTTCACCTTAGATCTCACTTAATGACTTACTCGACCCTATTTTCGTCTGTTTATCTGGAGGCAAGGTAAAACTGGTGTAAGATGATCACAGACAGCTATATTTTCTCAAACACCAATATGTTTAATGATGTCTACAAAATAAAGACCAAAATGCCCATTATTTTGAAAGCTCTCATAAGCAGGGAACTGATAGCTCATGCCTGAAATCCTAGCTACTCAGGAGGCTAAGATCTGAGGATCATGGTTCAAAGCCAGCCCAGACAGAGAAATAGATTCTCTTTTTTGCCAGTCCTAGAGCTTGAACTCGGGCATGGGCACTGTCCTTGAGCTTTCTCAAGGCTAGCACTCTGCTACTTGAATCACAGCACCACTTCTGACTTTTTTCTGTATATGTGGTACTGAGGAATTGAACCCAGGGCTTCATGCATGCTAAGCAAGCACTCTACCTCTAGGCCACACTCCTAACCTGAAAATCAACTCTTATCTCCAATTAAGCACAAAAGTAAAAAGAGACAGAGAGAGGGAGAAGGAGAGGGAGAGGGAGAGGGGGGGAGGAGACAGACACAGAGATAGACAGACAGACTGACAGACAGACAGACAGACAGAAAGAGACAAAGAGACAGAGGCAGAGGTGGAGAAGAAAAAGCTGTAACTAGAGCTATGGCTCAAGTAGTAGAACACTAGCCTTCAGTGCAAAGGCTCAGGAACAGCACCCAGGCCCTGAGTTCAAGCCCCAAGACTGGCAACAAAAGAATAGGGTCTAAGTATCAAGTTTAAATAGTCATTACCAATCTAACAAATAAATAAGCATTGCCAATAAGTAGAATATATTTTGGGGTTACCTCCACAAAAATAGATTCCATTTAAATTATATTTTATGGCATTTAGAAGTATTACATTTTTAGGTATATAACTTTAATAGGGATAGATTCTGTTTGATTCCCTCACTTGATTAATGAGTAAAGAAGATTTGGTCCTTTAACTACCTTAAAGTATAAATGAATAGCCTATGCTCTTGTAACTTTATTATGATGATTATATTTGCTTTTCCTTTGGTTCTAAGTCTTAGGAACTACCCACTGCATTTGAGGATTTCTGTGTTTGGAAATCATGTTCAGTTCTCAGGTGACTCATAAAACACACTTGCTAGATTGTCATTGCCACTGCTGATAAAGATAAAGATCATCCAGAGAGTACAAGATAGAGATCACTAAAGGCTTAGACATGAAGATGTTCAGGAATGCACTAGCACAGAGAACACAAAATACGGTATATCTATTCTAGGCTCTTGTGGCTCGGCCTGTACTGTTCATGAGTCTAAGCCCTGGAGGATCAAGGTTGGAAAACTAGCCTACACAGTAAAGTCTATGAGGTGCTTCTCTAACTAATCAGCAAAACTTCAGACTGCAGGTGTGATTCAAGTGGTAGAGTGCCATCCATGACCAAGCATGCTGAGCAAGCAGGAAGCTTGGAGTTTAAGCCATAGCACTAGCAAAATGAATTATGCTGTGGGATTTTACACAGATAAACCTACCTTGTTCCTTATTTTAAGTAAAAATTAGAATACATTTGTAACTGTCATTTCAGTGAAAAGTTAATCATTTCCTGACAGTGTATACAGATTACTAGGTCCAGAAAGGGTTAAAGACAAAGTCATCTTTTGCTCTAAAATATAGGTTAGCTCTCATCTGTTTGGAATGGTTGGCTTGTCTGGAAGTCAGGGAATGGACTAGACAATCTTTTTAGGTTCTTTCCAGCCCTGTGATTTTGTGATGTATTTATACTACTTCTAGCATAATCTGTGTCTGTGCGTTACATAACTGAGACATTTCTGATTCCTGTGTTCAGTGCTACCTAGGATGTATTCCATTCGTTATTATGGATCCCTGTTGAATTAGAAAGCACGTTTTCACAACCTAAGGTGAAGGTAGAAATCAGGTAGCAAAACAAATGCACAATTTTGTTATTACAAACACTTAAGCCTAATAGTGACAGTGGCCTCTCTGGAGCCAGTTGATCTGACTGGCTTGTGAGGAGGCTAGAAACAGCCAGATGAACAACTGATGGCCATCAATAATGTTGAGAAAACGTGTCCTTCATCTCACACATTCCTTTCACTAAGGTAGCAAAGCAAATAAAACAAGCAGAGGAAGAAATGTTATTTGAACTTAATCTAGTCAGGAAATATTTTATGGTATGAATATCTCCTCTTCTTTCTGATTCATGGAAGCATGAAGAAGGAGTGATTAGGTAGCTACTTAAAATTTTGTAGTTGGAGCCAGGTACCGTGGCTCACGCCTATAATCCTAGCTACTCAGGAGGCTGAGATCTGAAGATCACAGTTCACAGCCATCCCGGGCGCTAATGATGGTGAGACTCTTATCTCCAATTAACCACCAGAAGACCGGAAGTGGTACTGTGGCCCAAGTGGTAGGGTGATAGCCTTGAGTGAGGAGCTCCCAGGCCCAGCATTCAAGCCCCACAACTGAACACAAGAACAAAAAAAATTGTAGTTGGTCTCACCTTTAAACCACGAAACTGAGAAAATGAGTTCATATGAAAACATTGTTTTAAAAAGGTAAATATATTGTGTTTCTGCCTCAGATGCATCTGGAGTCTCCTCACCTTCAAAACCACTATACCATTCCAATCATACATGAAGGCTAGGGTCAAATTCAGATGTGCATTACAGTTCTTCCTGTAGACAGAAAGACAGACAGACAGACAGACGCGCGTGCGCGCGCACACACACACACACACACACACACACACACGCAATATAAAATGTCAAAAATCTATTTAATGGAATAAGACACTGAAAGGATTAGTAAGGAGAAAGAAAATATGGAGACACCGAACGTTAGGATGGTTATAAAAATCCTGTTACATCTGCTCTTGGAGAAATAGAAATAGCTCTGGTGTTTGCATTTAGACCAACTCCTCCTCCATGAAGGGGCGTGGAGCTGCTTCTGGCCAATGCTGGCCCTTTGCAGGGCAGTTGGTACATGCCCACATTGATGTCATTTCCCAGGCGTCCTAACCCAGTTTTCTGTCATCTCTTAGAAAGTGGAGACTGTGTACAGCTTGAACGAAAGGAGCCTTGTTTCTAAAAGACATAGGATGTGGTTGTCAAGGGTCTACCATCTCGTTGGTGGGCCCTGCTCTTCCCAACTCAGTGCAGTGGAGCTTAAATTGTCACCACATATCCCATACCTAAAGATCCATGGTTATCTGATTGTTGGTAGAGATGCAAAGATAGGAAGCACAGAATCATCACAGAGTCAGTAAAGAAAATTACCATTTGTGTTTCTACTGAGCATTCCAAGTTGGAAACAATCCCTACAGCATGCTTATTGTCTTACTATATTGTTTAATTCATCTCCTTTGGACCAGAAAAGTAAGCAAGTCTGATTCTCTATGTTATTAGTGAATAAACTAAGACCTGCCTCAGTGGTAAAGTACTTTCCTAGCAAGTGTAACACCCTGGCTTTGCTTCCCAGTACAAAATAAAGGAAGAAGGAAGGAAAGAAGGAAAGGAAGAAAGGAAGGAAGAAAGGAAGGAAGGAAGGAAGGAAGGAAGGAAGGAAGGAAGGAAGGAAGGAAGAAAGGAAGGAAGGAAGGATAAGAAACCCTAAGGCGGAAGGGGGGAAAACCAAGACGGGTGGGGGAGATGGGGGGAGGGTAATGGGTACCAAGACATGAGAAAGGGTATCAATGTATGTGAATTAATGCACTTTCTATCTGGCAAATATCATGTAACCCTTTTATTAATTACAATAAAAAATATTTTTAAAAAACCCTAAGGCCACCTAATTAAGTTATTTTGAGAAATACTGTGAGACAGTGACTAAGTGTGGTAGTGGACCTTGAACCTGGACTCTCGTGAGTCCCGAGGCCATTCTGAACAGCATAATTTTATGGGGGTTCGTTTTATTTTTGTTTGGATGGGTTTTTCCCCCTAGTACTAAGGCTTGAACTGAACACTCCGACTTTAGCCACATCTCCCACCTGTGGTTTTACATGCTCTCTTAGGGATGGAGTCTCGTGGACTTTTCTGCTTGCATTGTCATCCAGTTGGATCCTCCAGGTCTCTTCTCTGGGGTAGCTGGGAGTAGGTGTGAGTCACTGTCACCTAGTTCCAGCAAAGTTTTGTAAAACCTAGATTTCCAGTGGCTCTTCTACTCAAGATCCAGGCAGTCCAGAGAGCTTTTTCCCGCCCAAATTGAAATGCCACAGGGTACTCTATAGTCGTCTAGGATCAAAGAGCCTGCTCAAAAGCCTCATGTCTGCACTTCTCTACACTTGTGCCTGCACATCCTACTTCCCTAAGACAATGAAAATTGGAAAACACACACACACACACACACACACACACACACACACACACACACACACACACATATATCTGGGGTTTACTACTTAGTCCAACCAGCCTGGCCTTAGTGGACTTTTCATGAGTATTTGAAAGTCTCCTCTGAACCCCACAGAATTGGTAATTCATTTGGGGGAATTATGGACTCGTTTCCTTCCTTCACAGTCATGCCAGCAAAGGCAACTGTTTGACTCTTCACCTCCTGTCTGCACTAAGTCCACTCACCAGCTCTTCATATGGTCTCAGCCTTGCAGTGTTCAGGAAGGTGGGAGAGACAGCCATGCTGTGCCCAAGGGCTCTGGCACGTGTCTGCCTCCAGCTCACCAACAGTACACACAGTATTCCTGTGCAAAGTGGGGAACCCCCATTGCCAGTGCAAGTTCCAAATCTGAACTATGGCTATAAAGAAAGAAAATAGAAAAAAAAATCTTACCTCAATAAATCCTGTTCAGTTTCGAAGCGTCCAAAGGCTACAGAGATTCCTCCTAGGCTTCCCAGGCTGTTTAATCAAAAAGGTTCACTGAGGGTTGGGTGTTGTAGTGCATGCCTATAAATCAAGCTACTTTGGAAATGGACATAAGAGAATCATGATTTGAAGATAGCCTCAGTGTTAGCACAACCCTGTTTTTAAAAACAATCCAGGCACAGTGGGACACAGCTGGCATCCCAGCTATAAGGGCCATAGAGTTAGGAAATCAAGGTCTGAGACCAGCCAGGTAAAAACACAAGACTGAAAAGCAAACTAAAACAAAAAAGGCTGGGGTTGCGATTTAACTGGTAGTGCCTTGCTGAGTCTATGCAAATATGCTTATTTGCATAGTACTGGTGGGAAAAAGAAAAGAAAGTTCACTGTTCTTTTTGATGTTGTTGTTTTTAGACTGGATCTTCTTACTCCAATATAGGCTATCTTTAAACTCCTAACTTTTCCCCCTCAACCTCCAGAATGCTGGGATTACAGACAGACCTGTGCACTGTACCACCACACTTGTTAATTTTTTTTTAATTTTTTGGGGGCTTGAACTCAGAGCCTGTTCACTGTTCTTGGGCTTTTCTCAAGGCTGTGCTCTACCACTTGTGCCATAGCGCCACTTCCAGCTTTTTCTGTTTATGTGGTACCAAGGGATTGAACCCAAAGCTTCATGCATGCTAGGCAAGCACTGTACCACTAGGCCACGCTCCTGACCCCACACTTGTTAATTTTTTAATGTGATTGTTCCCTTGCTCATTCACTCATTTAATGAGAATCCATTGTGAATGCTACTTACAGAGCATTTGATACCAACTTGTGCAGCTGACTTCTGATCCTTAAAGCAACATCTTTAGAAAGTGTTATCTTCCTCTACTTTTGTAGGGACCTATAAGAAAGCACAGGAAACTACGGAAAATATGTAAATCAAGAAAAATGTGTAGAAGAGTCAAAAGAAATAGAAAGCCCAGTCCTAGAGACTTTTGCATGCTAAGCTAAGACAGTGGGGAATCATTAGAAAACAGTTCTTCAGGATTAGGAGCAGGGATAGTCTTTTTCACAATATATTTCCTGCTCCTCCCACAAATGCATTAAGACAGACCCATAGAGCCACATACTGTGTCTCTGGAGGTGAGGGGCTACTTAGAAGAGCCACAGATACAGCTCTGGGGAAGGATTTTTGCAAAGAAGGCCATTATCATATTGAGAAAGTTTTACCTTTATTACAGTGCATTATCCACTATGAAAGGAAAGTTTCTCGTGCATGAGATTGATTCACACCAGGAATCCCTCAACCAGCAAAGAGACCACATCTCCCTGAAGTTGTTTTTTTCTTTGTTTTTTGGTTTTTTACTATTTTTTGTTTTGTTTTGTTTTGGAGCCTTGCAGTGTAGCCCAGTCTGGCCTTGAACTACCAGTCCTCCAGTCTTGCTGTTTACAGTAGCTGGGATTATGTTATGATATGCCACCACAAATGACTTTTCCCTCAAGTTTCAGGGGATATTTTCCTGATGTCCAGAGTCCTTACCCTAGCTTACAATGGCCTCTTAAAATGACCCTCGGACTTTCTTGCCTTCACAAAGGAAAGAGGGAGCTTCTCCAACCACACCTGGAGATCAACCCAAAAGCTGAGCCTAGTTTATCTCTGAGCCATAGGAACACACTCATCTGCGAACCCCGTCTTCTTATCTTGGGTTTCTGTACACAAACATGGAGTTCTCTTTGTGAAATTTTAGAGGAGAGAAAAAAGGGAGTAAGACAGAGATAGAAGCAGCCAAGCCTGAGAAAAATAGTTTCCCTTCTTCCAATTATATCTGTCAGATGGACTTCCTCGACTCTTCAGACTTTCTTTGCCTTGGTCATGCCATTGCTCCCCCTGGTGGATTTCCTCTGCATTGCAGGCATGCATTCAGCTTTGCCAGAATACTTCTATTGGAAGGCCTTCCCTGCCTCCCCCCTCTCCCTCCCCCCAAGGAAGTGGACAGGTAACCCAAGCCTCCAGCCATCCTTCTAGCCTTTGAAGTTAACGGTGCGGTGCTGCTGTTCTCCTCTGAGTTATGCTTTCTTTGGTGTGTTAATAAGCACACATTCTTTCTTTTCAGATGCTTTGCCAAATTATAGGGTATCTATTTGCTCATGAGTGACATGAGAATTCACAGCAAAGTGGGGTTGGATACCTTGCTGCTGACAAGCATTTCCTAAGGAAATCAGGAGTCAAGTCTGTCTTTGTCTGCGTTTTCAGGTGAAAAGTTTGCTATTCTCCTATCCTAGCCAGTTAGAAAGCAGATAGAACCTGCTGCCTGCTACCCGCTCTGGATCTCTGGATCGTAAGCCTGTGTGATTCTTGCCTCTTTTTTTCTTCCTTTTTCTTTTAACCTCAATTCCATTTCAATGTTATGTACACTGTGATCTAACTTATTCCTCTAGATATACCCTGTGACATGTTCATCCTTTTTTAGAAGCATTTAAAATTCACATCACCTTGCTAGAATGTACTTGGTTTTCCCTCACTAGAACGTGTAGAAAGTTGTCTCTCTGGTATTTAACGCTTACATTTTTTATGCATATATGTACTGCTTTCAAGAGAACCCACAACCTCATTTGTGTAGGCAAGCACTATACTACTTTATACTTTAGATTTCTCAGTGCTTTTCTTCTTCAGCTTTTCCAACACATCCTGTGTAAGATGGAACCTTTGTACCTATCCCAAGAACCCACTCATTCTCCAGAGTTGTGCATCCATGTGAAAAGGCAGATAGAGTCAACCATTATGGAAATTATTCATGGGTTACACAAATACATGGGTTACAATTCAGGAATAGAAACCAGATGAATCTTGTATTTGAGAGCTATTGCAGCAGACTTGGATTGGAAATCTAGTTCTACCTTTGTGTGTCAGTACAACTTCAAGCAATCTATGTAGCTGTTCTGTGCTTTGGTGCCTTAATTTGCAAAGTATGAGTAATAATGTATAAGCAACAGGTTAATTGGTCCTTTAATCTTTAAAGGTTTAAGCAGATGTAGAGAGAATGTCTTGGTACGGTATATACCTGAAGCCCTCAGAAAGTGAGACTTTACCTGGCACGTGATTTTCTTTTCTTATTAATGCTGATATCAGGGCTTGAACATAGATAGCCTCATGCTCTCACTTGGCTTCCTTGCTCATGTCTGGTGCTCTACCACCTGAGCCATTCCTCCAGTCTAGCATTGTGCTATCTTAGCTATTGTAATGAGAATGCTGTGAACTCCACATGCCACCTAAATAAAGAATGTACCAGGATAAGAAAGGGCTGAATTCATTCATTGAATGAATTGTGTAAGTGATAGACCAGTTAGCTACACATTTCTTTGAATGCCTTCACCATGAGGCATTATGCCTGTGCTGTGCACCACAAATTGAAATCATTGAGATGCAAGGGGGTGAGGGAAGTGTTCTCTGTTCCCTCTGCACTCATGCATAAACATGGGCATTAGCACCTTTCTTCTATGTTTAAAGATACATCTAGAAACAGTTCTCCCTCATCACTGCTAATCCATTTTCCTTGAGAAGTAGACAGCTTTATGACTGTTATGACATTTCTCAAAAGACTAACTGTTGCTGTTCTTTTATTAAATTTAGCACATTGACACGCATTTAGAGAATGTAATAGTATGTTGAATGTATGTAAGAAAGTATATTTTTTTCTGACCTGTTTTTCCAGTCTTCTTGTATAATTGTAGCGGCTTTAGGATTTTAATGTGTGCAGAGAGATATTTGAATGTAAATAATATGAAGATAAATGCATGGATAGTCTTTATGCCAAACACATGCATAGACAAGCATTCTTTTTCTAAGAAGGCATCCTAGAAGATAAATTGCCTATGGTTATGCTTCTCAATCAACAATTCTATTGGTTAACCTCTCAACACTCTGAATTAATAATGGGTCCACATTTACTAACAGAAGGGAGCTGTGCAGACTGAAGGTGAGCAGGAACGAGCCAGGCAGGCTCCAATTTCCTTTGAGCTTCCATCTGAAGGAGGGCAAACCATTATTCACTCAATTCTGTCCTTAATGAACACAAAGTCTAGGAGCTCAGAGTCATTCACTTTCAAAATCTCAGTTTCTCTTCCTCAATCACTGCGAGCATGAATGAGTAATGAGAGGGTTTAGCCATGGAGATAGGGTCACTGTCTATAACATAGGTACTAACTGGGGTTAATTCACAGAGCAAATATTCATTGGTCACGTATGTGTGTATCCATCAGCCCTGGGGTTAGGTATTAGACAAGAAAGGGAACCCAGGAGTCTTGTCACGTGGAAGACAAATGGAGATGTAGCCTTTCCTTACAGTTCCATTTCCTGTTGGGCCAAACAACAACTTTTGTGCCCAGTTTTCAGCTAGAATTAGTTCATAAAATATGAAAACAGCACATGCCTGACATTCATCTAAGCTTATAATCTTCGATGTGCTTTTTACCAACTTCCCGTGTCCATTTTGATGGAATCAATAAGCAATTCTATGGAAAAGATAATTCCGGAAGTGAGGGCGTCCTAAGAATGCTTGGAATCTCTAACAGACTTCATTAAACATTTTCTGTATCATGACACGCTCCAGAAGACCATAAAAGTTAGTTTATATGAACATAAACTACTTCTTGCCTTACTGATAACTGTACATAAATAATTTGGCGACCACCCACCAAAAACCCAAGATGTCTGGCTAGGGCTCTGGGAGTTTCCCATGAAATACTTTCTTGATAAATTTTTGTAATCAAAGAGAAAAATAACGAGACAGTGTCTCATTTTATTCCTATCTTTCAAGTCTGCAGCACTAATTGCAAATGTTTCTGTAAATCCTAATAATGTCTTTATAAAAATAGAAAACAATAATTAACCCTTTTTCTGGTTTGACTTTAAGTGAGATTAACCTCATTCTTTTACTTATATTTCCAGTACTACCTCACGCTCATTTCCCTGGGTGAAATTATTTAACCCATCTTGTTTTCATGGTCTCAATTAACTGAATTAGATTAAGGACTATAAATCTGGAAAATTCTATTTTTATGCACTAAGGAGCATTATGCAGAAGTTTATAAATGTCACCCAAAACCGAACTCTTGGGCTCTGGTCTACCAGAAATAAGAAGATATTATAGGAGTTAGATAGGTAACCTTTAGCTTAATATGGCTTGGTAAATTAGACCCTATATATGCTAATTTTGTACTTTTTTTAATAGATGGAACTGATTAAAAATATAAGCACTGCCGAACAGCCCTATTTATTCACTCGGCACGTTCATTTCCTCAACTTCTCAAGGTAAGCCGCGTTCCGGTTTCATGCTTACTTCATTTCTAATGAATAATTACTCTACAAATCTACCGTTATTTGCAAGGAAGTACAATTGCCCTTGAAAAAGACACTTTTAATCTAGTTATCTTTGCTGCAGATGAATCAAGATTTGAAATATTTGGATAGCAATAGCATTTCTTCTTAGAAATAGTATAAAAATGTGGAATTTTATTTAATGAGAAATTAGTTTGTCCTGACAATTCTTGAACCCAAAAAAGTCAGGATTTTGTATGGAAACAAACAAGAAGGCAGGATATTAGTGTTTTAATATGAATACTATATTGTACAGTTTTGCACAATTTAAACCTAGATATAGCCTGGTGGTGGACTATATCAACCTTTCTCCCTTCCCCCATTTCCTCTCTCCTTCCCTCCCATTCCCTTTTTCCTCAGTGCCTGGAATTGAACCCTGAGCTTTGTGCCTGCGAGGCAAGTGTTCCATCATTGAGCTATACCCACAGCCCTCTATGTAGCTTTTTAATACTCCATTTTATTTTTCTGAGCCTTAAACATTTGATGTTGGACAGGCATTTCAGAATTCTGTGTTTTCAGCCTCTGCACCTTTTTGATACTAATATAACTCTGTAGATTCAGCTGTCTTGACCCTCTGTTGATTAAAAACACTAACTTCAAGTTCAAGCGGCCCATTGTTAGCCTTGCTTTCTGTCACAGTGAGCCACACCTACACAGGTAGTCCGTAAAGGCCTGCTCTGCCTGCTGACCCTGGCCTCTGCTCACCGCCAGCACTGGCAACTGGTAGACCACAGCAGATCTGCTGAGCAGTCCCGGACCTCTGAGTCTTCCTGGTCAACAGTTTGACAGCACTTTAACCTGGGGAACAGTGTCTCACAGACCTAGAGTGCCGGGACACTCTGCCCTGACCTAGTAGACACTGCTGTAAGTTGATGCTCACTTAGTTTGCCCCTGAGGGCTGGCTGCTCTCCCCAGGAGGCTTGCTGTAAGGAGCCAGAGGCTCAGAGGGCTGTACTGCCAAGAACAGGATGCTGGGAAAAGGGGTTAGCTTTCAAAGGACTTTCCTGCTGGGCCACAGGCCCCATACCAATTAAAAGCAAAGAAAGAAATTCCAAAAGCCCATTATGAAGCAGAAAAGAGGAGTGACTCCTCATCTTGACAAGTGAGTGTCCTAGACCTGAGGTTTTCCATGCTCCCTATTATGTGGCCTCCCTGTGAGGTGGGCAGGACACCTGCCCATTATCCACCCTGACTCCGTGCCAGGTCCTGGACAGCTTGGACTGAGTTTCAGCCATTTGTATAAAATGACTCATGATGAGATGTATACCCCCTCCTCTTTCCTCCAGAAGCAGATTGGCACACTACTGGCCTGCTAGGTCTTTCACACCCTGTGTTGTATGAGTACAGCCCCACCTCCCTGCCCCCTGAGATTCCCGAGAGCTTCACCCCTCATACCTTCAAAGCCCAATCATCAACTCCTCGTGCTTCCCACACCAACTGCAATATCACAGATTTCAGTAGGTATTTTAGGACAGTGTAAAAGTTTAATGAGAAGCCAAACTTACTATCTTAATTGGATCAGCATCACACAGTCCAGCAGCCATCCTTCATCATGGCCCTCTACCATCCAATATATACACAAGAAAGTAATCTTTTTTTAAATTAATTTTGTTGTCGAGGTGATGTACACAGGGCTTATAGTTACATATGTAAGGTAGTGAGTACATTTCTTTTTTTCATATATTTTTATGTAATTAATAGAAGGGTTACATGATATTTGCCAGATAGAAGGTGCATTAATTCACATACATTGATACCCTTCCACCTGTCTTGGTCCCCATTTCCCTCCCCCCCACTCCCACCCCTCATCTTGTTTTCCCCCTTCCCTATCCAATTTCAAATAGCCAAATACAAATATATCGGATATATCAGGTAACAAAGTTAGATACTGTAACAATATGAGATAACCAAGGGACAGCAAAAGAGATGAGAGATAACATAGTACCTTAAGGACAACAGTCATTTCATTATATGGCTTATGTTTCTATATCCTAGAGATCCTTTCATTTAGGGTCATACTATATGGCCTTTTGTATCAAGGTTTTACTCTATTGCAAATCTCTGCGAGGAGAGCCCAAGATTTCTACTGATTATGACAAATGAGGGAAACCATTGAGCCTAAGTTCCTTTGAGTCTGGCTTACTGGTAGTGAGTACATTTCTTGTCGAACATTGTTATCCCCTCCCTTGTTTTTCTCCCACTTTCTCTCCCTTCCCATCCACCCCCAACCAAGTTATAAAGCTCATTTCCAACATATTGTCCAGTGAGTATTGCTGTTACATTGGCTTGTTCTTTGTCTCACCATTTTGTCATTCCCCTTCTCTTCCCCAGTTCAGATCAATGTACATACAAGACACAAGGTACTAACACTAAATGCAGTGACAACAGGGGATAAGCCAAAGGAAAGGTGACACCCGCCCCTCATCAGAGGGAGGGGGAAATGAGAGCAAAAAAGAAAAAAAAAAACTTCACACAGTGTATTAAAAGCAACAACAAAGGGCTGGGAGTTTGGCCTAGTGGTTAAAGTGCTTGCCTAGCATGCATGAAGACCCGGGTTCGATTCCTCGGTACCACATACATAGAAAAAAGCCGGAAGTGGTGCTGAGGCTCAAGTGGTAGAGCTCTAGCCTTGAGAAAGTCCAAGGACAGTGCTCAGGCCCTGAGCTCAAGCCCAGGACTAGCAAAAAAAAAAAAAAAGCAACAACAAAGAGAAACTTCCTGTTTCCCTATTGTGGAGTTCATATCACTTAGCATCCTCTTCTGTGGTCACATGTACATAGCTACTGAGCTATTGTGATCCTCCCTAGGACTTTCTTACACATAGACTAATGATTGCCAATGGGAGAAACCATATTGATTGCTGGAACTTTGCAAGCCTGGATACACACACCTCATCGAGGACAGCCCGTATGCTGGCCAGAAGGGTTAGGGCACGTTAATTCAGCCTCTGCACTCAAAGTGGGACTTCAAGAGGCGTTTCTGTGGAGATCTCATGCAGTTCCACTAGTGCAGGTGTAGGAATTCATCCTATTGGATTCATCGGGTGTTTTTCTGGCTGCCTTGAAGGAAGCTTCCAGGCTTTGGTCTAGGTTCCCAGAAAGTCCACCCTGCTGGTTTTCCATGTCATTTCTAAAGTCTCATAATTGGAGCCAGAATTTTGAACACATTTTCCTTGAACAACTAGAGATTGTGGCTAAACCACCTTGGCCTAGAAGGCCCTGCTCTGTGGTGGGATGTTCGAGTTTAGTCTTCTATTTTTGTGTATTGTGATCTCATCTTTTTTTTATTTTATCTAGCTGTTGAAAGAACTTTAGGATATAATTATGTGTGAGTGTGTGTGTGTGTGTGTGTGTGTGTGTGTGTGTGTGTACGCATGCATGCATGTAAGACCTGGGCCTTGAACTCAGGATCTAGATGCTGTCCCTGAGCTTTTGTGCTCAAGGCTAACACTCAACCACTTGAGCCACAGCTCCACTTGAAGCTAACTGGAGATAGAGCGTCATAGGCTTTCCTGCCCAGGCTGAGTTTGAACTATTATCCTCAAATCTCAGCCTCCTATAGAGTTATAATTTTAGGTATGAATCAATTGTGTCCAGCCTAGGACATAATTTTTGAAAAGCTTAACTTTCCAACATGAACAACAGTATCTGAAAGAGTATCTGACTGAGAAGAGTCATGACAGATGCACAGCCCCTTCCGTTGTGCCATCATGTGTTGTTTGCATTTTTCTTTGAGAGGGAGGGGTTAAGCTGCTTCTTTTCACTGCTTAACTGGGCTCTGGTTGGGAAAATCTTATGAAGCCTTATACTGGGGCCTGATGCTGTCAAAATAGTCCAAGAGAACATAGGTGTGGTATTTTCACTCCTCTAGCCTTTTCCCTGTGCCCCTTCCTTTTCATTCATGCTCCCCCTTCCCTGCTTCTGCTTGTGTTTTTTTCATCTCAGATGAGAAGCCCTAATGCCAAGACTAACTTGTTAAAATGAAACACATGAAAAGTCAATCACCGGGAAGCAGTCAGGGCGCCATGTCTAAGGAGAGGTGTTTTGATCCTTTCTCTCCTTTCAAGTGAAGCTCTAATTCCTGACATGAACTAAGTTGCCCTCTTTTGGGGTTATTTAAGCAAACAAATCAGGTCTGGTCATTTGCGTAACTCATTTTAGTTTCCACATCTCATTTCGAACTGTGGACTTGCTTTGGGAGTCTCATTAGCAAAGGGGTGCTTTTGATTCTGTGCCCTTCGATTCTTTCAGACTTGAGACAGATCCCTCAAACTTGGAAGTGGATGCTACAATAAAAATGAGATTAGTAGTTACTTAATGCCGCTTTTGAAATAAGGATACTGGATACGGGTGCCATCTTGGCATCATGATGGATAGTGGAGACTTGCTGAGAACAATTAGAGGTGAAATCCACTCCCCTAGACTCTTGAATGGGGACTTGGGCGGTAGGTTCCCAGACCTTCCAGATGGTACCATGAACTGGGGGGAGACCCTTTAAACTCCTGAGCTTCCCATCACCCTGCATCTTCACCATGATCCTCTGTAGACCCCGCCAGGTCTGCCGCTGTTGTACTGTGTGCCCTGTCTCCTGACTTCTCAGGTCACAGTGGCATGCCTCTTCAACTCTCTGCTAGAGCTGATCTGGTTTATTGGAATCATTTTTCTGCTCTTTCCCCTCACCCCAGCTCAGTTTTCTAACAGTATTAAGTGCATTGCAGGCAACAAGTTTTAAGGGGGATATGTGTCTGCTTACAGTCGCTGGCTTTCTAGTAAAGAATCCCATTCAACCTCTCAAAATGTGGCTTCTCTGTAGCTTGTAATTGAATTCCCTTATACCACTTTCACTTTCTTCAGCAGAGCTGAGAACTTTGATTTCAAGATGAGAGCTTTTCTTCTCAGTTTACCCTTTTGATTGCTACTGCACTATGCTTCCCACAGGGATGCTCCCTTCTGAGGGTTGCTGTAACCATAGGATCCAGCCATGTGGATGGCCTATCAGAGAGGAGAATTATCTAGAAACTCTCTTTAAGTACTGGGCTGTTTATTTTCTGTACTCATCATCAGTGCTTACTTCCTGCTATACCTCCATCTTCCTCTCTGATCAGGCACCATAACTGCAATGGGCTAGCCATCTATTCCTTTTGCCTCGTTTACCTGTTTCTCCCCTCACATGCTGCTACCCTCACCTCAGGACTCACCAGAGACCTGAATTTGGTTCTGCCTCCTGTGCTTGTGTCTTGTGAGCCATCCTGGTCCCATCTCATTGCTCAGTATCTGAGAATGGAAGACGACTTCCATACGTGTCTGGCCCCTGCCGGTGCCCAACAGTTTCAAAGCTCCAGTTACTGCCATTGGCTTTTAGCCAAAGACCATTCATAAACTACCCCTACCTTTCTCCTTCATGCAGCTCCTCACTTGCTCCCAAACTACCACACCCTCCTCCAGGACGGCCCTGCCCTCACTTCAGAGTGTCTTCCTCCTTCACTGATAAAGATCAAAGCTTTAGGCCTCCAGATCGTCATACTTTTCATCCTGTAACATGGGTTAGCTGCATCCATGAGGGCATAGTAATGGAAACATGGAGATGGATGGGGTAGGGGATATTTGCACAACAGTGTCTGGTGTTGTCCCAGTGGAATCCTGGCATCTGCAGTGGCATTGGCATGCACCGGGATTCTGCCAGTTCTTGAGGAAGCTATGTATACCAAAATGACCAAGGGTCCATAGCCTGAGTGCATTATGAAAAAGGAATCAGATTAGCCACTTCCAGAAGGATTAACCTTCCAGAAAAGGAAAGGATGAGGCACTTCTTTCATGGCTAGAAATTTCTCCAGAGAGGCTCTTACACCATCTGATCTTCACAGTGAGTTTATAAGCCATCTAAAACTTTTATTAGAGGAAAATTTTCCGGTACCTCTTGTACTTGATTTTGATATA
The DNA here is from genome assembly GCF_031878675.1 of Megascapheus bottae. Lineage (NCBI taxonomy): Eukaryota > Metazoa > Chordata > Mammalia > Rodentia > Geomyidae > Megascapheus > Megascapheus bottae. Next base: position 11,667,050 of record NC_143516.1, on the reverse strand, counting down.
ATTAAGTAGAAGCAAGTCAAGTCCTCGAGGCCTGTCATCCCTCGTGTCTGTAGTTTCATGGCAGTGGACAAGCTGAGAATCATCTCCTGGTGGGGGTGGGGGGGATCATGTGGAGGTTTCCATGACCCGGAAGTTCCACTGGTCTTTACTGGTGATGATTCTTTGCACATAGAAATACAGTTGAGGTCTGTGAAAGCATGTGACTTTTGAGAACAGAACTAGGACTCATATTTGGCATGCATGTTTTGTTTTTCTAGGCCCAGTATTACTACTTTACTTGCTGTTTATCATAGTTATAAAACACCATTTAATTAAGAGAGGATGCTTAATCTAGGATGCATACAGTGGTTAAGGGTAGTTGATACTGCTACCTTGGAAGACTGCATTTACTCATCCCATAGCCTGAGTGTCACTTTATACACATCTGGGGACTGACAAGATTCACAGGGGTAAGGCTGCTGTGACTCACAAGCACTGTGTCTTCCTGGAGCAGAAAACTATGCACATGGCCCAGTACCTGAAATCCATGCACAAGTCATTCCTTTAGAATCTGCTCTCCAGATCCTCTTTCAAAAATGCAATAAACTGGGTACCACATTATATAGATTCATACACAAAAAGCATTGGTGGCTTGCTGTGTTGACTTTGCTCTGACAGCACAGCCCCTGATTCAGGCAGAAACATGACAACTAGACACATCCCCCAGCCCCCTTTCTGCATCTGTTCACCACTTGTCAAGCACCTACTGTGGGCCTCACATAATGTGCTGGAAAACATAGTTCCTGGCACCTGAAAAGGGTACAATGAGAGTTGTCAACACAATATGGAGGAAGAAGGGGTCAGGGCACAGAGGAAGAAAGGACAGGCAGAATGCTACAATTGATTGTTGAAGTGACTGCGACTCAGAGCTGGATCTTGAAAGGTGAACAGTCTTCCAAGTAGACAGATAGGCATTGGGTCCCATCCATCTGTTTTTTCCTAAGCATATTCTGACCTCCACATCAGATAAGCAGAGGATTCTAGGGTGCACTGGGGCAGGGGTCACACTCATGACCTCTGCTCTGTCCCCCAAGACTCCTTGCTGCTTTCAAGGAGAAAAATCAAAAAGGGAAGGTCCCCTCTAGAAGCTCAGGCAGTTTGTTCAGTATGGCTGGCTGTTGCCAACCTACTCACAGCACCTTAGCTGGGACTGTGTCACCAATTGACTAGACAGTTGACGCGCTCACCGACGGTCACCCACCCACAAGGTCCAGCACTATAGTCCTTCCCTAAGCAAACCTATACCTGGTAAGAAAACCAAGACAACCTATATACCTTCATGCTGACATGTATCCCACTCGGTGAGCCTGTCCTCATGGCCTCTCGAGGGTGCCCGGGTCAAGGGTCACTACTTCCTCTTCCTACGTGATCATAACAAAATTCCCACCAGGAAACAATGCTATTCATTCATTGCAGTGCTCATGGACACTGCAGCCAACAGCGTGATGCTAGAATAGCTTAAGACCTAGTGTGAACCCTCGTCAAGCAGGCCTTCTTTTCCTCAAGAAGTGCCGCATTGTAATGAAATCCTCTGTCTGTGCGCCTGTGCGTTAGGTTTGGAGGAGACCAGCCTGTCTATATCAACATCATCAGAGACCCCGTCAGCCGGTTCCTCTCGAACTACTTTTTCCGTCGCTTTGGAGACTGGAGAGGGGAACAGAATCACATGATCCGGACCCCCAGCATGAGGCAGGAGGAGCGCTACCTGGTAAGTCCTATTGCGTGACACAGGTGGTCTCTCCAGAGATCCAGATTGGTAAATCGAGTCTAAGGAGCCTACGCCCACCTGCTGCGTATAAAAAACTTGGTTTAGATGACCTAGAACACTTTCTCAAATGATTTCCTGATGTGCTTTGCTCAGTTTGTCTTTAGTGCTGTTTCCAGGCTCCAGAGAAGAAGTGATGGTTCCTTAGAAACTATGCTCAGCACAATCATGGTTAAGAGACAGTTGAGCTGGGAGTGGTGGCACATGCCTGCAACCAATCCCAGCATCTGACAGCTCGTAAGGCAACTGGTTTTGAGATGAGGACCTTTAGATTCTAGAAGGACCCTGGACTATCACTCAAGTCTGCTGGTGCCTGAAATTCCACCCTAAGTGTCACCACGACCCATTGTTTCTGGTCCTCTGAGCTCAAGTTTAGGGTTTTCATCTTGGTGGTGATAGTCTGCTCCTCTGAACCTTGTTTTGAGACTCTCAGATCCATAAGAGCATTTCATCGTAACCCAAGTCATTCCCATTTCTCATGGCTTTGCTCAGTAGCCAGGAGCTCTGTGCTTAGGAGAGCGCCTGGAAGGTTCTCTGGATCCTCCTGGGCTGTGAGACACAAGCAAGATGGGAAGAAAGAGCTGAGAGTTTTCTTCACAAGGCAGTTTCCACAGCAACTGCACCCCTGCAGCTGGCACTGGCCATCAGCCTTGTCTCTGAAAAGATGTCACTGTAGTCATAGTGCCTAAACCACTGTCCTTACCTCCTTCTTAAAAATATGATCAAAGTACATGTTAGGTACTGACTGGGAACGCATTACGGTCACCTCGGTATCCCTTTCGTGTCTTAAGATCTGTGATTTAGAGTTGAGAAATCTGAGCATCTCATCCATCTCTGGGCACCTAAGTAGTGATAGGTTAAGACCAGATGCAAAACTCCTCCTTTCCTGTTCAGCACAGGTGAGCCTGAAACCTGAACCCTGGTATGCCTGCCCCAAGATGAAAACTGGTACTAATATGGAACCCTGCCTGACCTTATGGGACAGGCCTCAAGCACAGTGCAGGCCAACTAAAAATCTTGTATAATCTGACCAGTGTGCAGATGAAACTGAAATAAACACCATTCTTAGACTTGAGTTATAGCTCTAAGGTACAAATATTCCCAAAGCTGAAAGAAGCAGAAAAAGTCTCAGTTCAAGCATTTTCTTTTAGATAAAGGAAATGCAAGCTGACTTTGTTCAGCTACCTTCAGTGAAATATTTTAATGATGTCTTATAAGTAACTTTTACTTTTATTTATTTTTAAGTATTTGATGTCCAAAGCTCTCACCTTTGTCTTTAGCTTACATAATGAATGTGAATATATACTTTCCATTTAGTGACAAGTGGGTCTCACCAGAGCAGAGATCCATTTACTAGAGGAACCATTTTGTCCTAAATGACCTTCATTGTTGTAGTTGGTCTGGGTTACTATATGCATATGTTCTTTTAAAAACAGAAGATAGGGGCCAGGAGTTTGGCCTAGTGGTAGAGTGCTTGCCTAGCATGCACGAAGACCCGGATTCGATTCCTCGGTACCCCACATACATAGCAAAAAGCCAGAAGTGGTGCTGAGGCTCAAGTGGTAGAGTGCTAGCCTTGAGAAAGTCCAAGCAGAGTGCTCAGGCCCTGAGCTCAAGCCCAGGACTGGCAAAAAAAAAAAACAAAAAACAGAAGATAATCTCTCTAGTCTGAGCTGTATCTTGAGGTTCTGATTGGATCCTAATACTAAGAAACCAACTGAGATCAGAAAATGCTGAGAAACCAGTTAGGGAGCTAAGTTTTAGGAATTCTGCTCTTTAAAGAGGCTGGAGGATGCGTGAGTTCTGTCAACTTCTTTTGACATTCACTAAATCATTCTACATCACAGGCTTCCCACATCCACACAAACAATAACCTATAGTCATGAGAGAGAGGAAGTACCAACTGCAAAAGAAAAAAAGGGGGGGCTTCATTTTTTTCTTTTTTTTTTCCTTTTTCTTTTTATTATGTTTGTGGCTCAAACCTAAGACTTTGTGCATGCTCAGCAAGTGTTCTGCCACTGAGCTATTATCATCATCATCATCATCATCATCATCATCATCATCATCATTTGACAATACTAGGGGTTAAATTCAGAGCCTCATCCTTGAAAGCAGGGGCTCTGCCACTTCAATCATGTCTCCAACTTCCTCTGTTTTTACTTAAAAAATCATTTCTGGGGCTTGAATTCTGAGCCTGACTTCCCCTGACTTCTCCTGACTTCCCCTGACTTCCCCTGTGATAGCACATGCCCATAATCCCAGCCACTGAAATTCAAGGATCTTAAATTTGAGGACATCTTAGGATACAAAGCAAACTAACATCTCAAAACAAAACCAAACTAAAAGTGTTTAAAATTGGTAGTGGGGACAAGTCTTACATTTTTGAAGCACTGGCCACTGCAGAGATTATGGGACCAGAGAGATTGCTGGGAGATTTTCCTGCTGGAATTGTACCCCACGAGAGGAAGGAGAATCTTCTCCAGGCTCCAGCACTGTGCTGCCAGAGGAACCCACCAGATGGCTTCTTGGTCACGTTCTAGCAGCAGAGCACCCAACTCCCCAGCATGATAGAGGGGAACTGGGGGCCCAAGCAAGTCTGACTCAAGTCCTTCATGATCCTGCAGCATTCTGAGTAGGAGAGAAGACTGTGTTCTTGTTCACAGGATAGTTTGTAGATTTGGAAGATAGCCTGCAGTCATATATATATATATATATATATATATATATATATATGAAACATTTGATTCCATCTCCTTGGTCTGAATAAATAAAATTGCCCCTGTCCCAGCCTTCCTCATTTTGGCAGGCCTGGAGGACTGGCCACATGACTCAGAAGAGGGTGTTGTTAGCATTTCCCTGGCCTGCAGGCAGCTGTGAGGAGCCAGCATCCTAGGGCCCGGGCTGATGGGGTGCTGACCTGTCTGGGACTGGCTACCCCCTCCAGGCTTGTGTACCAGGTCCTCCTCTGCATACCTCCTGTACCCAGCACAATGTAACCTGGAATTGGGGTGCTTTGTCATCATCACAGACCCCCAAAGCCTGTGGTTTTATCCAGTTGCCAAAAATCAAAAGTCAGTGTTTGGCTGGGATCCCTGCAGAGCTGCTTAGCATACAGCTGAGCCAGCAGCACCCAGGGCCCAGGGCGGGTGGGCAGGGCTGGCATCCTGCGCTGCACAGCCTGGGGGTGGGGGAAAGATGGGACGGGGGAAAGGGGGCAGGCCTCCACAGGGCTGGTGGGGGTTGAGGAGGACCGTCCATTCCCCCACGGGGCAGGCCAGTTGTGGGTGGGGACAGCCCACGTCCCATTGGAATTAGAACTCAGGACACTCAGTGCCTGCTTGGACCTCCATAGGTCACTTCTGATGGAAAAGAAGAGAGCTGGACTGAGTTCTGTGCTTTTTCTCAGGGTCGCCTTCAGTAACCGCACTGGCACTGTGAACGCCATTGGCTTCCAGATAGTTAAGCATCTTAGAGCTGTCCTCCGTATTTTCTGCCCACAGCTGGGTTCTCTCACACTCGCTGTTTCTTTCCAAGCCATTCTTCATGGGCGTTTAACCAGCCCGTAGATTTATAACTCAATCAGTGGGAGCAAAGGAACATAGTGGACTGATAGCAGCCACCCCCGGGAAAGGCGTGGCTCCTTCTGCGTGTCCAGTGCCACTATGTCTTCCCCACCACGGAGCAAGGGGCTGGGGCGAAGGCTCCACCTTTTCAGGACTGCCAGTCTTCTGGGAGCCCAGGCAAGCTCAGGCTCCTCCTCTCTTGTCCAGCTGGATGCAGGCGGCTTTACCTCCAGAGTAGAGAATGTCTGCACATAGGATGTCCATCCTCACAGCGAATGGTCCAGAAGGAGAAGCAACTATGATTTGCAGGAGAGGACTCCATTCTTGTCCAAGCCCTTCCCCCACACCGCAGCCTCTGAGCCTCCATGGAAAAGAGTTCTCACATTGTTTTTCTCAGTCCTCTACTTGCACACGTGTGACTTGTGTAAGGCCAAAAAGCCTGGGCTCAGGAAATATCCTGCACAGACACCACTCTGCATGTTCAAACTCCAGGCTGCCAAGCCAAGCAGATTTCCCAGCCATGCCTGCCACCTCCCAAAGCCACCTTCCCCTGAAGAGCAGAGACTGGTGGCCTCTTCCCAAGGAGAAAACTGCCTCTGTCATTGTCTTCATCTGGCTTGGCCAAAAAAAAAAAAAAAGCATGGAAAGTCATGCATGTTTCAAAGACAAGGTATGTAATTTACAGCTTCTTAATTCATAAGGAATTCAGTGAATCATGTTGGCTCGACTCAGTTCGGGAGAAGCCTGAAAATGAGCCAGAGGCCGCAGACGTTTCCAGAGAGTTCTGTCTTTGAATCTGCCTGAACACTTTGGACCCTGGATGTCCCTTTCGTTTTGGAAGTAGCCATGGGAAATACCACTGTGTGGAAATTTCCACCGGCTTCATCAGTTAAAGCCATCCTGCGAACGAGGCCTGGGGACTCTGCTTTCATCCTTAATGTGTCCTGTTTCTAAACAAAGAAAAAAATGGGGCTTTAGCTCTAGCTCAGATGTGGCTTCTGATTGATTGCAGTCTGTGTGACAGGCTGTACAGACCAGGACTTGGGGTATGCACCCCTCTCCCTTCTCAAATGGACCAGCTGATGACTTACTTCCCTGTCTTTCTCATCTCTCCATGGGGACTGTGTTACTCTCCTTGCCTGGGCCACTGGAATTGCAGAAGTGCTTTAGCAAATTTGTACCCTGAAAATCCATTTAAATACTGGTGCTTCCACCCCCTGGGCTCTGTGGTTGGCTTGGTATGACCTGAAAATAGTCCTTGTGCTGCTGGTGGCTGCTGGGGAAGGGAGGCTTTCCTGTTCTAGGAGCTCATGAGGTGAGAGATGGCTGCTGTCTGGACCCAGGGGCTGTGCCCTGACCCCGCCAAGGTCTCAGGTGACCTCAGGAGACCCCATCCCAGATGAACATGTTTCTCTTTAGGTTTCCATTAGGTGGAGATGGGTTTCCAGACATTCATTATCATTATTATTAAGTAGTTGTACAAAGACGTTTCAATTCCAGAAGTCAGGTTATAGGTGTGAAGCATCTCGATCAATGTCAACTCTTCCATCCTTCTCCCTCCTTTCCACTCCAGCCTGCTGGAGTGGCAATCTGTGGCTTGTTTATCCACTGGAGTGCCTGTAGGCACCGAGTTGTAAAGTCATGCAAACACCATGCTATCTCCATCCAGAGGCCTAGAGGACCAGCCACAGGAATGGGTGTGACCAGAGGTACAGGGGACAAAGGAGCCCTAATTCTTTCACATCTGCTCGCTACTGGTGGTTTTAAGACTAAAGTCCAGTTCTGGAGGCTAGCTGCTGTCTAGTGGCCCCAAGAGTTGCTGCAGGCAAACAGAAAGGAAAAGCCGGGTACCCAGTGGCTCAAGCCTGTAATCCTAGATATTCAGAAGGCTGGGACTTGGAGAAATGAGGTTCAGATCCAGGGAAGAAAAGTCCCGGAGATTCCATCTTTAACTAACCTAGCAAAATGCTGGACTGGGGGTGTGGCACAAGTAAGCAAGAAAGCTGAGTGAGAGTGAAAATCCTGAGTTCAGGCCCCAGTACTGGAGAAATGAGAGAAAAGGAGGGAGGGAGAGAGGGAGGGAAGCAAGGGAGTGTCCTCATAGGGGCCCTTCTTGGACGTTTGGGAGGGGGCGTGAAGTGGCGATGGAAAACAGGAATAATCCCGGGAACACAGACTCTGGAGACCAGACTCAAGGTGCAGATCTAACTTTATTTTTTAAAAATGTGCTTACATACAGCACATCATCCAGTGGCAGCCACTCAGACCATCAGCCGCAAATAGGGCCTTTCTATGGCAACCATCAGCCAAAGGTGTCCTGAGACACTCGCCCTTACCTGAGACAGGAAGAATCGCAACGGACGTGGGAAAAGAACCAGCTCAATGATGTGGGCAAGCTAAGAGTTTTGCAGAATCTGTTTAGGAAAAAAATAGGAATTTAAAGCAAGGTAAACCTAATTCCATGAGATCCTAACACTTTTTTGTTTGGAGAAGAAAACAGTTATCTTTTGCTTCAGCATAAAGAAGAGCTCCAAGCAGATGTGGAGAAACCAGTGAATGAGTGAGAACATTAGCCAGGCATGAGGATGAGGGAAAAGTGACATTGCCATCCCGTGCCCCACACACTTGCAATTGCTGATGTCTGGTCAGCCATAGATGTCCCAAAGCTTCTCAGCTTAAGTAATAAGGAGAGCCAGCGGGTCCTGCAGCTGGATGCAGTAAAGCAGGGGTGAGGCCTCTGGCTGGAGGAGGTACTGCTTTAGATGAGGTGCTACCCCAGGAAATGTGCACGCGCCCGCAGGCTTACACTGAGCCACTCATTTGACTGTAGGGGGAGGTGAGGAGTATGGGGGAGGGCGAATCACTCTCCAGATGTTCCCTTTGGGGACAGCATATTGCTCCCTCTGATGGCCGCCCAGGCATGTGTGTCTGACCTCCTTTCTGTGTGGACGGTCCCTTCGGGACCATCCACCAGCCATGATTGCTGCTCGGATGCATCCTGCTGGCCACCTGTCAGCTGAACTCGCGTGCTCTAGTCCCTGCCCTCCTCCTCACAGCTAGCAGCTGCCTCCTCCTCCTCCTCCTTCTCCTCCTCCTCCTCCTCCTCCCAGCCTCAGGCTCTGCACTGTGCCCCAGCCTGGCAGGTGGCTGGTGGTTGACCAGGGCACAGACTCTGTGTGGCTACTTGAAAAACCACTGAAGCCCTAGCGTCACTCCAGAAAAATCTTTTTTCATTGGTCTGGGTTGCAGCCTAGGCTTTGGGATTTTGTTGTTGTTGTTTTTTTCTTTTTATTCCAAAAAGCCTTTAAAGCTATAGTAACTTGCAGGGAAGGCTGAGAACTACTGGGGAATAAATCATATGCCCAGTTGTTGCTGAATCCCTAGGAGCTGGTTCCAAGGAGAGAAACACACACACACACACACACACACACACACACACACACACACACACACACACACTAGAAACTTACCTTCTTAGCCTCTGCCCATTTGGAAAAGGCTGTCATTCCCTTTCCTCTAGAACATTTTCTGTGTTCCAGGCTTTTCATTAGCCCAAGCAAATGTCATTCAAGAAGTTTAAGGAGGCTTGCAAGTTCAAGGCCAGCCCCATTTAAAAAAAAAAAAAACAGCCAGGCACCATTGTCTTATGCATGTGATCTGAGGGTCACAGTGTGAAGCCAGCCTGGGCGGGAAAGTCTGCAAAACTCTTATCTCCAGTTAACCACTATAAAGCTAGAAAGTGGAGCTGTGGCTCAAGTGGTAGAGGAAGGAAAGAAGAGAGGGAGAGAGGGAGGGAGGGAGGGAAGGGAGGAAGGAAGGGAGGGAGGGAGGGAGGAAGGAAGGAAGGAAGGAAGGAAGGAAGGAAGGAAGGAAGGAAGGAAGGAAAAGGGAAGGAAAGGAAAGGGAAGGAAGGAGGGAGTTCGAGAATGTAGTATAATATCAGTATCTGTTGTGTTTATGAATACCTTATGCATTTTCAGTCAGGCATTTTTCTGAGATTGAAACATTTCTTACCCAGAAGCCAAAGAAAGAGCCTGTCACATGGCACATTAATGATCTCACTTCAGAAAGCCTCAGCAATAAAACAGATCCAGCACTGTGGTGAGGAAAGTATTTCAGCATGTGGACATCCTTTTGTTTGGGGTGACAAGGCATTTGGAATCCACTGCTGTCTCTTCCGGGGACATGTGACATCCATCATGGCCAACTCATACCAAGACAGAAATGCTAATAAAAAGGCATGGCTAACAGAATTAAACTATTGGAAGAAACCTATAGTGAAAAGTGAACATACCTTAATCGGTGTTAAAATTTTGTATTTCACTTCTTCACCTTATTTTAAAGAGGCTGGCACCCACTACAGTTGTCTCCATTTGCTTTGCCATCTCTCTGCGCAGCTGTTTATGTACAGAGTATAAATTCCCCCAAAGGGTAAATGACCTCCAAACATGGTCTTAAAAATATTTTTGCAAAGTCTGAAAGAGAGGCAAAGTAAGTGTAAAACATCTAAAAGATTTATTGGAATCTCAGCTTGAATTCTAATTAGGAGTACTTATGAAAATGTCAATATTAACATGAAATAGCTGGCAGTTTCTCTAATAAATGTAAATTGAATTAGATAGTGCATAATTGGAAAAATACCTGCTATGCTCAAAGTCTCCCAAAACAAGTCTGTGAGTCGGTTGGCTGAAACAGTTTTGATGCAATGGCTGGAAACTGTAGGACAAGACCAAGGAACATAGAAACTAGACCAGGAGCCGGCCGGCTGTCCCCATGTGTACATCAAAGCATAGGACACAATGTCCATGTTAACACTAGTGTATTATTAAACCAGGTGGCCAAGTATGGGTGGAAGGACAGAAAGCCCAGAACCCTCAGTTGTCTTTGAGCTGTGGGCTGATCTTCATGTGTGAGCTACTGAAATGCAATTGAAAATCAAGCTTGCTTTCAGTGTAGAGAATAGAAAATGTGCCAGGCATTAGTGGTCCACCCCTCAGGATTCTGAGGTCCAGAGGATTATGATTCAAGGTCAGCCTGGGCAAATTAGTCCAGCAAAAAACTATATGGGAGGTAGGGTTCAAATGAAAGAGCACCAGCTGAGCAAGTGTGAAGTTCAGACTTCAAACTCCTCTACTGGCAAGGAAGAAAGGAAGAAAGAAAGGAAGGAAGGAAGAAAGGAAGGAAGGAAGGAAGGAAGGAAGGAAGGAAGGAAGGAAGGAAGGAAGGAAGGAAGGAAGGGAAGGAAGAAAGAAAGAAAGAAAGAAAGAAAGAAAGAAAGAAAGAAAGAAAGAAAGAAAGGAAAAGAAGAAAATCAAAGGAGGAAAAGAAGAAAATCAAATGTTTGGGGAAGTTACAGAATAAGTAATTGCGCTTGGAAATTCTGATGGCTCCAGTTCATGCTCAGTGACATTCTCAGAGTATAAGTTAGTAAACTATTTCTGTTCTCCTTTATGACAGGTCACAGATAAGAGTAGGACTGGTACCTGTAAATGAAGTTGGTGGGAACGCTGTAGGAAGTTTGATTTTTTTTTTTTATCCTGCATTTCTCTTCCTCTTTGAGAAAAGCAGCTGAGTCTCTATGGAGCAGACACTGGCACTGTGGAGCTTATCTGTCCTGGAGAATACATGTGCTTTCTCTGCCTCAACCCAGGCAATCACTGCTGAATATAAGACCTCAGTTGGAGCCTACTCAATTTCACACAAACACAACTATTATAAAAGAAAAAGGGAAACAGTGTGCAAGAAGCTCCGGTTGCCTAATATATAAATTCTGGTCTGTATTTCATATTACAAAGTAGAAACACAATGGAATTGTATCAGCATCCAACCACACATAGCAAAACTTAGCTCTACTTGCTGGAAAAAACAAAGTAACTCTGGCATAGCTTGTATAGTCCTATCATGACTTTATGGTGTAAATCACTCTCTCCATTTTTTTTAATGAATACACTTCTGGCCGAGCTTGTAAGAAAAAGTCTTCAGATTGAGTGCCAAAGTGGAACAGGCCTACAATCCTCGCTACTCAGGGGGCTGAGAGGTGATGACCACAGTTTGAAGCAAGACCAAGCAAGGATATCTGTGAGACTTTAGCACTAATTAACCACAAAGAGCCAAAACTGGAGATGTGGCTCAAGTTGTAAAATACTAGCCTTGAGCAAACAAGCTGAGGGACAGTACCCAAAATCTGAGTTCAAGTCCCAGGACTAAAGTGTACACACACACACACACACACACACACACACACACACACACACACACACACCTGTCTATAAGGTGGCTGTCTTATTTGATGGCCCATGGACTCCAGAATGTCTGCGTTTGCAATAGTCTGCTGCCAGCGTGAATTCAGGGTTGCTGCCTTCCCCTGAGATCTCCGGGTTTTCATGTGACCTTGGTTCTTCTCCCATGGGTGTGGTTTTTCCAAGCAGTCACTTCTTCCTCGTGCTACAATTTGATAAATTGTAATAAATGCAAACTAATTCATCATTTACAATTTTGCAATACCAAAGAGAGTTGAAAAACAAGTTGCCAGCCAAATCTCAAGTGAGGTCCAATTTTACTCTGTTTTTAGTTAGGAGAGCAAAGGCAAACATGAATCGGTCGATGACAAGGTGGTTTGAGGTTGGGGCTGGCCCATTTCTGACATGGAGCCCTCATTCACCCTCTTTACTATGAAGCCTTCCTTGACTTCCTCTGCTCCTTTGGTTTTGTCATTGTTGTTAGGTTTTTTGGTTTTACAAGTTTTGTTTGGTTGGTTGGTTAGTTGATTGGTTTTGATGATGGATGGATGGATGGATGGATGGATGGATGGATGGATGGATGGATGGATGGGTCAGTGGGTTGGTGGGTAAAGGGATGGGTGGGTGGGTTTTTGAGATAGAGTCTCAATGTTGTCCTCACACTCATGATCTTCCTGCCTCAGTCTCCCACCTGTGGGATTACAGGCTTGTACCACCATGCCCTGCCTTTCTGTGACATTCTGAGAGGCTGTTACAAAAGGCTGGGAAGGTCTAAGAAGTCACCTTGAACAAACCTGTGTTTTTTGGTAAAATGGCTTATATTTCTCACTGAGGGTTGCCACACTTACACCTAGCTCTGCAGGCCAGCACGCTCAAACCCTTCTTTTCATTTTACTTGTGAGACTCAGTTGACACGAGGCAGTCTTGCCTCTCTATCGTGTAACACTGTTGCTCATGGCTGGAGAGAATGGTTGTGCTATATTTCCTGTGTTCCTGCACAGCTCATAAATATGAACTGTAGCAGGTGATACTGACAGACATCCTTCCCCTGATGATGGTGGACAGATGGAAACAGCTGTGGAATATGAGGAGCAGCGAGGCTTGAAGCAGTTGTATCTGCTCCTGCCACTCACCACTGGTAAATGTGTTTTGAGTAGACCATGACCTTGTAAGAGGTCATTGCACCGTCCATTACATCCCAGGGTGTGCCTTTGCTTCCTGCCGACTTCCACTCACAAACTAGGAGACAGAGACATCTATTACTTGCTTCCGTGGCCATTCATGGTTTGCTGGGAAGCTGTTTATCTTCCCAACGCTTGCCAGCCTGCTGGTGAATTATGCACATTTCCTGGAAGCTTCCAGATCCCAGACTGTTCTCATGCACTCCAGTGTCTAAGAGCTGGACTCAGCAAAGCCGTCCGGGGAAGAGAAGAATGAACGACACTACTCACGAAGCCTATGGCTATTGTACAAAGGGCTGTGCCCCAAGCAGCCTTGAGACCTCAAAAGGCTCTGGACTTCTTAGGGTTCTCATCAAACATTATACTAATTTATGGAAAATAAACATTATTTCTAGTGAACCCAAGATGCTGTGGGAGGAAGCACACTTTCAGGAGAAAAAGTAGGTTCCTGAGCCAGATCTGGTAGTATATACCTATAATCTCAGCACTCAGAAAGTTGAAGCAAGAGGATCACAATCACGAGAACAGCCTAAGCAAAGTAATGAGACTGTCTGAAGAAAATACAAGGCTCATGAGAATAGTCCTTACCTCCAAAAACGCTTTTTTGGGAGGCCGATGGCCCGGCAAAAGAATGTGTAAACTATTCCTTCCCACAACATGTCTCCTGGATTTACTTATTTTCAATTTTGGGGTATTTGGTATATAATAGGTGCTTCCTCCAGGATTTGGGAGACATCAGTGATTAGAACCAAAGTGACTGTTGCTGTGGAGCATTCATTCTAGTTTGGCCTCTTGTTTCAAAGATCTTGGTCATCTTCATTGTGTTTCCACTCATCAGACTTATCTTCATCCAGTGCCATGCACTGGGCGTCGACGTCATGCCAACTGTGGCTATATGGCTAAGGCCTCTGGAAAGAAGACATAGGCTCGATCTCAAGGAGCTCAGGTAAAAGGGAGAGTCTGACCAAATCAAAATTTTAACCTTAAGGTATTTCACTGGAGGTGTGGGGACATGAGACAATCCAGAGGAGGTGACAGCTGAGCTGTTCCCTGTGGGATGAATACAAGAAAATCAGGCAAAGAAGGGCCACTTAGCTTGCCACAGGGGAAGAATGAAAGGCAGAGAGAGTGCTGGGATGATAAATGTGAGGCTGGAAATAGAAAGAACCAAAAACTGAGGTTGAACAGCCAGATAGAACCTAAATCATATGTCAATTCTCTGTTGTATACCATTTATTTAAAAACCAGTTGCAATACCCACAGCCATCTTTCTTCTGGTGTTCTCTAAAGGTAGACAGGAAGCAGTTTTCCTGACCTCTGATCTGAAGTTGTAGATACCTATGAACTGCAGGCCCCACACTGTGTGTTATTCCGCTGTGCTCCTTCCTCTTTTTGAACCTGCTTCACCTCATTCCACCTCACCATTTCCACTTGGCCTCCAGCTTACCTCCTCTTGCTACCCTCTAACTACCCTGCCCTGTCCTGTCCTCTGCATCCAGCAATTAGCCAGATGCCGGAGGTAGCTGAGGGCCAGTGATTCTCTCCACCCACATCACAGCGATGAGAGCACACAGCAATGAGCTTCACAGTCATATCTGCTCCTTCTGGAATGGCCTATCCTACATGTGGGAACCTCATCAGTCCCCCAGTAAAAATGGGATGCTAGCTTTCAAAGGCTTTAGTGGACATGAAACTGGGGTCTGGAGCTCTGAAGAAGCAATTTCTAACCCCTGTGGGCTTTCAGAGGAGGTGGAATTCTTCTCTTCAGTATGTACCCCATAATAAAAACTCTGGTGGAAAAGTTGAACTGGTTCAAAAGGAATTTGGAAGAAAGAACTGATAATGAACGGTGAACTGATCAGAAACATTAGCGCCTTTTTGCTGAAGGCTGTGTCCAAACCATAGCTATACATGTCCTGAATCTCTATTGCTTTTTACAAATGCTAATGCAAGTGACAAATATTTCTTATTTGACTTTATAGAAAGCCAAAGCATTACACTGAAGAAGAAAAAAGTGAAGGTCACAGAGTTCAAGAAAAAATATGACCCATGAGCCTGTTACTAAAACATGGCCTTGGTCCATATGCAGATAAAGGAGAAAGAAGCTGGAGTGCAATACAGTGATCCCTGTACTGGAGATGGCACTCTTGCAAGGGGGAGTATGACAGCAGCTGAGAGAGGGAAGCCATCACCCCAGCTCTTCCAGGTGTCCTTCAGGCCAGCAGAGCCCTTGTTGATTTAAGGCAACTGCATCCATTCTTCCATGAAAGGGTCCTATAAAACTCAACAACCAAGCCATAGGCATCGCTCATTCTAACCTCAGAGACTGAGCACCTGTCTGATCTGGTACCTTCCAGTCTTTGCCCCTAATCCTCAAAGTTCATATGATAAAGAACAAGATTTCCTGAGTTCTTTAGAAATTCAGTGGTTTTGATTTTTAAAAATCACCCTTCTTATTTATAATTTAGATAGAAGAAGGTCTAAGTCAATGACAATCCAACTTGAAAAAAAAAATAAACCCTATACAGTTTGTGGTAATATCTCACATTTAGATATAAAAAAATAAGTATATAGAGAAAGCAAGTTCAAAGACATTTTCACCTTTGTTCTTCTTACTATTATATTTAGAGTTTGCCATTACAGTTAAGGCAACCCCCCAGTGAGAAATATAAGCCATTTTACCAAAAAACACAGAAAGGGGATATATGCCAGGATATTGTTCTATCCATTCTATCTTTATAGCCTCTATATCTTATATTGTGAAGTGTGATGGCATTTTTTTTTCTTCTTTTTGTTTAACTGTATTTTCTGTAACAAATCAACTGATCTTGTAATGCAATGACTTAAGGAGAAAGAGGACCAAGATTTGATGCTAGTGAGATTTTTCCTGCTTTTAAATTAGAATAATTAAGCAAATTAATGCATGAAGATTGAGCTGCCAAAGAAAACATGTAGTATCAGGCTAACTAGATAGTAAAACGTCCATTTGGCAGCTTAATCTCTTTCACATGATACCAGGGTGTTTTCATGATAAAATTACAATCCCAGATTTTCAGACCTTCAGATTCATATTTTCCATCCAAGCCCTCAAAAGCTTTTACTTTGGGGATTTTGCAGAAAATTTTGGCTTGTGCTTTACTCATTTGCCTCTGCCCTGTGGACGGCAGTAAGAGACAGTACCACATACACCAGCAATCCCCAGACCTGCCAAGGACAGGGTTTAGAAGCTCCATGTTAACTACTTGAGAAGTCCTTTTCTCAAGCACCAACTTCTCAGGTTCCACTTATGAGCCTTACTGTAAAGTACAGCTAGGAAGCATAACTATCAGAAAAGATGGCAATGGAATCTGAAGCATGGGCTAGGAGGAGTAAGAGGCAAGAGGTGGTCCATGTAAACTTAATAGTCATTCACTTAAGAAATGGTCATTGAACTTCTGTTATAGATTCCCAAGCCCTGACACAGCCTTGAGCAAGCCCCACCTCTTATGCAGCTGGCATCCAGTGGGCAGAAACAGTAAACAGACAAGATACAGTGTATAATCCAGGTAAAGGGACTGGAGGCTATTTAAATCAAGACTGTTCTCAAACAAGTATTCCTCAAATGGGTCCTCAGATCCTTTTGAAAAGCTAATGGGTAAATTCTAGCCAACTACAAATTCCAAAGAGAAAAAAAAGTATATTCGAATAGGCCCACTAACTTAGCATTTTTGCCATTTTTGAATGCAGACAGCAGACTACAGCATCATTCACTATGCCTGTAATATCACCAATAGAATAGAAATGTTTTATGCCAGATGCCAGGGGCTCATGCTTATAATCCTAGCTACTCAGGAGGCTGAGATCTGAGGAGCCCAGCTTGAAGCCAGCTCAGGCAGACAAATCTGAGAGGCTAATTAACCAGATGTAGGGGAGACAGGGCTCAAGTAAGGACATGCCAGGCTTGAAAAACAAAAGTCAATCACAAACACAATGCCCTCCATTCAAGCCCCACTACCAACACACACACACACACACACACACACACACACACACACGGAACATAGACATTTTCTACCAGCTACTATTAACGGGAATTATCCTAGAGTAGTTACGCTTACTAACAACTTTTGGATTGATTTTATAGTAGATATTAGAACCACAGAGAAATCTTAATTCACATATGTTACTATGAAAGCTGTTTCCTATTTTTTTTAATTTTTTATTGTAATTAATAAAAGGATTACATGATATTTGCCAGATAGAAGGTGCATTAATTCACATACATTGATACCCTTTCACATGTCTTGGTACCCATTTCCCTCCCCCCCACCCCCCCACCCGCCTTGGTTTTCCCCCCTTCCCTATCAAATTTCAAATAACCAAATACAAATAAATTCAATATATCAGATAACAAAGTGAGATACTGTAACAATATGAGATACCCAAGGGACAGCAAAGGAGATGAGAGACATCACAGTACATTGAAGACAACAATCATTCGTTATATGGCTTTTGTTTCAATATCCTGGAGGTCCTTTCAATTAGCTTCATACTATATGGCCTTATGTATCAAGATTTTGCTCTATTGCATCTCTGCTAGTAGAGCCCAAGTTTTCTACTGATTATGACGAATGAGGGAAACCATTGAGCCTAAGTTCCTTTGAGTCTGGCTTACTTCACTTAATATGATTTTTTCTAAGTCTTTCCATTTCCTAACAAATGGGGCGATGTCATTCTTTCTGACAGCAGCATAGAATTCCATTGTGTACAAATACCACAACTTGCTGATCCACTCATCAACTGAGGGACATCTAGGTTGGTTCCATATCTTTGCTATGGTGAATAGTGCTGCAATGAACATTGTTGTGCTAGTGGATTTAGTATGCCCTTGTTTCTGGATGGTTGGGTAAATGCCAAGTAGTGGAATTGCTGGGTCATAGGGGAGTTCTATGTTTAGTCTTTTGAGGCACTGCCATACTGCTTTCCATAGTGGTTGAACGAGTTTGCACTCCCAAAAACAGTGTAGTAGTGATCCCTCCTGGCCACATCCCCTCCAGCATCTGTTATCATTCATTTTCCTGATCCTGGCCATTCTAACTGGAGTCAAGTGGAATCTTAGAGTTGTTTTGATTTGCATTTCTTTTATGACCAGAGATGTTGAGCATTTCTTCATGTGTCTATAGGCCATTTATGTTTCTTCTTCAGAGAAGACTCTCTTTAAGTCTTTGGCCCATTTTTTAATGGGATGGTTGTTTTTTTGGAGATTAGTTTTGGAGTGATTCAATTTTTTGAGTTGTTGATATATTTTAGATATGAGGCCTTTGTCCGTTGTTTGGTTGGTAAAGATCTTCTCCCACTCTGTAGGCTTCCTAATTAATTTACTAGCTATGTCCTTTGCCATACAAAAGCTCCGCAGTTTAATGCAGTCCCACTTATCCAGCCTTTCTCTGATTTGTTGTGATTCTTGGTCCTTATTAAGAAAGTTTTGACCTGTGCCAAGGAGGCCTAGTGTATCTCCAATTCTTTCCTGTAAAGTTTTCAGTGTGTCAGCTTTTACCTCCAGGTCTTTGATCCATTTGGAGTTAATTATAGTGCAAGGTGACAAGGAAAGATCCAACTTTAGTTTTCTGCAGGTGCTTAACCAGTTCTGCCAGCACAACTTGTTGAAGAGGCTATCTTTCTTCCATTCTATTTTTTTGGCTCCCCTGTCAAAGATTAGGTGGCCATAGGTCTGTGGTTTAATATCTGGGTCCTCAGTTCTATTCCATTGGTCTTCAGGCCTGTTCTTGTGCCAGTACCAAGCTGTTTTGAGAATTATAGTTCTGTAATAGAGTCTAAAGTTTGGAATTGAAATTCCTCCAGCGCTGTTCTTTCTGCTAAGAAGTGTTTTTGCTATACAGGGTCTTTTATTATTCCATATGAAATTTTGAATTGCCTCTTCTATTTCTTTAAAGAATGCCATTGGCATATTGATGGGTATTGCATTGAATTTGTAGATAGCCCTTGGCAAGATTGTCATTTTCACAATGTTGATTCTTCCAATCCAGGAGCATGGGAGGTTTTTCCATTTCCTTAGTTCTGCTTTAATTTCCTTTTTTAGGGTTTTAAAGTTTTCATCAAAAAGGTCCTTTACATTCTTAGTTAAGCTAATTCCTAGGTACTTTATTTTCTTTGAGGCTATTGTGAAAGGAGTTACTTTCCTGATTATTGCCTCGTTCCTGTCACTGTTGGTGTAAAGGAAGGCAGTTGATTTTTGAGGGTTGATTTTATAGCCTGCTACTCTTCCAAAGTTTTGAATCAGCTCAAGGAGCTTGGGAGTAGAGTCTATAGGATTCTTTAAATACAGAATCATGTCATCTGCAAAGAGGGATAGTTTTATTTCCTCTTTCCCTACTTGGATCCCCTTTATGCTTGCTTCTTGCCTTATTGCACTGGCTAGGAATTCTAGTACTATGTTAAAGAGTAGTGGAGAGAGTAGGCATCCTTGTCTCGTTCCTGCTTTTAGAGGGAATGGCTTTAGATTTTCACCATTAAGTGTAATACTAGCAGTGGGTTTCTCATACACAGCCTTTATTACATTGAGGAATGTTCCATGGATTCCTAGTTTCTCCAGAGCTTTTAACATAAAGGGGTGTTGGATCTTGTCAAATGCCTTTTCCGCGTCTATTGAGACAATCATGTGATTTTTGTCCTTGCTCCTGTTGATGTGTTGAATTATATTAATTGATTTGCATATGTTGAACCAGCTTTGCCTCCCTGTGAGGAATCCTATTTGATCATAGTGTATAATTTTTTGATGAGTTGTTGTAGACGGTTGGCCAGTATTTTGTTGAGAAGCTTTGCATCGATGTTCATCAAAGAAATAGGTCTATAGTTCTCTTTCTTTGATGAATCTCTGTCTGGCGCCATCTTCCTTCCTCTCGCTGTTTCCTATTTTAATAAGTAATTCAAGTTCTGTGTCCTTGGTAACCCTAACTATGTTATTTCTTATCATTAGACTTGTTGCTCTGGGAAGTGAGATCTTGGGCCTCACTTGAGGATACGGCCATGCTCTTTGCAAACTTCTCAGAAGCCTTCACCAAAGGGATGTGCTCAAGAATTGAGATTTTATCCAGTCAATAATCTTTACTGTCCCATCCAGAGCTTTCTTAAGAGAAATGAGTGTCTCCTGACCTATTGCACGCCTAGTGGTGAAGGACGGCTTCATTTCCACCAAGGATAGTGACCTTCCTTGATTTCCACTGAGGAGCTGCTTGTTACGCTGCTGTTGCTATGGCTTTGCTCAGTCACCGCCATCATAAGACAAACCCCACCCAGTGTTCTTATGAAAATGATCTTGATGTTGTGAACCCCTGAAAGGGTCTCAGGAGCTGCTTGGGAGTGGTAGACCCCATTTTCTAAGTACTACAGTGCTGGTGCAAGGGGCAAATGTAGAAATGCCTTCAGACACTTAAAACCACCTAGTAGATGGATAGATACTCTTTGAATTTCAAAAAAGAAAGAAAAGAAAAAGTGGTCATTGTTGTAGACTGCTGTTTAGCTCTTTGAAAGGGAAACTTTACCCTTGTGGTGGTGGTGGTGGTCTGTTTTGGGGGGTTTGTTTGTTTGTTTGCTAGTCCTAGTGCTTTAATCACGGGCTAGTTGCTGCCATGAGCCTTACTGTGATCAAGACTAGTGCTCTACCACTTGAGCCACTGAGCCACTTCTGGCTTTTTTTTTCTTTTTTTTTTTTAACTGTATTTTATTGTCAGAATAATGTATAGAGGGGATTTCTGGCTTTCTCTAAGTGGTTTGTTGGAGATGAGAGTCTCACTTTTTTGCCCAGCTTGGCTTCAAACCGTGATCCTCAGATCTCAGCCTGTGAGTAGCTAGGATTTCCAGGCATGAGCCCCTAGTACCCAGCTACCATGCTTTTTAAGGAGAACTTTTACAATCTCAATCAGAAATACTCTTCACTTGACATTTTTGGATGAGCACTGTCGTATAGTGCATAGTGGAGGAAGATCTTGACTTCCTGCTCAAGAAAAAAAAATTCCAAACACCCAGGAGGTTGCTTTTCTTTATAGGATGTACTGGGACTTAAACGGGCCCTCACAGTTTCCCTCGGTGTTTTCTGTTGTTTATTTTTTTTGTTTTTGTTTGCATTTTTGGTTTTTTATTTTTGGTTTTCAGAGATATTTTGCTAGTTAATTGGAAATAAGAACCTTGTGTATTTGTCTGCCTGGGCTGCCTCTAACCAAGCTTTCTCAGATCTCAGCCTCCTGACTAGCTAGAATTATTGGCATGAGCTATGGATTCCCAGTTCCCAAAGGGACATTTGTCTCTTTTATGTCATGAACACCTGAACCTCAACAATTAGCACTGCCTACAAATTTGTTTTCGCAATACTTACAAATACGCTTAACAATATTAAGAATTGCAAAGGAACCAACTTATATTGAAATACAGTTCTAGCCATAGCACCTCACTGGAGAGACTCAACACTTACGGTTGATAACTGTGTCCTTCCCATGGGCATGAGGAAATACCAAGGGAGTTGAAAGGCTGATTTTATTTGTTTGTTTGTTTGGGGATTTTTTTTTTGTGTGTTTTTGCTTCCAGGTCAATCAATACCTTAAATTTCCAAATTCTGTATGTTAATGAGATAGATTTCTAGATCTAACAAGGCTCCTAGCAAGAAAGTGAATGAATTTTTATTCCATCTCCTATTAGATCAAGTGGTTTAGGTTTACTGCTAAATATAGAAATGGCCCGGAACCAAATGTTAGGAAGATCTTGGATGCTATCTGCCTAGCCATCTACAACTGTTGAGTATTCTCCACTGGAATGCTATAAAACTTTGATTGCTCTTTAGAAAAAAAATTATACCAACACCTCCTTTGTTTTCTTGTTTCTTAAATCAAACCATCATCATTAGACTTACTATACATTGAAAAATAATCAAATCCTTAGTGCTAAACTAAGAAATAAAGTATTTGCAGAGTTGTATGACTTCCTAAATGGATAAACTCATAATGACCCTATACTAAACTTTTCTACTCTCCCAGTGAAAGGTTTGGAATTT
Source organism: Megascapheus bottae (assembly GCF_031878675.1). Lineage (NCBI taxonomy): Eukaryota > Metazoa > Chordata > Mammalia > Rodentia > Geomyidae > Megascapheus > Megascapheus bottae. The sequence continues at coordinate 11,645,220 of NC_143516.1, read as the reverse complement.
ATTGCAAACCAATTTGTCCACTTTCACAAAGGGAGTGTTGCTTCCATCATGAAAATAACCAATCATGAAAAAAGTCACCCAGAGTCTTGAATTGGCAACAGTTATTCTTTCATTATGATTTACGGCTATGTTTTCCTTGGATTATATTGAAATGAATTCGTATTCTTTGACTTTAGGGTGGAAAGGTAAGTTAGTGGTTTGAAACAATTCCAGGATCAGGAAGTCAACCTGTGATTTCAAGTTTGCCACAAATAGTGCACTAGTGGACATTCACTATTTCATTAGTCAGTAGTCCCTGTCTTTATAGTCCTAGAACTGCTGCCACAAAGAGAGAGACAGAGACAAAGAGAAAGAGAAGGAAAAGGCATATTTTTCTGTTTTTGTTGCCTCTTACTAAACATTCTGGAAATTTTCAAATATTTATTAAAGAATAGTTTGATGACATTCGATCACATAGACAATGATGCTAAGATCTTGAAAATGGACATTCCTTACTAGCCATCAGTGGCTCATCCTTAGAATCCTGACTACTCAGGACACTGAGATCTGAGTATTCCACTTGGAAGCTAACCTGGAATGATTCCCAGAGACACTTATTTCTAATTAATCAACAAAGAGCCAGCACTTCAGGTGTGGCTCAAATGGTAGGGCAAAACAAAGCAAAGTGAGAGCTAAGAGCCCTGAATTCAAGCCCCAGTCCAATAGTGTTAAATACTGATTTTATTCACTTTCAGCATCTTTTCATTAACCTTATTGCGGGTTCAAAATGAGAGGCGGGGGTAGGAAGGGAGACTGTGGCTGAAAATCAATCCACAAACATGTTGTTTATACTCTGGATAACCAGAAGCTGAAAGTGTGATGTTTGTGGTTTGTTTTGAGTTCTTAGGCCAAAACTATCAAACCATTGGATGGAAAAGAAAGAAAAAGAATTCAGAGCCTCTTCCACTGAGAAAGCAAAAATGATCAAAGTTCTACAGTTGCTTTTAGAAATTTGTGTGGCCCAAAGGAGTCATAAATAAGTTTTATGGTATGAAATGCTTAAAGACTATGTATATGATTTCCCAGAATTTTCTTCCATGCTTCTGCTCACAAGTTCCTGTGGGTTGGAAGCCCTGAGTGAGCTTCATTTTCCCATGAGCACAGCTTCCAAGTACTTGTTGAGAATTGGCGTGGGCTGCATTGAACAGGTGAAGTGAACAGATTTGAGGTGAATGATTTGTTTCTCTTGCTGTTAAACGCTTCAGCGTTCCTTCAGTCTCTGACCTAAATTTTCCACATACCTTTCCCTTATGGAATTACATAGAGAGCCATCAAAGCCAGGTACCCAGTGACCTGTAGTACTAGCTATTCAGGACGCTGAGATCTGAGGATCACAGCTCAAAACCAGCCCAGACAGGGAAGTCCATGCATGTCTTACCTTCAGTTAACCAGAAAAGAGCCAGAACTGAAGGCAGTACCAACCTTGGTTGAAAAAGCTGAACAAGAACATGGAGTTCTAAGTTCAAGCCTCAATACTAGCAAAAGATAGAAAAAAGGGAAGAAAGAAAATAGAGAGAAAAGGGAAGGAAGAAAGGGGGAGGAAGGGAAGGAAGGAGGGAGGAAAAAATGGAAGCAATCAAAAAAAGTAGGTCATAATCTAACTACTATACTCCTAGCTACTCAGGAAGCTGATATCTGAGGTTCAAGGCCAGCCTGGGCAGGAAAGTCTGTGAGACTCTTATCTCAGTTACTCTCAGAAAACCAGAAGTAGAGCTGTGACTCAACATAGTAGAGCTCTAGCCTTGAGCAGAAAAGCTCAGGGACAGAGCCTAGGCCCAGAGTTCAAGCCCTACAACCAACCTTCTCTACAAAAATTTTAAAATGTGTTCACACAGTCATAAAAAGAGAGAGAATGGTAAAAGTGGTAGTTTCTACAGGATCTGTGTTTTTTTTTTCTGTCATTCACTGATTATTCTAAGGGTTTCACCAGCATCTCAATATTTATCAATGTTAAAAGACAAATAAGCCCTGGGACTTATGTTCCAAGTGTAATTAGCGCTGCCCCCTGCAGGTCATAGCAAGTGCTGCGGACTTGCTGGTCTGAATGCTCTGACCTGCAAAAGCAGTCGAGCCCAGGGGACTTGGTGCATGCCTAGTAACCAAGGTAACACGGGGAGAAAATCACAGCAGACTGCTGGTGGCAGAGGTCAAAGACAACCAGGATGTAAAACTCCGGTCATTATTCTTTCAAGTGGAGCCAACACCTGGAGTTTGCCTTCTCCAGTGAGAGATGGGTGATAGGTCAGCTAATGGCTTTTCAATGACTTGAAAAATTATGCCGGAAATGAACACCCACTATGCTATATCTTGACCTTCACTCTCATTTAAGCACTTTTTTGTTTAAAATATATTTTGGACTTTTCTCTACTGGTGAATTTTTTATGAACTTATCTACTGAAAATCAGTATTATCGTCTGAAAGTTTTTATCCCATACCCGGGACTCCCATAGTGACTTGCTAAGCATAGCACAAATCAAATAAAATTTTCATCATCTTTGAAGGCTACTTTTATAGGGCATCTGTTTGGCAGTAGGTGAGTGAGTGCCATATTACAGAGAAGAATCTTCCGGAAGTGTAGGCATACTCTTAAGAAAAGATAGAAATTATGATGCTGTTGTGCTTGTGACATACTTCAAATAGTAGGATTAAAAGAAAAGAAAGAACAACATATGACCAAGTCGTAATTATGAAGTGACAAGATCTCTTAAGGCCTCACAGAAGAACTCCAGAATTGCACTTGGTAATAGGCCTCATCTGCACATCTCCCTTGGCTCTGTGACATGAAGCAATAATACATACTGAGGCTTCTGCATGGAGCCCCCTGTACCCATCTTCCTTCCTCTAACTGGACATCAGGCCATGCATCGCTCCAGGCTCAGCTAGGATTCCCTCTGAGAGACTCACTGTAGCTCAGCAGCCCGAATCGCCCATCCTGTTCTCCCTCTAATGTGAAACTCTGCTTACAGGCATTCTGTGTGATAATGCGCCAGATAGCACATTCAGAAAGGAAAATTATACATCGCCAAAAACACTATCATTATAAGAACTAGTGATGACTAATGTGTTTCCACTTTAATCTTTGACAATGTTTGTCCAAACCAGGGTTGGACTCAGTGGTTTTAGATTAGAATCTTTGAGCATTGACTTGCCTATGTTAACCAGAGAGGGAGGAGGGGGAGGGGAGAGATCTGTCAGGATTCTACACCTGGCATCTCTTTTTGCCAAGAAGCCTGGAAGAACACTGTATCTAGTAGGTGTGGCTTCCAGAAAGTTCAGAGAATTTAATAAAGGCAGCCAACCTGGCACTCTTCATGTGTGCAGTGAGCCTTCCTATAAAGGCCAGGCTGGTGGCTCCATCTTTTTAATCGATCAGGGAGCCCTGTTGGTTCATGATAAATAAAAACTGTTGAAATTATCCATGAATTGATGTTTCACTGGGAATATTCAGTAGTGAATGACCCTATAGAAATTAACAAATGCTCAGTAAACACTGCTGTGTGTTTAAAAGGCACTAAGGAGATAGACAGTAGGTAGGGTTTCATGATGTATTTCTGCCCAAGGCTGGCACTGTACTACTTGAGCCTCACCTCTGCTTTTGACATTTTGCTTGTGAATTGGAGATAAGTGCCTCTTGGATTTTTCTGCCTGGGCTGGTTTCTAACTATGATCCTCAGACCTCAGCCTCCTGCATAGCTAAGATTACAGGTGTGAGCCACACTGCCTCCTGAAAAGATGCTTATTATTATTTTTAAGTAGTTGCCATTCAACAAAGCAGTTTATGAATACACTGGGTCTTGATCAGTGTCTCCCAATCCACCCCTTCTCTCACTGTTCTTGGTTTTGTAGAATGTGCATTGCAAGGTGCTTTTTCACCAGGAGCCTGCAGGCATGATCTCCTCACCACCAGAACCACCTGCCGCTGTGGGGGAGGGGAGGCTACTGTGCAGGGTTCAGATTGGAGCAGCAGACACATGTCAGTGGGTAGACTGAAGCACACAGGATGAAGCTCCAGTGATGCCCAGGGCCTGGAGATGGCATCAGTGACACCCATGCTCAGAACCCAGCCTGGTTATGCTGCTGCCCGTGACTGATGTGATACTCAGGGTACAGATTCTGTTCCTGTGGAGGCAAGCTAGTGGGCAATCCAAAAGCCCTTCTTCTAGAATCTAGAGGAACTGGAGGACTGAAGACAGCTGAGAATAAAATATAAAAGACACAGAGAATAAAATATGATCTCAGTTGCCAGAAGTGGGGAGCCGAGCAGACCTGCACCTCAAAAGCAGGGTGAGGAATCGATCAAGCTGAGCTCTCAAATGGGCTTGAACACAGCTTGCTGGCTAAGAGCCAGGATTTTCAGATTTAGAACCTTTCCTTCAAGTCATTCCTCAGTTAAGATACGCCCCTTTGTGCTTTGTGAGCGCTCTGTCCAGGTGGCATTCCCTGGACCACCAAGGGCCCTGTGTGTGTCTCAACTTTCTTTGCACTAGAGCTCCCTAGGGCCCTGCTTTCTAGCCCGCTGGTTTACTGTTGGTTTGGAGAGCCATATCTACACCTCTGTGTGCATTAATTGAAGCCAGTCAGAGCAAGAGGACTTTGAATGCCACTGGACAAGTAGAAGATGCTCAGGGTGGGTGAGGGGGTGAGTGAGGATGAGTTTCACACGAACACAGTAAGGTGGCATATTAGAAGAAGGATTTATCTCTATTGTTCCCCTGCCATTAATATGGAATGAGCCCTCTGTCTCCAGTCTTCCCCACCCCACACGCCTGTTCAGGGCATACTCCTTTGTTTGTCTTCTGTCTGTGCTGTCCTTTTGATTATTAACCTACAGCCTTGTCTGGTCATTGTGAAGAGCTCTGAGATCAGTAGAGGGAAGGCCTATCCCAATGTGATGGCTACTTACATGTTTGGCAGGTATATTTTAAACATTTCAAACAGTGATCCGCATGGTATTCCAGGTTCTATTTACACAGGAGGTGAGAAGTTTTATCTTGTCTATGAGGGAGCTGTCATCGGTGTCTCAGCCCTCAAGAGAGAACTGGCAGCTCCACGGGCCAGACGCAGCTCCTCTCTTCCTCCCTGCATTTTTGAATTGTGTTGCCTTTTGTAAGGTACAGTGAGAGCCCCAAACCATCTATTTGCGCCTTGTGTGTTGCTGTCACTCTGAACTTCTGTTTAAATTTGCTGAGAGCTGGGCTGTGGATGCAGCCAGGTTCCTGCTGGTAAGGCGGCTGTGCTCTGCACTCTGTGAGCTGACATCTAGTCAAAGGCAAAGATTTATGTTTCTTTTTTTAAAAAAAAAGCATGTTTCATATTTATAGACATTTTAACGTTCAAAACTGTTGCATTAATATTTGGCTCAAAACGTAAGATGCTATCTTAAAATAACAGGAATTTTAGAGGACTATTTCTGAGGTCTTTGGTATTTCCTGTTGACTTCTATTTTTCTTTCTGCCTCCCCTCCCTGTCTCCCTCTTCTCTTCTTCCCCTCTCCCTCTTCCCTTCCTCTATCTTTTCCTCCCTCCCTTTTGTGAGGCAGAACCTCACTGTTTCCTACACTAGGCTTACTGTCCTGTCTCTTTGGGGAAAGAAACCATTTATCACCAGAAACAACTACGCAAAGAGTCTGAATGTTCTCAGGGATAGAAAAAAGAAGGAAAGGGGCGGGGAGGGAGGGAGGGAAATTCTTAGACATTGAAACGCAATTGTCATGACAAAAAATTCAAATCAACATGGAAGATCAACTGATCTCAAAAGTGAGTAAATGTCATAAAAGATTAATCACTTAATCTTTTTTTTTCGAAACTGATTCTTAAAGGGACCATTTTTATGTGTGTGTGTATGCCAATCTTGAAATTTGAACTCAGGGCCTGAGTTCTATCCCTGAGCTTTTATAGTCAAGGCTGGCACCCTCCCCACTTGAGCCTCAGCTTCACTTCCTGGCTTTTTGAGTGGTTAATTGGAGATACAAGTCTCATGGACTTTTCTACCTGGGCTGGCTTTGAACTATGATCCTGAGATCCCAGCCTCCTGAGTAGCTAAGATTATGGGCATGAGCCGCCAGCACCCAGCTTTAAAAAGACTATTTTTATTGGAATGTATTCTAGACCATAGGTTTAAAAAAAAACTTCTAAAACTTACAACAACTTCCAATAGAGGTAATATAATTTTTAATAGTTTGGGGCAATTTAAAAAATGTTTATCTCGGAGTCTTCACCGACGCCGGCCACGGAGGCGGCACCAAGGGCGTGGGGTAGAGGGGCCAGTCGACCACCGGGTGGTAGGAGAGCCTCTCTGGGGAAGGGGACAGGTGGGGGGAGGGAGGGATGGGCAGCAGGCATCACTGGTGGAGGAGGGACAAACACAGACCCACCAGGGAGCTGCCTCTACTGGCCCAGGCATGGAACCCCAGACCACAGCCACCACTATTCTAGCCTCCTCGGAGGAGCAGGAGCTTCCCTGTCAGCGACTCACCCGAGAAGTGGAAGTGGAAAGGCAGATGGTTGCCGGTCAGCTAGAAAGATGTAAGCTTGGAGCAGAATCACCAAGTTGTCGCCAACACCAGCCCAGCTGAGAAGTCATTTCCTTGGAGATCAACAGATGTGCCCAATACTGCTATAAACAAGCCTAGAGTTTCTGACGCTGGCCAACCCAACAACTATCTCATCAGGACCAAGCCAGAACAAGGAATCCTCTATTCACCAGAACAGACATCTCTTCATGAAGGTGGGGGCTCACCGGGTTATTCAAGAAGTTCAACATGAATGAATTCGTATTCTGACAGTGGATACCAAGAAGTAGGGAGTTTCCACAACAACCAAACTCTGAGCAAGGCAGAGAGCAGGCAACAGCACTCATTCATGGGATCAAACCCTAGTTCAGCCATCAGTAAGCCAACCGGGCCATGAGAAGAGTTAGTTCAGTTCCACCCAGAGCACAGGCTCCTTCTTATGTGGTCAACACAGGCGTGTCTCCTTCACGGGGGTCACTGAGAACTTCTATGGGCAGTGGCTTTGGCTCTCTGTCAGTGATCCACCCCCAGCCTCTGAACCCCAGTGCATACTCCTCCACACGTGTGTGAACACATCTGACTACGACAGCAAGACCATGGAGAACCCTGGGGAACCTGTCCTATCAGCTGGAGCTCGAGGTCCCTTGCTCGACGACCTGCCAGGGAAAGAATCTCCCAGCAAAGACTCCGAACCCAGCTCTGGGGGGAGAAGAAGAAGAAGAAAAAGAAAAAGAGGATGCCACAAGAGGGTCTGTGGAATGGACTTGGCCCTATTCCGGGACTGTCCAAATCTCCCAAAGGAGTTGAGATGCTATGGCATCCGTCAGTGGTAAAACCATCTCTGACTCTTCCAACCCTGCCACCTTGGAAGGCTCTGCTGGATCTCTCCAGAACCTTTCTGCTGGCAACGGGGAGTTTGCAGCATACATCGGGGCAGCTGTCCGGAAGGGAAAAGGGCTCCCCATCCTTGTAGAGCTTCTGAGGATGGGTAACAATAGAGTGGTCTCTTCTGTGGCAACCTCCCTGAGGAATATGGCACTGGATGTGCACAACAAAGAGCTTATAGGTAAATATGCCATGTGAGACCTAGTGAACCGGCTCCCAGGTGGCAACAGCCCCAGCGTACTGTCAGACGAGACCATGGCAGCCATTTGCTGTGCCCTGCACGAGGTCACCAGCAAAAACATGGAGAATGCCAAGGCGCTGTCTGACTCAGGTGGCATCGAGAAGCTGGTGAACATAACCAAAGGCAGGGGAGACAGGTCGTCTCTGGAAAGTGGTGAAGGTGGCAGCACAGGTCTTGAATACATTGTCCCAGTATAGGGACCTCCGGAACATTTACAGAAAGGATGGGTGGAACCAGAACCACTTTATTACACCTGTGTCGACGTTAGAGTGAGACTGATTCAAATCACCCCCTTCCTTGTCTACCACCAACCAACAAATGTCACCCATCCTTCAGTCAGGCTCCAGCAAACCTTCACCAATTCACATCAGTTCCTGTTCCTCACCAGCAAGAGAACAAAATAGACGGCTACAGCATCGACAACTGTACTATAGTCAAGATGACCCCAACAGAATGAATCTTGATGCATATAGGTTGTAGTATTTGCAGTCTCCTCGGATCTGTGAAGATCCTTCTTTGATGACCGAGTTCCCTTTCCAGCTTCTACTGATTATTCAACACAGTATGGAGTGAAATCAACCACAAATTATGTAGACTTTTATTCTACTAAACGACCTTCTTGTAGAGCAGAACAGGGTCCCCAGACTTGTGGGTGCAGCATCGAGACACTGGGCAAAGGAACTCTTTCTTTCTAACCTTGTTTGGATTGAGGTGAAAAGTCCAACTTGCTGATTTGATGATGACATATGAAAGTGAAATGGAAGGAATGAGTGAAGAGCATATTTTATTTTCTTTTGAGGAATTTTCAGGGAAGTGAGGACACGGGAGAGGACTTCCTAAGCTTTATCTAGGTGTTAGATCTAACTACTTGTAGGTTCTGTAGTCTGGTGAAGGTGTGGGTGATGCGACAAGAGGTTTGAGAGATGGGTGAAATGAGATGGGGTAATTCAAGATGATTTTTTATGTGAATAAAGTTATATTCTGATAGTTTGTACGAAAAAGACGGATGCCCTTCATGTTTTATTGCAATTACTAAATGTCAAGATTGCTTGCTATTATGTCTTGTAAATTTCTTTTATTGGTGTAAATATGGAAATGCCACATTGGTTAAGTGCCATCATTTGTAATGCAGTGTGTCATTTGAAAAGAGATGAAGAAAATGACAGCTTAAAACCAAATGGGTAACTCGAGGAACGGTTAACAGTTTAAGACAAGTGCGGACATCCTTTGTTTAAACAAAGAATAGTGTACTTTGGAAGCACAAAGTCTAGGCTGGTATCGCAGCGCCATGCCCATACCCTGCCTCTTTCACAGGACACGTCACTGCCATTTTCTATGCACATGAAAGAAAAATAAATGTGGACATTTCATCCTTGAAAAAAAATGTTTATCATTACCAGCAGTGTTTCTCATCTCTTAGAAGGACGAGCTGGCCCTTTCCCTAGTGACATTTGGGCTCCTGCATGGAGTACGTCTTGCCCAGGCCAGAGAGGCCCTTGTAGAGATACACATGGTATATGGCAAGATCTAAGGGCCAGGGAGAAAATCGGATTGGCTCATTTATGTTACCACCATTATAATAGCATTTGCAGAGAAAGTCTTAAAGTATTAAACTTTCTTTTTCTTAAAGCAGTCTTACCTTAGAAGCTTAAAGAAAAGAATGCATAATCATTTCACAATATCTCTGATGTTTACTGTAAAGAAGTGACCTGAGTGACCTTGAGTTTGAAGACAGCCCAGGCAAAGGCAGCAAGACCTTGATCTCCACAGCAGAACAACCCAAGGGCTGGGGCGTGGTGGGGGCGTGGCTCCGCTGGTCTAGTGCTTGCCTGGCACTCATGAAGCCCTGGCTTCATTCAGTTCCCAGGACTGATGGTAATAAAGGCTCCTCCCAAACATAAAAATCATTACCACTAGGTGGGGGGGAACCTTATGATTCTGAATGGTCCCCAGAGTCTGAGAGGCACTTGCAGAATGAAACACTGTAAAAAAAACAGCTGCATTGAGACTCGTCAGGAAAATAAAATGATTCTGTCGGTTCATCCTGTGGTCTGTTCTGACAGCTCAGGTCCTCGAGTTGCTATGAAGCCATGGGTCTATATGGACAGCGGAAGCTCACGCCTGCCTCCGCCTGCCCTTTTACCCAAATAATCACTGTCTCTTCCCGTAGTGTTCTCATAGCATGGCATGCTGAACCCCATTCATTTGCCCGACATTCTGAACCAAGCTCTCCGTCCATGGGGCGTTGCTCTAGTCTCAGAGAAGACTTGCTCAAGGGTACTTTTTTAAGTGAAGAATGTCTGTCTTCCCATAAATTGACCTTGTGGAATTATTGTGGATTCCTATAAGGAAATGGCCTTCTAAAGCTTCTGAGCCTCCTAGCTTTCCTCCTTCACAGCTAGCTGGGCTCCTCGGCCGGCCACAGCAAGAGTCCAGACCAGTGGACCAACAGGCTTAGCAAGTCCAAGTTTGGCTCCTTCCTTTCTGGGGGTTCCTGACTTTTTGCTTCTGCCTATCATTTGCTCATTCACCAATTTCTCCGTTATTTGTGTCCCTGCTTCCTGCAATGAACTCAACGTTTAAATGTACTCAGGAGGGTTTGGTGCTATTCTCATTGATTTCATTATGGTAATTGTATAAGTTAACTGTTGTATAGATGGAAGAGGAATGAGAGGAAATAGAAAATGTTTTTTTTCTAATGCAATAATTATAATGAAAGTTCAGCCAGGCTCAGTGACTCACCCATGTCATATACCTGAGGCTAAAATCAGAAAAGTCTGTGTTCTAAGCCAGCCCAAGTAATCCTGAGATGACACCATTCCACAGAAAAAGCTGGATGTGGTGGTGTACACTTATTGTCACTATTATGGATGGATTGGATGGAAGGGTAGATTTTAAGAGGAGCACAGTCCAGGACAGTCAGGGAAAATAGCAAGACCTTATCTCAAAATAACCTGAGCAAAAAAAAAAAGGTGTAGAGCACTAGCCTTGAGCCGAAGAAGCTTAAGATATGGTTGGATATGTGGATTCATAGGAAAATTCCCAACATTGTCATCTATGTAAGTGTACATTTTCCTCATGTGGCATTTGCCTGCTCCCTGCAGAGACCAGGAAGGGCTCACTGCCATGTTATCTCTCCTAGGATATCAACGAGTGCATTCTTGAAAACTACCCCGAATGTTCCAACCCCAGGCTATTCTACATCATTCCCTACTTCTGTGGACAGCATCCCCGATGCAGGTAAAGCCTTCCCCAACCTCCTGGCATGCCAGTGAACCTGCCTGATGGCAATTTTCTGTCCCAGGTCTCCTGACCTTGTAGAATTCAATTTATATTTACCTTTCTTTCTAAGATACTGTTTACCACTGTGCACTAAGGAAGGCAGTGAGGAAGCCAGCATCTGACAGGGGCTTCTGGGGACCACTCTGCAGAGCCATATATGTGACATGCCTCCTGAACTCTTTCTTATTCACCACTCAGCTTCTGACAACCACTGGGGATCATGGAGACTATAGAGTAAAAGCAGCTGGTAGCCTGTGCCTTCATACTACTTGGAGGTTTCCCACAGGACAGCTGTCCCTGCCTGGCACACTTCCTTGGGTCTGAGAGGCTGGAGGGCCATATCCAGATTCCTTAGTGGTTCAGATGCCAAACACACCTAAATGCGTGAGTCTTCTTTCTATAGTGACTTAGCTCACACCTGGGTGTCCCCAGAGTGTGGGGTAGAGAACCCCAGCTAATCACAGTGCTAGACATGACCAGAGTTGGCATCACAACCTTTGAAATCCTGTCCTAGACACAACTCTAGTTCACGGAAGAAATGATAAGGATGATGAATGGCCATCTTGGCTTGGTGGAACACAAAGGTGGTTAATCAAAAATGGCAGCCCCTCTCCCTCCACACCCAGGAACATGGAGAAGAAAGGGGTTGTGCGTTCCTGAGGAGACAGAGGGGAAGGGCTGGCTCTGGACTGCAATGCATTTGGGACGCTTTTTTGCTCTGCTGTCATTTCTATTTGAGTATTAGGTTGTTTGAAAGTGTAGTCTTCCTTAGCTTGCTTCCAAGAGTTTGCTTATGGGGGCCAGGGTTTGGCCTAGTGGTAGAGTGCTTGCCTAACATGCATGAAAATTCTGGTTCCATGCCTCAATACCACATATGTAGAAAAAGTGGAAGTGGTGCTGTGGCTCAAGTGGTAGAGCTCTAGCCTTGAGAAAACCCAAGGACAGTGCTCAGGCCCTGAGCTCAAGGCCCAGGACTGCCAAAAAAAAGAGTTTGCTTATGGTCCAAGCTCTGTGCATCATAAACACCCAGAGTTCAAGGGTCCTTCCCTGCCCTGGTCACCACCACCTCCAGCGCCCAGCAGTGCCTCCCATCACCTCCCTTACCAGCCATGTCCTCTAAGAGGCAGTTCCCAAATTCCCATTCTATTCACCATGCACAACAATAATCTTCACCCCACCTTCAAGTGACCCTGCTTCCACCTTTACAATGATGCTATGGGCCCAGCAAAGGTTATTACGACCATTTTTCAAAGGGGAACCCTAGCTTGTCTTATGTTCCTCTAGTGGTAACTGACAGTCCAGATCCAGAGCCTGCGCCTTTCTTCTGTACGTAAAGATGGTTCCACAAAGAGCCCACAGATGAGATGCTGCTCTCCTCCCTGTCCCTTTTATGTCAATGCTGTGACTGGACATGGTTGTGATTTCTACAAAACTCCTGTGTAGTGAGTCTACTATTTCAAAACTTCTAGTTTCAGACAAGTGTCAGTAGTTCATACACCCCCATAATGCTACCTAACGCAGCAGACTGAGATTTAGAATCACAGATTCTTATTTCCATTTGCCAGCAAAAGGCCGGGTGTAGAGGCATGGCTTAAGTGATAGAGTGCTGGTGGTGTGCAAAAAACAGCTGAGTGAGAGTACAAGACCCTGAGTTCAAGCCCTACTTCTGGCATTAGAAAGGAGGGAGGGAGGGAGAATGAGAGGGAGGGAAGGAGGGAGGGAGGGAGGGAGGGAGGGAGGGAGGGAGGGAGGGAGAAAGGAAGGAAGGAAGGAAAGAAGAAAAAACTCTTACAATTGTATTGAATTCACTTTGGTTCCCCTATTTATAAGCCATTCTGATTCTCCTCTTTGGCATCTGTAAGGACCTGTGCCTGTGTTTGAATTTCAACAATATTTAGGTATGAATTTCTACGTTTTCAAGACCCCAGACCTTATACATAAGTGACAGCAACCTAGCTGGAAAGGTCCATGGCCCCGGCTGCATGCTGGCGGATCCTGCAAGGCCATAGGGTTCGAGTTTCCATGGTTGTTGCTGCATTTCCAATGATTTGAAATGATTTTTCTCCCCACCAAGGGAGCCTGGGGAGTGGGCCCTTGAACGTGCCAAGCTGAACGTGAATGAAAACTTCCTGCTCGTGGGCATTCTTGAGGAGTTGGAAGATGTGCTGCTTTTACTGGAAAGATTTTTACCTCATTACTTCAAGGGTGTGCTCAGTATCTACAAGGACCCAGGTAAGCGGCAGACTCCCCCAGAGGCTGCGCCCGGGCTTAGTCACCTTGACAAGGACTCTGAAAACGAAGAAGGGACCTGACCCCTTATGCTCATGAAATATAGTTTTTTTCTGCCTTGCAAAGAAAGGCCATGAGAATGTGGGTTCCAAAACCTTGAGGTTGCCATATTGAGTCTTGATGGTTCTGTCTGTCCTGATCCTCATGGAAACTGAGATTTGCAACAATGTCCATTAATGAATGAATGCATTCTGAGCATGGCGTCCATGCCTGTGTGTGTGAGAGAGAGTGTGAGAGAGTCACTCTGGCCTCATTGTCACTTGACCAAAACACCATAGCATGTAAAATCAAATCATGTCACAAATTGAAAATACACCAAAAATTTTATTCTAAGTGATCTCCAAATAGAAACAAGAAATAGAACCTGGCAAAACAATGCCAAGGGCAGCCCACTGGGTTGTTGTAAGTATAATTCCATTCAGAAATTGTTTGGGTTTTTTTTCTCATTATTATTTTTACTTCAAAGAGATTTGCATGGCATTATCTGATGTTACTGGTCCTGTCTTCTTTGGTCTACCGCAGCCTCCCATACTAACTTGTTGACTGGTTTGTAATTTTGATTTGTTGTCCTGAGAGGAGAGAAGGTATTTTGCCTTACCAGAAAGGATCAGACAGGGCCATCAGCCTGAACCACACCTGCTGTATGGGCAGATGGCAAGGCTCAAGCAAGCTGTTGTCTGGGTATTTCCTAGAGACTGTGTTTTCTCCATTTAAATGCATGATGACTGAAGCCAAGGGGTGTGGCTCATGCCTGTAATCCTACCTACCCAGGATGCTGAGATCTGATGATCAAGGTTCAAAGCCAGCCTTGGCAGGAAAGTCCATGAGACTCTTACCTCCAGTTAACCAGCAAGAAGCTGGAAGTTGAGCTGTGACTCAAGTGGTAGAACAGCAGAGTTGAGCAGAAAAGCAAAGTGAGAATTCAAGGCTTTGAGTTCAAGCCCCGGTACTGGTACTGACCAACAAACAACAACAACAAAAAGCAAACTCTTGGAAATTGTGGGTCTGTTTTTCAGCCAGTGAACAGAGGACAGTCTCCCAAGGTCCAAACAAGCGTGATTAGGGAAGAGCCATTTCACTGATTCAATTTATACTGATTACTCTCCATTGCATTTGCTTATGATTCATCCCATTTCAAGAGTGGGAAACTAGGTTCTCAGGAGTGCAGTGGGAGCCAGCCCAGGCAGGAAAGAAAGTCCATGAGATTCTTATTTCCAATTAACCACTAGAAAACCGGAAGTGGTACTGTGGCTCAAAGTGGTAGAGCACAAAAACTCAGGGACAGCACCCATGCCTTGAGTTCAAGCACCATGACTGACCAAAAAAAAGTAAATCTGAGATGAGATGTTGAGAGACTAATCTAGTCTTCTTCCAAAAGATGAAAGTAAGAAGAGAAGGCTATCTCTGAGCCGTGGACATTCATGTATTTGTGGATTTTCTCCTCTTCTTCACTTTTGAAAGCTGACATGTTGGGCTGAGTATGTGAGTAATAAAATGCTTGCCTAGCACGTACAAGGCTCTAAGTTTCATCTCTGGCATTTGATGCAAAATAAAGCAAGCTGTCAGAATTTTCCTAAGTCATAATCTTGAGAAGATAAAACTTCAGTGGTGATAAATGCCAAAGTAAACAAGCAAATTAATTAAGGGCAGGAACATGTGAGTATTTGTGATTGGAGCAGACATATAAAAGCTTGAGACCTGGCCAATTACCAAACTGTTCTTGTTCAATAGTGCCACCTAGCCACACAGACAAGGAACTACACAATCTAGTATTATCCCGTGAAAGGTCTTTCTTCCTTGTTTTCAATCATTTCACCATGTATTTTGAGTATCTGCAGTCATCAGTATTGCGTTAGAGTTCACTACCTGTGTTTCTAGTTCAGTTTGAACACTGGTATCCCAGAAGGGAGTTCACTAGACATTTACAAGCCATCTTGAGAATGTTATTGCCAACTATGACAAAGGAAAACTGTAATAAGCTCTAAGTAAGGGACTTACATTACATACTTAAATTCATATATTCAGTGAATGTCTCTTTTAAATTGTCTTTTACTTAAATATTTTCTAGGCTGCAATGATAGAATACCAATCAAATATTGGGGAAAGGGCTTTTTGTTAGCTAGTTTACTTACCATCATGACATTATACTCTGAGTCCATTTGTCTTGTAGCATTCAAATCTGAGGACATTTGCTAGGAAATAATAGCAAATATGTAGAAGAAGAATTTAAACAGTATGCTACAAGGGAAAAAACTCAAGTTTTCATCATTATTTTGATTTTAAAAAATCAAACAGTTAAAATAAACAGTAATGGACACTGGCCTTCATTACAGTAAAGGTAGATATTCTACACCAAAAGAGCAGTAAGATGAGTCAAGAGAATCTTCTAGTTTGCTTTTTCCATGGATCTGCTTATGTGATTGAGGCAGATCTAGTTTCCAGCAGATTCTCTTCAAGATCCATGTCATTGTGAGATAATGTTTTGTTGGGAGATTGTCTGTTCTGCCATTTGTTAATAAGCACAATTGTGGCATATTTGCCTCCCTCCCCCCAAAATAAACCTGGACACTAACCCTTGCCTAAGGCTGGTGATAGAGAGAACCGCCCCCTAGGGGACAGGCAGAATTACAATTTAAACTTAAGCGACACCCACAAGATTCAGTATTTGAAAAACAGTTTGTTTTCCATTGCATTATGTGAGACTGTTGAGCTGAGGTAGGGTCAACCTTTGTCCAGCAGGTGGCAGTAGCTCTCCATTTTCCCAAGGAAATACCTATGGTTTCCTAATACAAACTCAGCAGAAGCAAGCAAAAATTAACATTTGAATACAAATGTACTCAATTAAGGTCCTAAAAATGATAACTTGAGTTTCAAGAGGATCTTAAGTTCATTAATTACATGAGTTTATTGAATTTTAAGAGCGCTTTTGGCCATTGGAGGGGTTGGAGCAGGGTTTAGCAGTCAAATAAGTTTATGTGTTAAACACACACACACACACACACACACACACACACACACACCAAGCTCATTTTTTTTCATTTTTTTATTCTTACTTCCCACTTCCTATTGCTTTTACACTGACACCAAAACACAAGTTCCTGAAAGAACTCCATTATCAATGCAGTGCATTATCAATTCACTATTGATTCATCTACTGTTCATATTCTCCATCAAGGTTCTTCTTACACAAGCCCCATCCAGAGTATAAACTCTGATCACATTAGCACTATGTATGTATACACACACACACACACACACACACACACACACACTCCTCTATGGTCAAACAAACATTTATACAACAATCACATATGAGTAAATAGTTCTACATTACAAAGCCAGAAAGTAATCATTCCTTACCAGGTAATTGGCAATTTATGAGGCATGGGTAGAGATGACCTTGTTTGATTCTTAACTGAATCCTCTGAAGTTTTCTCATTTTGTGAACAAAGAAGCCAGGCTTGGAAGAGGGGAACAACTTTCTGACACTTAACAAGCCTCCTCTGATACCACCATTGTCCTAAGTGACAAAAGCCATTTCAAGCCTTATTCCCAACATCACACAAAACACCATAAACCTGGGACTCTAAAACTACTCTTCATGTTTAAGCAAGAAGTCAGAGGTATGTGTGATGAAGCATTCACATTGTATATTGCAGTTGAAGTTGAAAGCTTAAAGAGAAATGGTCTCTGTTTGACATAAGATCTGTGCACCAAGAAATGATATCCAGATATGATCTGAGACTGGAGGTGTAGTTCAGTGGAACCAAACTTGCCTGGCAAGTGGGAGGCACTGGTTACAATCTTCTGCATTGGAAAAAAGAAGTCAGTATAGTTTTCTAGCCTATTATGCTAAGCCAGTGTGTGGTAATCCCCACAGAAGAGCCTGGAGAATTTGGTCTGTTTCTCTAGCAGTGATAGAGAAGGAGAAAACAGCAGAGCTAGAGTCTAAAATAGCACCCAGCCATTTAGGCTGATAGTATATAAGTTCAACTAAAGCTACTGGACAGTAGTTAAGTGTAACCCAGAATGTAATCACTTCTCTCTTTTAACTCTGAAGCGTTCCTGAAGGAAACTGTAATCCCAGGCTGACAGCCTTATTCACCTTCCAGATCTCTCTCACGAGGGTGTAGCCCCTAGATGTGTTTACTTTGTGAAAGCTTAAATCACCACATAATAAATACGTCTTCTATAGCGGGTCCCGTTGTCATGTCTCATGCCTGTAATCCCAGCCCAGGTAGAAGGACAATCTCAAGCAAAAATGCAAGATCCTATCTGAAAAAAAGATTAAAGCAAAAAAGGACTGGCTTCACTGGTAGAGTGCCTATCTAGCAATCTGAAGCTTCTAAATTAAAACCCTACTACCGGGGCCGGGAGTCTGGCCTAGTGGTTAAAGTGCTTGCCTAGCATGCATGAAGACCCGGATTCGATTCCTCGGTACCACATACATAGAAAAAAGTCGGAAGTGGTGCTGAGGCTCAAGTGGTAGAGCTCTAGCCTTGAGAAAGTCCAAGGACAGTGCTCAGGCCCTGAGCTCAAGACCAGGACTGGCAAAAAAAAAAAACAAAAACAAACAACCCTACTACCACCAAAACCAGAGTGTGTGTGTGTGTGTGTGTGTGTGTGTGTGTGTGTGTGTACAGAGAGAAAGAATAGACAATAGAGACAGGCAGATATTTAGATCCATTTCCTCTGTTGTTGCTTGTTATTACTAGAAATAATGCTTTACGTGTATTATTTTTATTTTTTTCACTTGCCTTGACAATGTTCCTCCTCTAGGAGACAACATTCCAAATTTATTGTGTAAGATGAATAGAAAGGACTTGATTTATAGATGTTGATTTTTCTAGTTAGTAACTTTCAAAACTGTTTTTGTTCTTCTGTGAAAATTAATATGTAGTCCAGTAAGCAAGAGTAAATATGTATGTGAGTGTCTAAACTCTGTTCACTCTGGGCAGAGTTAGAACAGGATCTGGCCAGAGAGTCTGCATAACCAGGGCTAGCCAGGTACGTCCTACTTAGTGGAGACATTTGTGCTGGGCCTTGGAGGGTGCATAGGAGTTTGCCAGATGGCTAAGGAAAGACTCCCGTTAGGACATGGAGGTCAGGAGTGGAGCTGCGAGGACTGCATTGCTGCATGCCTCTGACTCTCACTCTCTGCTGGACTCTAATTTCTGGTAAGCTCTGTCAAAATGTTGCCCGTGGCTGCAGTGGCAGCAGCAGCTCTCTGTGTTTTGCAATCTAGAACTAGATCACTCATACCAACCACAGAGCCACTGGCCAAGCCACAGCTGCTAGCACCCCACATGTCCCCTCCCCCTTTCCTGCCTTCTCCCCATCCTGACTCTTACTGCTAGCAGCAGGTCCATACCACCCCCCCCCCCGGCCCGCCCAGGACCCCACTGCCCTGCTTGGGTTCTTCTTCCTAGCTTTCTTCACAGCCTCCCTACCTGGGACCCAGCCAGCCTGTAGAGAGCGGGACACCCAGGGCCTGGGCCAGCCCTGTGTGTCTTGCCCTGAACCCCAGGGTCCCAGCTCACTTCTCCAACTGCCCCCCACGCCTTGCCTGATTCTACCCACCATCATAGATGCCTCACCAGTTCCCTGATACCACCTGACCCGACCCTGAGCTGCCTCGGGCCCTCACACTCATCACACATCATCCACCCAGACCCCTTGGTCTCTTCTGGGTCTCATCCTCTCCCCCAGCCCCTCTCCAGTGCTCCCTGTGTCGCCAGACTTCACAGTCTGGCCACATCTGGGGAGCCATGTGGCTTTCTCTCCAGATTCATTTCCCCGGGTGGCATGCAGGGCGGGCAGGCGAGGAGGCGGCGTGGAGCGTGGAGAGGTGAGTCTCCTCCGCTTTAGAATTCCTGCTTGCAGTCGTTTTTATTCGTGCTGACAGCAGTGTCCTTCACATCCAGCAAGAAGAGTATGACTGGGGGTGGAATTAGTCATCATAGACTTCAATGTTTAGACTTTGCTGCTACATGTCGCTACTTCCAAAACTTGACCTCAGAAACCCATGGTTGGCGTGTAAGAATCATTTCCTGTGGTTTTGTGCCTACAACGGTGGATGTCCTGTGCACCCAGGAACTGATGTGGCAATGTAGGGAGAGCTGGAGACGAAGGCTGGGATTGCCCTGCGCCCTCTGGCTGGGGCCCTGCCTTCCTACCACATTCTCTTAGGAAATGCACCCCGCGAGGCTGCCTCACCATTTCTATGACTCAACACTTTGTAATGGGAGCTTCTATTTTTATCCAACTCAGGCTTTTTCAAGTAGGAATATCATTTCAGTGTGTGTGTGTGTGTGTGTGTGTGTGTGTGTGTGTGTGTACTTTCTCATTCAATGTCTCAATTTTATCAACCTACAATACCCAGACTTTTCCAATCTTGCAGACATCGCTGCACCATGTCTCGGTGGTAGAGAACTCACCTAGCAGGCTGCCATGATGAGTTTCATTCCTCATGGCGCTGTGGCTCCACTGGTAGAGTACTAGCCTTGAGTAAAAGAAGCTCAGGGACCATGCCCAGGCCCTGAATTCAAGTCCCGGGACTGATGAGCAAGACAGAGGAGGGGGGGGAGGGAGGGAATGAGGTTGGTAGGGAGGGAAAGGAAGGAGCGTCAGTTATGTACGTAAGAGCTTACAGTTCTGGAGGCTTGTAGGCCATGTCGAGGAGGCCACATCCAGGGAAGCCTTCCAGCTGCATCAGAGCACAGATGGCGGCATGACGCAGTAATGGCTTGGGAAGGGGAGAACAAGGCTGATTTCTCCCCATCATCAATAACCTTCTGCCAAGATCATGTATGCACTCACAGCGTAATGACCCCAGTCTACGATTAGCAGACCGGCCTCTTTAGCTATTATCCATTTAGTTATTCACTACTCATCTCTTAAGTGCCCCCACTACACGATAGGGGGTACAGCAGTTACAATGGTAATTACATTTCAAGGTGAGTTGAACTCAGGCCCCCCTCTCTCGTGTGGCTTTTTGGCAGGAGGTGGTCATGTGGCCTGAGCGATATGTGCATTCCTTTACCTTCTACCACCGCACTGGCTAGCCAGTCTTGGCTGACCAGTTGGATTTTTCCATAGGTGCTTAGCATTTCTGGCTCCCCTTTCTCCTACCCCTCCACATCCACTTGTTTATTTTTGGTGCCAGTCCTGGGTCTTGAACTCTGGGCCTGGGCTCTGTCCCTGAGCTTTTGTGCTCAAGATTGGCATTCTGTCCCTTGGAACACTTCACTTCCAGCTGTTTTGGTGCTTAATTGAAGAGTTTGTGGGCTTTCCTGCTGGGCTGACTTTGAACCAAGCTCCACAGAATGCCAATCTTGAGCACAAAAGCTCAAACTAGGCCAAACTCCCCGGCCCCTCCCTAGCATCTTGTTCTTGAGTCTTGGATGCGATGTTCCCTTAAAGCTCTGAAAAGTGGGGGCGATTGCTTTGCAAGCATTCCCGGAGTCCTGCATTCAACAGCATGAGGTCGGTGTGGGCTCTTCTGAAACATTCTGTAAGCCTTTCCCTGGAGCCCCTGGTGAGCCTTTGGTGTGGAGGGCGGGGCCGGGCTGGCAGGCAGGGCTGCGTGGTGAGGAGTCTTTCTCACTAGGGGACCAAAGGAAGGGGAAGGAACAGTAGGGTTGTATTGGCTGGTGGTTGCTGGGCTGGTGGTAATTGGACTTTTCCCTTTGGCGTGGGGTCAGCATTCCTCCAGCCATGGGTGCTGAGGATAGGAGAGGGGGTGGTGGGGAGACCCCACATCTGGCTGCTGTTCTAGACACAGAGCAGTGCACATGCACTCGTCACTGGCTTGCTCTTACTCTAGCTTGGGCCAATCCTTATCTTTATTTTCCTTTCCTGTGAGGTAGTAGCTACCTCCAAAGCCTCTACTGTGATTCTCTGGAGCCATCCTAAGATTGCCTGCCCCAGGCCAGGGTCAAAAGAGCTTATTATAACATACCAGGCAGCATAAAGAAATCCACCAAACACTACTTGAAGAGGAGGAGCAGAGAAAAGAGAATGTCATAGAGGGGTTCCACTTATTCAAAGAGACCATATGCAGTATGTGGAATCTCACAACAAAACTCCTTGGCATTATTAATAGGTGCTAATTCAAAAATAAAGTGAAACTGAGTATCAGTAGCTCATGTCTGTAATCCTAACTACTAAGGAGACTGAGAGCTGGAGGATCATAGTTCGAGACAAGCAAAGGCAGAAAAGTTTACTTGACTTCATTTCTAATATAACCAGTTAAGAAGCCAGGTAGGAGGCATAGCTCAAGTGGTATACAACCAGTTGAAAAAGCAAGTTGAGCAACCATGAGGCCTGAATTAGAGCAAAAAGCTCAAATGTCGAAGTGCCATCACTTGAAGCCTGGGCTGGCTTTGAACCATGATCCTTGATCTCAGTTGCTGAGTAGCTAGAATTATAAGCATGAGCCACTAATGCCAGGTTCAAATACGGTTTGTTGGTTTTCAAATCCCTTGGAAGCCTTATCAGTGCTGGACTGGCATTCTCTTCTTGGAGAGGATTTCAGGAACTGATCAGAAGATTCAGTGACACCAGATTGGAGACACAGTGTAGGATCATTAGAGACAGCAGGAACTGGCGTCTCCATTTCCTGTGATGTCTGGGGTCCCTTTTGGTGAAGATGCTTTGCAGATTTTTGCAAGACAGTGTTGAAGGCTGCAGGCAGAAGAGTGGTGAGGCCCCTGCCTGGTGAGTGCTGTCAGTCAGCTGATGCGCTGGAGAAAGAGATCATGGAAGGGGCTAGGCCGAGCTGCTTGAGTAGCAGTAGCAGCAGCTCGTATAACAAATGTGTCATGACGAATGCACACAAAAGCCAGCGCTGAAATTCCAGCCACGCTGTGTCCAAGCCAGTTCAAAAATCATATAACCACTCCATTGGAGGGTTTTTTCCCCTGTCTAAATACATTCCATATGAGCCGTGGCGCTGGGCAGCCACGGCTCCTGCCTTTGCTAACAGAGCTGTTTTTAAAGAGCCCAGACTAAAAGGAAAAGAGCTCAAAGAAAACCCCCAGGCACAGATGGAGGAGGGAATGGGACATTTTCCCTAGCAAGGGATACCCCAGGGATGAAGCGGGTGGCCGACGCTCTGTCACCTCTCCTAGGAGGCACAGAGGAGTGGCGTTCTTGTCTGAGAATGGTGCCAGAGAGCTTCCAGTGGTGTCTTCGGTGGTCCTGGCTACCTCTGAGCAGCCCCACTCAAACTGGGGTCTCCAGATCAGCACCAGTCCAAAAGTTGTTGCTTTATAAGCCCATAATAAAGTAAAGGCAGAAATCTAGAATAAGCATTTGGAGCCATATAGAGACATCAGACGTGGCCATGACCATTTCCCCAATAATTTGGTTTTCTTGTAGTTTGCAAACTTAGTGGACATAGGTTTATGGGAGAACAAAGAGCTCATTTGCTGTTGCTTCTCCCACTGGCCTAGGTTGCCTGCTGGCCTGGTGAGGTCCAAAGCCATCCAGCTGGCAAGGCTACTGTCCAGGCCTGCGGGGTCCAGGAGACTCCATGACACTTCCCTAAGCTTGCCTTCTTTGAAGCTTTGGAGCTCACACCCAGCAGGGACCAGACCTAGACACTCAGGAAGAGAGAACTCCTTTCTCACCTTGATCCCTGTGGGATCCTAAACCTGTCAAAGGGGCCGCTTCCAGGAGGACTACCCCTGGACACTGACCCACAACTGCTAGGTAGCCTTGAGGGCTCTGTTTTGTCTTCCTCAGAAGATGATGAAAAGCCCTCATGTCCTGTCCTGATGAACCTGACCTGACTTTGGAAATGAGGCCCTTCAGATGTCAGGAAGTGAAGATGAAGTCACTTTAGACGAAGGAGGGCCTAAAAACTGGTCATTCTAAAGGGACACAGAACTTGAAAGACACAGAAAAGAAAGCCCCATGAAGATGGAAGTGGGTACTAGAACTGGGCTGCCTGCCTTAAGCCCAGAAATACCACGGAAGGTCAGAAACTGCTAAAAGCCAAAAAAAAAAAAAAAAAAAAAGATAGGGAGAAAGGGTTCTTTCCTAGAGGGGATGTGGCCCTGCACAGGATTTTGTTTTGTTCCAGCCACCTGGCACGATGGCGTATTAGAGCCCTAAAAAAATGCAGGTCAAGTCCTCTTCCCCTAGTTCCAGGTGGTGACCTGGACATGCAGAGGTAATGAGATCAACTCATATTTATAGCTGCTGACGTGAAGCACAACATGGATTTGAACCAAAAGCCTTAGACTTCAGAGATAAACCTTACCCTCTTGATAGATTTCCCTTCCTGGTTGGAGGCGGCAACTGGAAGAAGTGATCTCACATTTGAGAAAGCTGAGAAAGTGATTTCATAGTCATATAGTACAATTTAGGGAAGCCACTG
Organism: Megascapheus bottae; assembly: GCF_031878675.1. Classification (NCBI taxonomy): domain Eukaryota; kingdom Metazoa; phylum Chordata; class Mammalia; order Rodentia; family Geomyidae; genus Megascapheus; species Megascapheus bottae. Next base: position 11,621,589 of record NC_143516.1, on the reverse strand, counting down.
ATGTTTTATTGTGAAACCTTAATCGCGCTAGAAAACACTAAAGATAAATATTGTGTGTACATTTATGGTATAGAAATTAGATACCTTTTTGTACTGTAGACACATGCAGGGCCTGTTTCGAACAAACTGGAAGGAAAGACAGCCAATGAGCAGCAATTGTTCATTGTGATAATGAATTGTGATGGGTTTGTATTCTCCCATAGATTTATCAGTATCATCCACCTTTATTGTGAACAGCATGTATTACAGCCAGCCAGCCCTACCCTGGCCCTGTGCTCTGTGAACTATGTGGCAATTCCTGATGGCACAGCCAATGAGGCGACAGCCAAGGAGAAAACACACCAACGAGCAGTCAGAGGGCGACACCCGAGTCTCACAGCTGTGAGGCAGAGCCTGTCTGGCTCCAGGCCCACTGTGTTTCCTCCCATGTTCTGTGGGGTTTGCTATTTTTGTGATCAGAGAGAAAGGACAGTGAGAAGGGTCACCCTTCAATAAGAAGGGACTGGCCCTGGCCCCTCAGAGTTGTTTGTATGAAACAGGAAAATCGTTTTTCTTCTCTGTGTGGGGGGGGGTGCATGCATGTTTCTATTCTATTTTTTATTTCATTTTTATTATCTCTAAGTAATGACACAGAGAGGTTTCAATTCAACATGTCAGTTTGTGAGTACAGTTGCATCTTGAGGAAGAAATCTTTTCTAGCATCTCCCCAGAAGCTTCTGGAAGATGGGGGATGTTTCTGCTACCCCACAACATCCCCTATCCTTAGAGGTCAGGGCTGGCTCTTCTTCTGCCTCTGATTTCTGACTCCTTTCTTGCTTCTGAGGAGTTCTGAGTCCACCATGTAAAGCACAGTTTCTCACTGGGTTGTGTGGAGCAAACCCTGGGGTTTGACACCACTGGGGTGTCGTATTTAACCCCCTGCTTCGAATAATACAGCCATTGATTGAAGCAAAGCTAACTACCTTTTCAAACAATGCATTGGAGCTAATTTTAGTCTAGAGGAATAACCTCTGAAACACAGCTTCCACTATTGTCATCTGCTTTTTGTAGGTACCATTGACATGTTTCCCACATACTGTCTCCAGTACCAGCAGATAAGCATTGTGAAAATAAAATCCTATTCAGTAGTTCAATGAAAAGCCTTCAGCTGGGTCTCCTCTTAGGTATGTGGCAGGCTAGTGAGCCACTTCTCTGAGTACTTATTTTAGATCGTAGTTCTTCATTTGCTTGTTTTGTGCCAGTAGTGGGGTATGAACTCAGGGCCGCATGCCCTGTCTTAGCCTGTTCCACACTGACCACTGACAGCGTGTTACCCAGCTGAGTTGGGAACCCTCACATAGGCAAGGAAGGTTCCTGGCTCTACCTTCACATGGCCAGGCCTGACCACACAGAATGACCAGGGAGAATCTAAGGCTGCTCTCAATTGAGAGAACTGCCTCAATGAACTGGAGGCCAACTACCTTCTTTGAGCCAGAATATAGTGCTGGCACTCCCAAGTGGCAATGAAGTCTTGTGTTTGTGCAGGGCGATTTTTGGCTCCACTGCACTGGGAGATTTCCACATTATAGCATAGGATATTGTTTGCCTACGTATAATAGGGCGTATGAGCTGGTTCCTGGCACGCACTACGGAAGATTAACTTACTTTCACCAACTTAAAACCAGCCCCAATGGCTATCACAAAAGACCACACAACTCCCAGATTGTCTATAAGTAGATACCAAACCACATGTGTTATTAGTCTTGATCTTAAACCATATTATTATTAACACTGCTTGGGTTGAAAGCGAGCCCCATCGTATTGTTAAAATAGAGTTTCACAGCCTTTATGCAACCAGGGTACGTCACTTGTAAGATGTTTTTCCAAAAAAAATCTTAAATCCCAAATACATTTTTGGCAGAATGGTTGGTTTCTATGGTCTAGAGTTAAAAACTTGTAATTTAATTCCTCATAAAACTTCAATCAATTTCACGAAGGTTCTGCTAAGCAGTTCCCTCTGTTCTGCTTGAGATTTCCACTAGTCATCAAGAACTATTAGCGTATTCTTTTAAAATATTGATATTTTTCCATCTCAAAAAATAGAAAATAAGGGCTGGGAGTTTGGCCTAGTGGTAGAGTGCTTGCCTAGCATGAACAAAGACCCGAGTTCAATTCCTCAGTACCACATACATAGAAAAGGCCAGAAGTGGTGCTGTGGCTCAAGTGGTAGAGCTCTAGCCTTGAGAAAGCCCAAGGACAGTGCCCAGGCCCTGAGTTCAAGCCCTGGGACTAGCAAAAAAAAAAAAAGAGAGAGAGAGAGAGAAAAAAATACTCCTCAGTATCTGACTTTGTTGACATACAGTAGCTTGATTGTGGCCTGAATGATGTTCAGTTAGTGTCTCCTTCCCTTCTTCCTTCTCTCCTTCTCTTCATTCTTCCCTCTCTCCCTTCTGTTTCACATCAGTGCAGAAATAGCATCTAAATGCTCAGAACCACTGGATTTGTATGGATGAATATTGTATGTACAGTTTCCTACAACTTTATACTTTGCCTGTCAAAGGTGATAAAGGTCAAGCAGGACTGCTCAGACATTCAAACCCATAGGCCTCATTTAATATTAAATATGACTGATGCCATCCATCGCTTGTTCAACCACTGGACTTATGGATGACATGGCATCTGCCACATGCCTGTGGCACCAGCTTAAAACCACCAGAGACAACAATGCTAGGCCCAGATGAAAAGAAATAACACATCTGGAGAGTTCCTTAAACAAATGCAAGTTGTTTTCAAGTTTGCTTCATAATGGACTCAGTAGACTAATGTTTTAGACACAAACAGCCAAAACCTCTTCCAATAACACGTGCTTTGGATATCAGGTTGATCTGGGGCAGGAAACACTTGCAAAAGAATGAAAGAGGCCAATTTGCCACCTTCAAAGACCTCATGTTTGTTTTGCTTCTCCAGATGGAAAAGTAGCTTACCCCATAATGAATATGCATTGCCTAAATAATCAGTGTGCCAACTCTGTGCCAAATTCTGTAAATTGATAAGGACTGGTTTTTATTGGGTATGTAACTATCCTGGCACTGCTTCAGAGCCTAGTACAATTTTCAGACTGGGAGAGGTTTAGAAATTCTGAGATTGTGTCCCAGCACAGGATCTTTAGACCAAGTGTGAATGTGTGGACATTGGCTATTGTAAGCTATTATTAGCTCCTTGAGGTTCAGAAACCTGTGTATTTGAAGTTATCATTTCCTATGAAACTGATGTGTTTTTAGAAGTACCCCTGTGCTTCTTGTTTTCCTCCAAACATTTTAGTATGTTTCTTTTTTGTTTGTTTTCTTTTTTCATACTAATAATGTGATGTTACAGATATAGGGAAAGGATCTATTTGGTTTACAAACTCAATTTAGTGTAACTATTTGTTTTAGAGCATTGATAGTGTAGTCAACCCTGCTGAGCACAGGAAGGACAAATGGATAAGAAAACACTCACCCAGAAGTGCTGGTGGGGGTCCGGAGGGCCTTTGCTGTACCACCTTGGGAACCAGGAGGTGTCAGGAAGCCCCACCTAGGTCTGAGGAAATGTCATCCTCTCTCAGACTGGCAAAATCTACACTGGGTCGAAAAACTGACTTCTAAGAGAATGTGTTGGGGTCACAGGAACAAGGAACCCCATCTAATTCTATCTATTTCTCTTTTCTTTAATTGTCCTCACTAGATTCCATGTTTTATTTATTTGGAGGGATACAGATTCCTCTACATCCCTACCCTTTTACCAGTTACCCAAATTAAGACATGCCTTCCATTATTCCTAAAAGAAACTACCTTCCAGAAAATCTTCATGGGAACGGTTCTGGAAAGAGTCCCAGCTCACCACACATAGTACAGATACCAGATTGTTGTGTGCCAGATACGTGGCTGTCAATAACTTGTTTCCTACAGGCTATGATACAGAAATATACAACCGGAAATTAGAAAATATTTTCTTCTCTTCATGTGTTTATAATGTGCACACTCTGGAATATATTATGGAGCACAGAGTATTATTTAGGGGATAAAAATCTACCATGAGCTGGCTCTAGGCTAGAAGGTTAACAAAAATAGGCTCCTTTGGGTCACATAGTGGCAATACCTTGTCCCAAGCCAGCCTTTGTTAGTTTATTCTCACAGTGACAAAAATCCCCATAAAAACAACTTAGAAGAATAAGGGCTTTGTTAGACCTGTGGTTTCAGAAGTTTAAGTCTGTGTTGGGCAAGCTTTGTTGATGGTGAGTTGAACATGGAGGCAAGAGCTAGAAGCAGAGGAGAATACTCTCATCTCATGGTGGCCAGGAAGAAGAGGTGATCACGTGTGTACTTCCTCCTTCCCCTTTCATTCCACCCATACCTCCAGTCTATTGAATGGTGCTGCCCAGTTAGGGCATCCTCTCTGATTTGCCCTTGAAGACAATCTAGAAGTGGGCTATCCTATTTGCCTAGGTGTTTCTCCATCCAATCAACTTGACAATGAAGTTAATCATCGAGTTTACTGACTAGAGATCAAGGCTGTCACTGCTCTTTAGCAGGCCTAGGGCATTAGCCTATCCTCTGAGACTTCCATTCACTTTGTTCTTGGCACTCTAGTAGGATATTAAAAGCTTCTTTTTCATTAAGTGTGTCTTCTACTACTGCTATTTTCTTCTTTCCTGGGATAGAAGAAAATGCTATGGCACTGCAGTCAGTCATAGGTTTCAGAGACAATAGATGTGTTTAGTCTCAACTCCAGTTTATTTAACCTTGGGCAAATTTCTGAACCTTTCTGAGCACCTGTTTCCTCATTTGAAAGCAAAGGATGGAAACCTCACAGAGCTGTTCACAGGACTAATTGAGATGATGTTTTTGTGTATAAACATATACTTGCTAAGGCATTTTTTTTTTTGCTGGTCCTGGGCTTACACTCCGGGCCTGAGCGCTATCCTTGGATTTTCACAAGATTAGAGCTCTACCACTTGACCCTCAGTACCACTTTCGGCTTTTTTCTGTGTATGTGGTACCGAGGAATTGAACCTGGGTCTTTGTGCATGCTAGGCAAGCACTCTACCACTAGGCCAAACTCCCAACCCTGCTAAGGCATTTTTGAGGCTTCCTTTCTGATTCCTCATTTTTCCATAGCTGATAAGACGAGGCTTCAGCAGTGCTCCAATTAGTCCAGTATCTGAGTTCTAAGACTAGAAGAACACCAAAACTACTCCAGGTGTACTTGTCATAGCATGAGTTCAGGAGCCCCTGTGCGGTGTGGCATGAGGTCTCTGCTACCTTCAGCTTCTCTGCTGGTGATGGATTTATCCATGAAGTGCCTACTGATATATAAGCAGCTTGACTTCTTAGATGTGTGTCTATTTACATATAGAACAAATCTTTTTTTCTTCTATATTATTTCAGAAATGAGCTTTTGGAATCAGTGTTTGGAGTTGTTTTTTGATGCAAATGTTGAGGTCACAGGAACTTGAGGAACCACATCCTGTGGTACATTCCCACTTGCTCTAGTTTATTTTTAATTCAAACCAAGAGCAAAAATAAATACACACCTCATCTCAGATGCAAATTGAAGTCAGATTTTCTTTCCACACATTGGAGAAATAGGGCAAGTAAGCCAATGGAGAGAAAAGCAATGCTTAGTGCACAGGCATATTTTACTAGTTGTTGCTAATGTTGAATCCATGTGTACTCAAGGGATATATATAGAATGGGGCGGTGATTGTTTAATGTTCTAGAGCTAGGACTTTGCAGACTAAGTCTTACTAGAGTGAGGGAAACATGGTTTCATTGTCACCATAAAATGTGTCACCATCAAAACGTGTAAGTCTTCTTGGTTTTCAGAAATGTAATATTTTGTGCTCTCCCATCCCAAAGTCAAAATTTTTCACTAATATTACTAGTCCTTAAGAGAAATTCTAGTCTAAACTTTCTGCTTGAATATAGGCACCAAATTTCGCATAAGAAACACTAACCATTACAGAAATACAAACCAAAAGACCATATTCATGCAGGTGATAGATATGGAAAACATTGCCACTTCTCAAATTAACAGATAATTCTTTTTTTTTTTTTTTGCCAGTCCTGGGCTTCAGCTCAGGGCCTGTGCACTGTCCTTGGACTTTCTCAAGGCTAGAGCTCTACCACTTGAGCTTCAGCACCATTTCTAGCTTTTTTTTCTATGTATGTGATACCAAGGAATTGAACCTGGGTCTTCATGCATGCAAGGCAAGCACTCTACCACTAGGCCAAACTCCCGGCGCCATAACAGATAATTCTAAGACTTTTAAACTTAGAGTGATTCCCAAGCTTATCAGAAAAAAAATAAACATGTGATAGGACCAGCAATCTTTTTTTTTAAGAAATGAAAAGAAATTTGCCCTAGATAATTCTAAATGCTAGGAGGCTCCTGTTTTAAAATAATGATATAAAGGCTGGAGGTGCGGTCTGCCAAGCACCAGTCTCTGTGTTTAATTCCTATCATAGTCCAAAATAAATAAGAGCTACGCATCAGTGGGTCACATGTGCAATCCTAACTGTTGAAGAGGCTGAGATCTGAGAATCACAGTGCAATACCAACCTAAGTAGACAAATCTCTGAAACTCTTTATCATCAGTTAACTAGCATAAAGCCAGAAGTGAAGATGGGCCTTAAGTGGTTAAGAGTATGAACTGTGAGTGAAAAAAGCCAAGCAAGAACACCAAGTCCTGAGGTCAAGCACAGATAGATGAGTGGATGGATGAGTAGGTGAATGAATGGATGGATGGAGAGTAAATAAATAAATGATAGTGCAAAGACACAAGGTCACACAGTAAGTAGAACAAAAGCAAAAGTGACATGTCCCAAGCTGAAGACTACTAAGAAGAAACGAATATTTTTTTTAAAAAAGGAGAAAAATAGTTGGCTAAATGTGAGAGAAAAATAGCCTTATCTTATGCCATGGCAGTAATAAAGTTCATATTGTCTAGAGAGCTAGATACTTTTAATGGAAATGTAAAAGAAATACACGATAGTGTAAGTAAGTATACTTTTGTTCAGATGAGACTTTACTAGGCACAAAAGCAATAAAATGTAGAGAATAAAATGTAGAGCTGCTTAACTAAAAGTCTTAAACGTGTTTGACATTTACTTAACTCGTCAATATGAACAGAGAGTATACAGTTGATATTGCATTATTGTCATATGAAAAGGTTTTTGTAAGAGTAATTAGAAAAGCACTAATAGAAAATAAATGGAGAGAAATAACCACAAGTATATCAATAAATATAGTTTAAACTAAGCCAAACCTCAGTAATAATCTAGGAGATTATGTTAGTTGGGTTAATATTACTATCATAAATACTTAAAATAATCAGCTTCTAAAGAGGAGAAAAGGTTTATTTTGGTTCACAATTTGGAGATTTCAGTCCATGACCAAGCAGACCCATTGCTTTTAGGCCTTTAAGGGAGTGCAAGAGGAGGCAGCACATTTTGGTGAGGGCTCAAGCAGTTCAAAATCAGCCCACCTCATAGTCAGAAAGTAAGAGGCGGGAAGAGACCAGGGTCTCACAACCCACTCTGCGGGATGCTGCCAGAGGCTCAGAAACCTCCGACTAGGCCCCTACCTCTTAAAGTTTCCACTGTCTCCCAACAGCACCAAGCTGGGGACCAAACTTCTTGCAGGACTTTGGAAGGCCCTTTATGAGGCTGCTGGTGAAAGGACATAACAGCCTGGGGAAAGAGCACCTCAGTGATATCTAGAAAGAGTGATTCTCGCCACCACATAGTCAGGGCCTGCGAAATGCCAGCAGCTTGGGGACTAACAGGAAAACACTATCCACCGTCTTGATAGTGATAGTGCAAGTACCTGTCAACTCCCATCCAATCATACCTTTAAATGGTTGTGCTTATTACGTGTAAATTCTTCCATGGTTTCTTAAAGAGGAAAAGTTATCTATAGACACTGAACCATTTCAAATCCTAGAATAAAAATTCCTACAAGTGCATAAAAGTACTCTAATGATGCTCTCTACATTATAACTTAGAGTTGCAAAAAAAAAAGCCTACTTTTTTTGTTTTGTTTTAAATTTTGTGTATGTGTGTGTGTGTGTGTGTGTGTGAGAGAGAGAGAGAGAGAGAGAGAAAGACAGACAGACAGACAGACAGACAGACAGACAGACAGACAGACAAACAGATACAAAGAGAGAAAAGGAAAAGAAGAGAAAGAAAGGCAAAGGCACAGACTTGCTATGTAGCCCAGGCCAGTTTCAAACTTTTCATATTCCTGCCTCAGCCTCACAAATGTAGGCATTTACCACTATGCCTGGCAGATTTAACTGTTTAAACTGGGATTTATCTGTCTTAAATGTTTGCTTTCAAACATTGAATGATAGTGGTGATGAAATCATATGTGACATGAATTAGGATTGAGAAAAAGTGTTTTGAAATATGATACCAACATGTTCATAGTATTTGTCATCTGTCTGGATGATGGGCTTACTAGTGGGTTTTTTTTACATTTTCCAGCGATTCTATATTAAGCAGGTAGGATTTTTAAGTTTTTGAAAAGTATTAAATTTACAAAAGTAATCAAGCAGTCAGATTAGCATTACACAGGCGGAGAGCCTTCCGGATCGCTTGAGCATTGCTAGAATCACACAGCACTTTTCTTTAAAAACAAATTCATGCTCACGTGTGATTGCATTCATAATTTTAACAGCTGTGTAATATCCCACAGTTACATGGACACTGTTTCCAAATATCCTCCTTTTTCTGTGATGGTACTCAGGGCCTTCCACTATCACTTGGCTTGGTTTTGCTCTGCCACTTAAACTACCCTCCAGGCTCCATTCAGCATTTCTGTCCTCTGTCTTCCCTGTAAGTCCCTGGTGAGTGAGAAGAGTCAGCACACAGCACCATTCTCTAGGGGCCAGAACAGAATTCTACACACATGCTCCTGGGTTCCACTTCTTATCCATTGCTAGTTCCCCTCACTAAAGATTTCTAACCTCTATTCTGCAACTTGCCTTTGGATTTCATCAGCATGGCTTGCCAAATTTTAAGACAATGGCTCTTTAAAAACCCACTATGAAACACAAAAAGCACACATACAGAGCCCTTTCTAGGTCCATAAGGAGCTATAAAATAGGTAGGTATACAAAAATACAAAAATTCTACGATTGTACTAACTTCTTCATAGTCTTGACATTTTTAATGTATTTCATTATCTTTAAATAGCTGTACAAAAGACTTGCCATTTATCAAAGTTTATAAATACAGTGCATGTTGATCAATGTCTTCCCTTTCAACATGCTTACCCCTTCCCTCACGTATCTTAATTTTAGGTTACATACTGATTTTCTTTGCCATTTTAACAAAGCAGTTTATGTTCACAATGCATCTTGATCTGAGTCATCCCTTCATCATCTCTACCACCACCCCCCCCCCAACTCACCTCCTTCCTTCCCTTATATTTCTCAGTTCTGTGGCATAGACACTGAATTCTTGCTTGCATTCTACTCATTTCCCCAATTCATTCTTCTACCCCTCTTCCCTGGGCCCCACTCTCCCCTCCTCCAAGTACCCATTTCCTGATACTTGTTTTGTTGGGCTTTGACTTAGTCATGTGTGTGTGTGTGTGTGTGTGTGTGTGTGTGTGTGTGTGTGTGTGTTGGTCATGGAGCTTGAACTCTGGGCCTAGTTCTGTCCCTGAGCTCAAGGCTAGTGTTCTACCATTTAAGCCACAACACCACTTCTGGCTTTCTCTGTGTATGTGGTACTGAGGTATTGAACTCAAGGCTTCATGCATGCTAGACAAGTGGGGGCTGGCCACACTCCCAGCCCAATTTAGTCTTTTTAAACAATTGTGTGTTCTCCATAGAATCTATTGTACTTCTTTATTTGTAGCCCCTTGCTTACCATCCAGTGTCTTTCCTTGATGATTTATTTACAGACACATTCTAGCTACCACAGCCTATGTTTCTCTGGGTCTGGTTTATTTCCCTTAATTTTTTCCCCAAGTCTTGCATGAAGGCATGATTTGGTTTCACAAGTTTGAACGTTTGGTCACTCTGAGTGACTAGGCAGATAGATCCTGTGGTTTACTTCCACAAGAGGAGCTCTCTGATCTTTTCCATTGCCATGTAACAGTCCTTGGCCTGAGAACACATTGCCTTAACTCTGCAGCAGCTGACAGGCTCCCCTTCCCACAAGGCATTGCAGTGGGGAGGTTAAAAACTACAGTAAGGACTTAGCCAAACCAGATGTGAACACTGCAACCGTTTGGTTGTCAGGGACCGTGGCTTAAATATGCATCCTGTGTTTGTTTTTAATTGGGTGATTACAGATGGCACCTAATAAAGTCTTCACACGGTGATATCTGGAGGTCAGTGATTTATTAGACTGGGTAGGTGTGGACAGTCCCGCTCACGCTCTACCTCCCTCACCTTCCATAGCACAACTCTAAAGGAATGTTGGAATGGCACTTGCCTGTTTACCTTTCCTGGAAACCAGTGAAGATCCTCAGAGGCAAACTCCATTGGGATTCAGGAGCCAAGTTTAGGCTTTGATGACATTTTTCAGTAAAATGTATTTTCAAAATGCCTTCAACATTAAGTGATAAAATGTTAACAGCTACAAACTTTGCTTTGGATCCATAATAGCCATAACCATTAGACACCCCCTTTAATAAATATAAATGTCAATTCTGAGTTTTTATCAGATAAATGATCCATTTTACTAAGATGCTGAAAGTGATGGAGTGTATGTCTGTGGGGTGCTGGGGCAGGCTGGGTGCCCTCTCTGCCACTGCTGTGGCCAGGGATGTGACCAGTGATTTCCTCACCTCTTCCTAAAGCCTTTCCCCTCCACAATGTCTGCGAAGGCCCACATGCCAACACGAGTTAAGGATCTAAAGCCAAGGCAACAATTGGGCAGGTGGTTTAGCAGGATGGGATGTGGACTGGATCAGAAGGCTGAGACAGCCCTGGGAAAGGTGATGGGACTCTGGCTTCATGGTGAGAGTGAAGGCTCCAGGCCAGTGTAAACTAGAAACTTCCATGGTGGAATACAGATTCTTTGCTCAGGACTCAGTAGACAGGAAACCCCTCATTTCATTGTCAATGAAGTGTCCTTTCACCACGGCCTTGCGCAGCCAAGAGAGCAGCATGCTCACATTCAAAAGTAGAGAACTGCAAAGCAGCCCTGTAGGGCATGCAACTGAACAGGACAGACCCCGAAAGCCAAACAAGCTGTTGGAATGCATTGAAGCTCTGCTATAAACAACTGGGAACATTCTAGAAAAGGAAGTAAGGCCAACATGGAAAGGGAAGACCCTATGAATAGACTTGATTTTCTTTCTTTGGCTTTTGACTAGCAGCGGCAGTACCTGAACCCAGAACTCAGTGACATCTGTGTCCTTTGCCCCTCTGCTCCTCCTCCATGTAAAGAGAAAAAATAGAAAGCATGGCAACCAGGGGAGAATGGGATAATTAACTGAAAACTAGGATTCTAGCAAATTCTATTCTGCTATCATTTAAAGAACTCCATGTTTCTTGTGATTCTGTCTTGACACTATTTGTTATTTGTTCATTTTCTTGTGGAAGGGAGACTTTAAAAGATGGAATCACTGAAATTGACTGCTTTCATAAGTATTTCTAATACCTCAGTCTGGTCAGCAGACCAGCCATTTGTCTGTCATGTCAACAACTTTGGTTTTCATAAGGGTTTGTAATGAATCGAGGAATGAACTTTAAGAAAATAAGCAATCCCAGGAAAGCTGCTTATTTTTCTAAAATAGCAAAGCGAAAATAGCAGCTTTCTCACTGCAAATATCTGCTTGAGTCCCAATTTTTCCTAGACCATGTACCTTATATAGTTGGTGCTTAATGAACACTTTGAAATGTCTTTTTAGTATCATTGTAACTACTAAGATAGAAAAATAACATATATATATATATATACTTGCTGTTCGATTTATAGTGAGTAATATTGATCACCAATAATATTTATTTTTGAGAATGATGCCTTGAAATATATAGGCTACCAGAAATAAATATGCTTACCAACTAGTAAAAGCAAATTAGTATTGATTTGGTCTGCTAGTTCATTAAAAAGAATTATTGGCTCTCATATATTTTCACAAAACCCTCTGCTACTCCCCAGTTGAGTTGACATGCTGGGAGGGTATGCATAGTGATGAGCTTATTAACCTCCCATCCTCAGCTCTGGAACTTCCCCTTAAGATTCTCGAATTCGTATGCTCCCCTTGCTCATCTTTGTGTTTGTAGTCCAAGCTCTCATGTCACCCGGGTTTTACATGACAGTTATGGAAATGACGTATTCATTATCTGCTACTTTAAAGTATGAGCTTGACTGAGTTCACATCTCTTTACCATTTACTGTGCAATCTATCCAGTCTGGACATGAACTCACTGTCCTAGGGAATTGAAAACGTATGCCCTCATATATATTCTAAGTTGGGCTAAATAGGTACGTTGTGGTAACTAAATACAGCAAAAACTGGGATTTAAGTGTTAAAGGATTGCACAAAGTCCTGGTAGTCTTGAACCTTCAAGGAATTCTCCTAGCCAAAAAAGTATAAGGACTGGAGCTTGTGTCTAGTTCTGGAGACTTGGTACTAATAATGTGAGCCACCACCATGAGGATTGGCAGGCGAGAGAGATGGCTAGACTCTGGGAGATCCATGCCCATCCTGGGCTTTGAACAGTAAGAGTGGTGACTCCGTGCCACCACCATCTGTCCCATCTGACTGGGCCATCAGCAAAATTTGAGGGCAATAGTCATTTCCTGTCCTATGCTTGCTCTGTCCCCAGTAGGCCTAACCAATTAATTCCCTCTCTGATCCTTTGGATTTTGTAGGCAAAGAAAGGAACGAAGAAAGTCAAAATTTCTTGGGTTAAAGAGAGGGTGAGATTAAACCTAACCAAAGAAGGTCCAGAGAGAATTCTCATTCCCCCTCAGTTCTGTCCAAGAAGTCTAGTCTTCATTTTCATCATCACACATAAAATCCAAGAAGTAATTATTGAACTAACATTACATTGAATTTAGTTGGGGTGGATATGGTGTGTCAGTTGATGAGGACACACCTACTCCTGATGCATGGTCCACACCACGATATCCTCAGGTCCTTGCTAAAGGAGATTGCCCTGAAATCAAAGTGTCATGCATCTTACATGCTGGGACCGTGGTGCACACTAATAGCTAGTGGGAAAATCAATAATGTCATACAAGTCTGATAAAGAACTTGGCTGTTTCAAAAGGTAGCATTTTGGGTCCGGGTGTTTGGCCTAGTGGTAGAGTGCTTGCCTAGCATGCATGAAGACCCAGGTTCGGTTCTTTGGTACAACATAGATAGAAAAATAAAAGCTGGAAATGGTGCTGTGGCTCAAGTAGTAGAGCTCTAGCCTTGACAGTGCTCAGGCCCTGAGTTCAAGCCCCACGACTGGAAAAAAAAAAGGTAGCATTTTGTAGATTTAATTTTTAAATAGAGGGAACAGAACAGTAAAAAGACCAGAGAGACAGGTGAAGTGGCTCCGTGAAGCTAGCAAATGCTCCACACTGTCACATTTTTCAGTGGATCAGAAATTATCAGCCTTTTCTTTTTTAATTTCTGTACTCCAAAGAGAAATGATCAGCAAGGGAAGATACTTCCAACTTAACTGCAAGAGAATTTACAGCTCTTAAAAAAAGTCTGTTGTGCCAGTGAAGGACTTCAATCTCTTATAATTTCAGGCTGTGAGGATTTCAGACAATCCAGCCAAGAAGTCCCCTCAGCCTAGACCAAGGAAATAAATCACTGAGGAAAAGCCATTTGGCAGGCAAGGTTACTAGAAAGTCATAAATCAACAGACATGTCCATCGTCTTGATGGAATGCAGGCGCAATTTCATTTTTTTAAATTATTTCTTAACCTATGCATGATTTGTAAAAGTAGACTGCAATGGTACATATGTTCTACAATTGTACCAAAATGAGATACAAGGACATTACAGACTTAAAGTCAGTTTACTTACTCTTTTCTGCAGTTGAGTTGTTTTTAGAACATCATGAAATTCCATTTCATGCCCCCAATAAAATCAAAGTGTAACAAGTTACAGCTTTTCCACTTGTTGAATTGTCTCTCTCAAATACCTTTGCTTTTCCATCCTTTAGGTAGATTTTTAAAGAATTCCTTGCATGTCATTCAATCCATCCTTTTTATTCCTGCTTTCTCCACTGTCTTTAGAATCATTTCAAAAGTCAACCCAAGCTGGGCAACTGTAGCTCATGCTTGTAATCCTACTATGCAGGAAGATGAGAACTGAGGATGCTGGCAGCCCGGGCAGGAAAGCCCATGACTCTTCTCTCCAATTAACCACCCAAATGCCAGAAGTGGTGCTGTAGCTCAAGTGACGGCCAGCCTTTGAGCCAAAACACTAAGGGACAATCCTCCTGCCCTGAGATCAAGTCCCAGTATCAGCACGCAGGCACACACACAAAGGTAAACGAATGATGTCTATGAACATTTCAAAGCACATGAACCCCTTTTTCTTGGCTATGTGCCATATGTAGCATGGTCTTCCCAGAAGAAGTAGGTTGTTCTTCTCAGTCCACTGTTGCCCCCATTCTATCAAAGAAGGCTAGGACTCGGGTGTGGCTCACTGGTAGATGCTTGCCTAGCATACATGGGCCCCAGGTTTCACCTCCAGCACTGGCTGGGTGGGTGGAAAGAGAAGAATCACATGCATTACTACAACCTCAGACTGTGTTGCCTCAAAATGCAACCTGGCAGTGTGTTCTCTCCCTTCCACAAACACCATAGACTTTTGCCACTTCTCTTCCTGTTGGCCCTAAAAACTCAACTACAGAAATTCCCCCAACTCATTTATTCATTTATAGCTGGCTGTTCAACTACTGGTTTTCTCCTCCCTTTCTTTTATATTTCAGAAGAATGAAAGAGCTTATTTTTTTCTCATTAGAACAAAGCTACAGGTCCCTATCCAATCCAGATATAAGTACATATTACAACAGAGCTGGAGGCCTGGTCCCAGTGGTAGAATGACTGCTTAGCAATCACTTGGCTGTGAATTCAAACCCTAGAACCACCAAAACAAGTTTCTGCTACAGCAAAACCATTCAAAAATATATGGGGAAAGGGCTGAGCCTGTACCTCAGAGGTAGAGGCCCTGGACTACACAGATCCCCAACACCGCCCAAGAATGTGTGTGTGTGTGTGTGTGTGTGTGTGTGTGTGTGTGTGTGTAAATATGTATATATACATATATATATATGGTAAATTTTTTTTAATTATTTTCTTTCCAGATTACATCTGCAAGCTTCCTGTCTCTGTAACATTTTTCCAGTAGATAAGTGTTCTTGTCAAACATTGGTCACTATATTAAAGACACAGCAACAGCATGCAAGCCTTTCTGACATTCAGTTGGCAATCAGACTTAGCTTAAGTAAACAGATGGGCCTCTCACACAGATAGCAAGATTGTACTTCCTTCCTGAAGGTTTCTCTTAAACCACAACTTGGTGGGCTTGTAATTATGTACACTGTGGTACAGCACAAGCAATTGTAAATCTATTAGCTAACAGCAGGAGAAAGAGGAGATAGGGCTGTTTCTGTACATTCCCCAAGATCGGCTACCTACAGGGGTACAGTTAGCCCAGATAAAGTAAGTTTAACTTGAAAGCAAGATTGCAAGCTCCCCTGGGTGGATTGACAGCATCGCTGCAATTTCATCTCAATGTAGCTGACTTGGGAATGGTTAGTTCTTAAGGCCTGGGCAGGAGGTTAAAGGAGATATCTCACTTATCTACATATTTTCCCTCCATGAACAGCTACTACAGTCACAGCCCTGGAAGGGCTTATCAAAATTTCACTAGGGTTAGTGTTCCAGCAGGATCATCTAGGTTGCTGGGTTTTGGAACTTATTATCGGATCACTCCTCCAGACTAGTGTTCATGATCCTATAATACCAAAACAAAGAAAAAGAAAAGGTACCACAGACTGTATTTTGTTAAAGAAAATACATTTAGTATTATCTAGAAAGAAAAGAAGGAAAACTGCATTTTGTGTTAGTACTATAGGACTAGGCAGTTCATAGTTTGCACAGAAGAGTAAGTATCTCATCCCTATGCTTGTGGTTGACGTGTGGCGTCATTTACTAAGAATTTCTGGTGCACAAAAATGTTTACAGACAGCACTAGTCCACTGTACTTCACTGTTATTGTTCTATTTTCACAGCTGATTAGATATAAGGATGTTTCAAAAATGCCCTGTGCATTTTGAAATGTTAATAAACTAGATGATAGCTTTGTGCAATATTAAGGCAGTAACTAGATATCTTAAAGTTGAAATTGTGTTAGGTAAATTTCTGGATCTTTGAGAGGGTAGAATTAAAGACCTTAACAAAAAAGAATAAAAAACAAAACTCACCAAAGTTTTGTTTGTCTTAGAGAAACAAGAAAATATACCCAAGAATATGGACCTGATCCTGTTTACAATCATAGAAGCTGAGCTTAGTGAGCAACAGTAGCAGTTTGGATATACAATATCAGACGTCAGTGAAATGGAGCCAACCAAGTGCAGGTAGCTCATGCCCAGCGGCTCAGAAGTCTGATCTTGGAGGACTGAGGCAGGAGAGTCTGCAAGACTCCATCTCCACATAATCTCAAAAAAAACTTTAGACTGGAGGAATGGCTGAAGTAGGAATGCCAGGAAGGGAGGGCCTAAATTCAGAGCCCAAATTCCTTAATTCAAACTTAGCAAAAAAAAAAAAAAAAAACCCACTGTGAAATAAGACTTTCAATGATGATATCCAAAAATTCTTGCCATCAGGTTGAATGTCAATAAAACTGAAATGATCTAATATATATCCTATATGTCTTTATAATTCATATATATAAACATATACATTAAGAAAAGACTAGGAAGAAATGCATTACTACACTAATAATGATGGTTTGATTAAAAGTCATTTTCTTTGTCTTTTTCCATGCTTTCCAAACACGTGACCGTCTGTGTTTGTATTTGTATGTGCATATGTAAATGTATATATACACCAACATTTATCTATATTTTGATATATGTAGACCCATAAAGAGGAGGAAAAATGTAAGTTTTAACTTACTCTCTTAATAGTTAAAGCTGAAAGCTTATAAATATTCTGGATGACAGAGAAAGTTGGTTGTAAGTCCTGGGACCTCAGCCTGTGGGTGAAAGGTGCCTGCAGCCCCTCACCCAGGCAGCCATCAATACTACCCGCAAACCACACAGCCCTCACTCAGTCTGTCCACGTGTCAGGCTCCACTGTGATTCATAGCACAAGAAGTGTGTCCAGCACAGTGTTGTTCTCACGGCCTAACAAAAGATAGACATGTGCACCGATCAGCGCCTTTATATCCCTCCTCTGGGGAGTCCTGGCCCCCTCTTAGGCAGGGATTCCTGGATCACACAAGCTCCTCTTATTATCTACTTCTCCTCAATGTGTGACCTGATTTGAGCCTTCAAGAGGTTCCCATTCATTGTTCTTTGGGCTTAGTAGGTGCTCAGTACCTATGAGTTCATGGGTGAATGAGCAAAAGGAGTCCAGGCAAGAAAATAACAAATGAACTTACCCGCTGCCTCTTAGTAGTCTTAGCAGATTCTTGGATAAGTTGTGGAGTTGAGTCACCCAGGCAGTAACCCAGAATTCCTTTGGGCAGGCCACCTTCACCTCCAGATTTGGTGGCGTGAGGACCCGCCCGTGTTATGTTTCAGAAATGCATGCTGGCCCTTGAAGGCTGTGGAATAGTAGGATTCCACCCGGGCCTGTGCGATCTGCCTCACACTGGCCAGTGTTTGTCATCTTGTTTCTTTTAATTGCATTTCTGCTTGCAAAAATCAAAGCAAAGTGGGAGTGTTAGAAAGCTTTTCTCTCCTTCATCAAAGGAACCTAACAGCATTTAAAAAAAAGAAAAATTCTAGAACTTGCACTTGGCTATAGACAGCAAAGGTTCCCTTAAAATTCAAAGGGATCTCTGTTTATTTATCTATTTATTTATTTATTTTTAGCTATTTCTATTTCCCAGGTCTGCAAAGACGCCTGGGGGCGTGGGGAAAGCTTCCCTCTGTTTACTTTACCAACCCTACATTGGGAGGCAGCCATGAAGTACTTTTTGTTCTTTTTTTCCCCCTTAATTGCCATACCTCCAAGAAGCTGATCTTCACATGCCATCCATCACCCGCGTGCACATCAAAGCTGGCCTTGTCAGCCCCTCACATCACGGCGAGCCCAAGTGACACACATTCATTTCCGTGGCAGACAGCTGCAGCGGGCCAGCCTGCCTGCCGTTGTATTTCATGCGTTTGAACTGTGTGGCCTCCCTGCATAATTCAGGAAATGAGTTTACTCTATCTGTGACAAGCATCGTGTTCACACGGTTTCTGGAGAGCCCAGTGTGCTCTGCAGGCACTGCGAACGCTTGCTGGCCCCGTGGAGCAAACCCTGGGGTTTTCTCTCCTGCTGGCTAGTACTCCATCCTGTCACACTTACCACTGTCCCATTACACTATGTCACCTAACAAGGTGTGCCTCTTCCTGTGTGTTGCAAGTCGTCTAACCTGGTACTAGTAAATCACAGATTTGTAGACAGAGAACTTCTTAGAAATATCCGAGCTTCTCCATTAGTATGATGAAACTAAATAATGCTGCTTATTCATTCATTCATTCACTCATAGTAGTCAAATTTGGCCTACTTCTGATGGTTATGAAACTCCTATTTGTAGCACATAGCCTCTGCTGGACAGGTTAAAACAAATCTGGCTGAACAGAAACAGGGGGCCTTGGTCAGTGGGGAGTGTGCATTCATATCTGTGAGGAAAGAAATGCCACAGCCTGGAAATGCAGAGCAAGTATGGGCCAAAGGCTGTTGTTTTGCGTATGGTGAACCATCTCAAAGGTCATAAAGCAAGGCCTCTGTCTCTGAGGCAGCAGCTGGGTTTACACAGTATTTCCAGAATGTTTGTTCTGGCCCAGACCCAGGTTTGACAGATGAAGCGAGGTGGGAGAGGAGGCTGGAAGAGGCAGGTCTGTGATTTCCTTTTTATTTCCATTAAAGAGACTTTCTTAAGAGGACTGAAGGTTATGAACCAATCCAAAGCTAATGTCAGGGCCACAGAGGAGAGGAGCCAAACTCAGCTTTTGCAAAATGTCCCAGCATTTAGGCAGTGGAGGAAAAAAAAATCCAAGCATGGCCTTATCCTGCAAGAAGCAGGCATGCATGTTACCACATAGTCTTGAACACCAACTAGACTGATACTTAGCCTCACAGTGCTTTGGGGGAGAGCCGAGGCCTTTGCAAACCAGAATGTGTCAAGGGCAGAGGCATTCCGTGCAGGGTAGTGTGGTCCTAAGCAGGGCTGTGTTCCCCTGGGTCATGGCAGAACTTTCCATTCCTAGCCCTTGTACTGAGACACCAGCTTGCTCATGATATTTCCTGTGGCCTGCTCCAAAATCATCTGCCAGGAAGTTGTCAAATTTGACTCAAAAGCCACCAGAAATGCTTACAATTCTATCCATGACAGAGCCCTTGGCATGTAAGGCAAGTGGTACAATCAGATGAACGATTTACTTCTAAACAGAACACTTTTGTTTTGATAATGGAAAAATATTTGAAAATATCAAAAACTCTGGCAGATCCAGTCCACTGAAGAGAAGTAGTGTCACAAAATTAAATCACGCTGACACCTTTTTGATCATACGTGCTGTGTGTCTCTAGCTATTGACTGCCGCAAATAACATACCTCAGTGCAAATTCATTAGCTGCAAGGGGGCAGTGACATGTCTGTCTGCATAGGTATTTATGGCCAACAACCCCTGATCGTGGTGTTTCTTAAGCTTTGCTATGTGTGTGAATCTGAGCTGTCACTATAACAGTGTTCTTCAACTAGCTTCCTAGAAGAGCCCAAGAGCCAAACTTTCTCTAACGTCCTAGCCTCAAGAAATTTCCCAAAATGGAACGTTTGTTCAAGGAAGACCCTCAACCAAGAAAAGAGTTTAGGAGGAAAAAAAAAAAAAAGACAAGTAGAGTCCACACTGAAAGTTGCCTTTTGAGTTAATTTGATCTTACACGGATGGATTTAAAATGTAGGCTTCAGGTCAACAAATGTGTACGGAGGGTCGTTAGGTACCAGGCGTGGAGCTGATCACCAACCGGGGAACTAAACTGAAACAGTTTCTTTCATTCTGAAGACGTTTTTGCTGGCCGGCCCGTTTCTCACAGATCACCACAGCATTCCCCTCCAATTAGAACACTTGAGCCCTTCTTTCTGACCAGTCTCTTTGATGCCAGAATACACATCTGGGCTAGGAGAAGTAGGTGGTTATAGATTTCCACTCAATTGGGAAATTAACAGCCTGTGATATACCAATAAGGTGCTAGCGAGCCTGGACTCAGAAAGCCTGCTTTCTAGTCTTGTAATTACTGGCCTTACCACCTGGAGCCAGACTGGTGCCCGCCCTTGGTGCCCATGGTTGAAAATGGGTTGCTGTGAGGATCTTGTGAAGTAGGCGGGGCCTGGCAGAAGTGCAAGAGAGCATGGGGGGAGGGGTTGCTGTCCCACTGGGGGATGGGATGTGATAGGGAAGTAAGCTATTTAGGCCACTATTTGTAAAACTTTAACCTTGTAGAAAGTAGCCCCCTCACCTCACTGACCTAGTTCTATTCTTATTGCATCTTCCATGCGTGGGGGGTGGGGAAGGGGTGCGTACATGTGCACGTGCATGCATGCTGGTCCTGGGGCTTGGACTCCGGGTCTGGGCACTGTCCTGGATCTTTTTTGCTCAAAGGGAATGCTCTACCACTTTAGCCACATCTCCGTTTCTGGAATTTTTGATCACTGAAGATAAGAATCTCACAGACTTTTCTACTGGAGTTGGCTTTGAGCCATGAACTCCAGATTTCAGCCTCCTGAGTAGCTAGTATGACAAGCGTGAACCATCAACTCCCAATTTCTTGTTTTATCCTTTCTTCCATTACCAGCTCTAGGTAACCAGATACAGACTTGTATGTCATTCAGGGTTGATAGATGGAAAGGGCTTGATATTTATGACTATCACAGTTCTCTAGGGTCTCTGTCACCCTCTCCTCAGGGAGGACATAGAACCTGGAAGAATCGATCCCCACACGTGCCTGACTGTGTCTAAATGGACATATTTGCAAAGAAAAAAAATAGAACCTCTATTTTGCTATTCAAATAAAAAGTTCCAAGGTCAGTTTCTCCCTTACTCCACTTTCTGAGCATTTATTTTCCAGTTCAAAACCAGTGCCTATTTTGAAGAAATGTTCTGCAATTCTCATGAACTTATCCAAAGGTGTTATTTAACTAGTCCTTGAAGACCAATGAAAAAAGTGAAATTAGCCAGGTGATGCTTTATGCCTGTACTTTCAGCTTCCAGAAAGAAGTAGAAAGATTAGGTCTTTGACTAGTTGCCTAGACAAAGTGTTAGATCCTGTTTCAACAACAAACATGAACTAAAAGCAAAAGGAATGAGTGTAGCTCAAATGATAGAGCCCTTGTGTAGCAAGCACAAGAACTTGAGTTCAAGCCCTACTGTTAATAGAAAAAGAGACAAGCAAATTTAAAGGAAAAAAAAAAAGAAACATCAAAGACATCCTTAAAAACCACTTCTTTTTGCCAACATGTGCTTATTAGCTAACGGACAGGAACCAGACAGCACTGTCATTCCAAAAAGGCAACTGAACCACAAATCTAAGCACTAGAATTTGCAGACCCCAGTGGGAGCTGAGCGTGGAGCTGGGAGGGGGGACTGCTTCTGCCCATTGTGCCTCCCGCATTCTGACATCCAGGAATGCCTATGTAGCACAATCACACACTGCCTTTGTCCCCACCTCACAGCCAAACCTTCTCCCAGGCCTAAAACACTCTGACCTCTCAACAGAGAGGCATGAGCAAGGGAGTGCTGGACGCACGCCTCCCCAGGGGCCCATGGGAAACAAATGAGGTGTCACCCTGTCCTATTCACCCTTACCCTCATTCAGAACTCACTTAGGTGAGCCACTAAATGAAATCCTTAGTGGATATTAAGAACAAAATCCAGGGACAATTTTCAGAGGTTGAAAGTTTCCCATCCTTTGCTTGAAACAGACACACAGACACACATAGTGTGTCTACTCAGTGTCCTTAGCCTTGCACACATAGAAAATCCCTATGGCCACATAATTTATTGAAGGGCCATTACCATGCAGAGTAGTTAAAACAAGACCATCAGGCCTGGTGCCTCTTGACCAATGAGGGGAAGTGGTTCCATAACTGGTATGGATGCTCTCTTCATTGCCATGGCAACTCTTCCTGCATGGCGGAATCTCCATATAGACTGAGTCTCATTCCACCTTAGATCCTGACTCATTTAGATTCTCCCAGAACCAAGTTCTGATGTCTCACTTCCTAGCTGTGTCTCTTAGCAAGCTTTGAAAGCTAGAGTCTCATGTATAGGTGTTGTTGATGAGAGACCCTCCCACCCTGTGAGTTCCATAAGGGTGAAATGCATGCGTGGGCCTTTCAGAACACCTGTCTGCCACAAAGAAGGCCACCAGCCTGCCTGAGTGGTAGGCAATGGTGTCCCATTCACCACTTGGACTCCTGATGAGCCCAATACATAATTTATTCAATAATTATTTACAGGAAGAAGGAAGATGACAGTGGACAAAGCAAGCAGGCTTAATTGATCCTTAAATTTGACACAAAGCATTTGTTTCCTCGGTTTATGGAACACAGATTTCCAAAGCCTTTAAAACAGAAGCATAAAAGTCAGATTTCTTTTCTTTCTTTGTATGTTCCTTTTCTTTCTTTCTTCCCTTTCTTTCTTCCTCTTTTCTTTTCTTATTTTTTTTTTCAGTTCTTAGGGATTGAACTCAGGGTATCCCACTTTCTAAGCAAGTGCTCTAACACTCAAGCCATAACCTTAATCCCTTTGATTTTAGTTTCTCAGACACGGTCTCATACTTTTCCCTCAATTGGCCTCAGGCTGAGATTCACCACCTCCCACATAGCTGTGATTACAGGTGTGCCTCGCCATGTCCAGCCATAAACTGGCATTTAGAGTTTGCGGCTGCTGGGAAAGTACCAGCCTCTCTCAAGGGAGCAATCATCCTAAGCTCTGTAGCCAGAAATCCAGATTTTCATGTGAAATAGACCATCGTCTAAGTCAGTTTCTTAAAAAAAAAATAATATTCCATGGGCCAAATAACACATTGCCAGTGTGATCTGAAGTTGCCCGCTTACCACCTCCGCCTCGATGGCGAGCTCTCCAGATCTGTCTCTCTTTGGGAAACATTCCTCAGTGAACACAAGAGACAGGTGAAGTCAACTGCAGCTTCTACCAGACTCAAAGGATGGCCACTTCCTGCCACTCCCCTTCTGCAAAACAAGTCCATAGCAAGTATTCATTATTAAAAGCATAATTGTTTTGAGGCTGAAATGAGAATACTACAAAAACACCCAATAACTTCCTCTAGAACAGCCATGATAGTAGTCTGGAGAGAAGCTGGGCCCACAGTTCTTGTAGCTTTGTTTTCTTTGGAGGAAAACTGGCATTTTCCAAAATCATGGAACACTTAGCTTAGAATGACTTTTCCGTAGCTCTGAGAGCCATACAGCAGACACATAACCATATGTCTTCAAAACGTGCGTTTTCAAAAATTCTCTCCTTATTGCACAAGGTAAATGCTTTCTGGTCTTTCCATATGGCAGTGATTATTGTCTACAAGCTCATGGGAGTTTCGCCTAATGTTTACAGTAAGTAGTAGGATTACAGGCTGGAGCCATCAGTGCCTCTTTTCTTCTGTACCTTAATATTCTCTTTACCTAGTATCCCCAACTATTCAATGGCAACATGGAGGTTTTTGAGAAGAAGGAGGAGGAGGAGGAGGAGGAGGAAGAAGAAGAAGAAGAAGAAATAATGAAACAGTTTAACCCAAGTAATTAACTTGTGAGATAACAAATCACTACCCAGTTCTTTGAGGTGAAGTCTCAGTAAGTTGTCCAGGCCTGCTTCCAACTCCTAGCTTGAAGCAATCCTCCCACCTCAGCATCCAATGTAGAGTATTCTGAGAGAAATGGACTGTAGGAAGCTGTAAATGAGTGGACTGTTTTTTCTCCTGCCTCTCAATGGTTTGCTTCAAACTTCTTGTGCTGGGTCTGCCATCCAGGAGGCATTGCTATGTTAAAACTAAAAGGGAGATGTATACTATGACTAGGAACAGGACCGACCAGTGATTCACTTTGTGCAGAGAAGGTAATTCTGAAAAAAAGTTCCATCATGAACCCATTTTAGAAGAGTCTGTGCCAAATTCTTTGAACAAAAATTCTAAAACTGGTTTATTCAAATATTCATTAGGTTTTTCAAGAAAGTTAATTTGAATAGACAATACTTTTAGTTTAATGGGACCCTCACTACCCAGTGAGTTTTCTCTTAACTCCTTTTTAGAATGGCTATTGGAGATTTTAGAAAGTATCCTTGTAACCTGAAATTTGGAAAATATCTGTTCTGGTGAATTTAATTTGGGAAGCAGTTATTTGGAACTGTATGTAGAAAATCATATGCCTACTCAACTGGTTAGCAAAATTTTAGAATAAGAAATTTCAAAAGGCAATGTAAGAGGAAATCTTCATGATCTTCGACCAGGCAGTGGTTCCTTAAAGTAACACCAAAGGCACAGGCAACATCACCAAGAAAAAGATGAATTGATCCTCATTAATATTAAGAACACCATCAACAGAGTGTAAAGACCCCATCCCAAGTCAGGGAAAGTGTTTGTAAATCATATGCCCTCTATCTATCTATCTATCTATCTGAGCAAAATATCCAAAATTTGTAAGGAACTCTTACAATTTAGCAAAAACAACCCAATTCAAAAAGGAACCAAGGACTTAAATGCATCTCTTTCCACAGAACACACAAAGAACCATGAAGCACGTGAAAAAAAAAAAAAAAACAACCATTAATCATTAAAGAAAACATCAGCATAGTATCATTATTCATCAGAGAAATGCAAACCAAAACCACCCGGAACCATTTCTTGCTTACTGGGACGAGTATAAATTAAACAAGAAGCAAGCAAGAGGAAAATAGCAATTGTGAGGGAATTCGGAGCCACAGGAACCTTCACACTGCAATCCTAGGAACGTAGGCTTGAGCAGCCATTAGGGAAGCAGATGAGACCTATAGTAAGAGGCAAAAATTCTGCTCCAAGGTGTGTACACCCATAGTCTTGGAAACAAGAGATGCTTATATGATATGTCCATTATAATAGCCCAAGGATAAAAATAACTGGTGTCTTTCAGTAGATAAGTGGATAAAAGAACTGCAGTATATCCATACAATGAATGTTATTCGGTTATAAAAGGAAATGAAATACTGACCACCTATAAAAATATTGTGCCAAGTGAAATAAGCCAGACACAAAAAGATAACTATTGTATGACTCCAAGTACCTAGAAGAGGCAAATGCATAGAGATGGAAAGCAGATTAGAGATTACCTAGGATGGAGCACAGAGGGAGCTAGTTGGGAGGCACTGTGTAATGAGTACAAAGTTTTTATTTAGACTGATGAAAATATTTGGGGACTATTGGTTGATGGTTGTACAATGCTATGAGTACAATTAATGCTATTATATATACACTTTTGTCCATGGGCTGGTGGCTCGCTCCTGTAATCCTAGTTACTCAAGAGACTGAGATCTGAGGGTTGAGATTCAAAGCCAACCCAGGCAGGAAAAGTCCATGCGATTCTTGTCGCCAATTAATTACCAGAAAACTAGAAGCCAGTGCAGTAGAACACTAACTTTGATCGAAAGAGCATACAGTTCAAACCCTATGACCAAAACAAAACACAAATACATTTACATATATATATATATATATATATGCTTTAGGCTAGTTAAGATCAATAACATTTTGTTCTATTTATTCTTTTTATTCTTATTTAAATTTTATTGTAAATGTGATGTAAAGATGAATTGCAGTTATATGTCAGATTAGTACATTTCTTTTTTTCTTTTTCTTTTTGTGGGTCATGGGACTTGAACGCTGTCCCTGAGCTCTTCAGCTCAAGGCTACCACCCTACCCTTGAGCCAAGCCCCACTTCCCGTTTTCTAAAGGTTAATTGGAGATAAGAGTCTCAGGTTCTTTTGTGCCAACCTCGATTCTCAGATCTAATCCTTTTCAGTAGCTGGGATTACATGTGTGAGCCACTGTCCCTGGCAAGTACATTTCTTTATGAACAGTGTCACTCCCTCCCTCCTTTCTCCCTGGTTTTCCCCACATTGTATAGTTTGTTTTTTTTTTTCAACATAGTATAACATTCTTAAGCATTCGTATAAAATCAAACAGGTTTTATATAACCCCATTTAAAAAACTCAAATCATCAGTTAAAAATGTCATTTTAAAATGTCATTTAAAAAATGTCATTTTTTGGTGAGGACTAAGATGGTTATATAGGGATTGAGCCAGGTCGTATGGACCTGTTTCAGAAGACCAAGCCCTCGTATTCGTATTTCAGGAAAGAGGAGAATCAGGAAGATTTTGGTGTTCCAAAGGATGTGTATTTTAATTACGAGTTAACACCTTAGAATTAAATGTAAGTTGTTAACTGAATTGTGGTCCAGTCATGTGGTTTGCGTTCCATGAGAGGAAATTAGGTATTTGTGTTTGATGCTGACACTAACAGCAAGGGAAATCTTGCCACATGTGTCAGGGCATTTTTCCCCCTTCTTGGGCCTGGATGTCATTTCTTTCTACCTGTGCCAGGCAGAGGCCTGCAGGTAGTCTCCTTTGCTCATTCTAGGCCATAGCATTGCTCATATGCACCCTGGTTCTTTTGCAGAGCATAGGAAACTTGGAAATATGACTGTGACCGTGAGGAAGACTGTCCCTTCTCCCGAGGCTGTGCAGATTCTCTACCAGAGAATGAAGTATGAGTACGACTTCTACCACTATGTCAAAGAGCAGTTCCACCTGCTGAAGCGCAAGTTTGGACTGAAGTCTCGAGTGAGCAAGGCGAGCAAGGCCCCTCCGAGACCACAGTTCTTCATCCCCACACCCCTGGAGACTGAAGAGCCAATTGATGACGAAGAGCAAGACGATGAAAAGTGGCTGGAAGATATTTATAAGAGGTGATACCAGCCCTGTGTTGCCTCCATGGTTTTATTTCCCTTTTCTAGAAAATTCTTTGGGGAAGAAAAAAAAATCCTGAAGGGACTTAAATTAATGCTCAGTGCATTAAAGAAAACAAGACATTTCCCACATGTTGGGGGTCATTGGGAGATACCCGGTTTTGCGGGTTTTGTTGATTTAATTGTATTCTGTATGTGTTTTCTCCTCCTTGATTCCTTGGGGCTTTCCCAAATATAATAGATGGGTCCATCACAAAGCACCTGTTCATAAAATAGCCTTGCCTGGCCCCCATCAACTCCCTCTGGTAATACAAGAGAAAGAAATCGCACAACCCAGTAGTTTATCATTTGTAAAATGACTTGTAAAAATATTGCCTCAGTGGTAGAAGACATCCACACTTGTATGTTTCAGCACCCAAGGAATCTGCTCCAGAAGGATGTAGGAGAAGGGACATCAAAGGAGAATGCCCCTGAGTACCCACCTGGATAGAATTCTCCCTCGGGTCCCTCTTGGGGACACTGGCACCATGAGCAGACAAGTGAAGGACAAGTTGTCTGTGGCACTCACATTCTAGCCAATTAGAGCCTGGAGTATCTTTAAAGGTCAGAGTGCTTGGGAATGCCTGGTGAAAGGTCCCACTTCCAAACAAGATTCTGATGGACTCCAAAATAGTGGACTATGGGCAGAACTGTTCAAATCTAGGGGCCCCGTGCCAGAAGAGAAAGGGCCTAGTCTGTATTCCTTGCATCAGAAGCATCTCTGTCCACAGCACTGCTTCAAGTGGAAGTCCCAGGAATGAATTTAGCTTTGATAATGGTTGCTATCGCAATCAATCATTTGTGACCACAACAAGATTACATTATCTCTCATATCAACCTAAGGTCAAGTTGGTCTTAACAGATGCTAGGTATCTTTAAACTTCTATCCCCCCTGCACAGAACATTTTTTATTTTAAAAGGGTCCTGATTCCTTAACAGAGGCAGCAGAATTTATTCTCTTCCTCATGGAACCTGTTGCTTCTGAGAACTCTTACCAAGGACATCAGAGCTAGAAGCATCAGGACTTGTGAATAAGATGTTGCTTGCCCACCTTTGTGAGCAGGTGGTAGCTCTTGGGAACTTCTGTCACCCCCAGACATCTCTCCCACTCTCTACCAGTTTCTTCCTATCAACCATGCCTTTGTTCAGTCATTAGAAATATGTCCTTTTAAATTCTGAAATGTGTTCACTTTAAAAAAAAAAAAAATCCGGCCAGGAGTTTGGCCTAGTGGTTAAAGTGCTTGCCTAGCATGCATGAAGACCCGGGTTCGATTCCTTGGTACCACATACATAGAAAAAAGCCGGAAGTGGTGCTGAGGCTCAAGTGGTAGAGCTCTAGCCTTGAGAAAGTCCAGGGACAGTGCTCAGGCCCTGAGCTCAAGCCCAGGACTGGCAAAAAAAAAAAAAAAAAAATCCTAGGAGCTGGGAGTTTGGCCTAGTGGTAGAGTGCTTGCCTAGCGTGCACAAAGGCCTGGGCTCAATTCCTCGGTACCACATACAGAGAAAGAAAAAGCTGGAAGTGGTACTGTGGCTCAAGTGATAGAGCTTTAACCTTGAGAAAAGTCCAAGGACAGTGCTCAGGCCCTAAGTTCAAGCCCCATGACTGGCAAATAAAAATAAAAATAAATAAATAAATAAATAAATAAATAAATAAAGATCCTAGAGCCAGGCGCTGGTGGCTCATGCCTGTAATCCTAACTACTAAGGAGGCTGAGATCTGCGAATTGCGGTTCAAAGCCAGCCCGGGCATGAAAGTCCAAGAGACTCTTGTCTCCAATTAATCACCAGAAAACTGGAGGTGGCATTGGGGCTCAAGTGGTATAGCTCTGGCCTTGAGCTGAAGAACTCAGGGACAGTGCCCAGGCCCAGAGTTTAAACCCCCCAACTGCCCCTCCCCAAATCCTAAAAACACATATTCTCCTGGTGCATAAGATAATGTCCAGCTAGCTGAGAAGCTGTGATGTGGTGGGGGGGGGGTCTCAAGAAGGTCACAACAAATATCTGCTCCAACAGGCCTCAAAGAATCCTAGCAAAGCCAGTTCAGAGTATTTGGTAATTAAGACTGACTTTACACGAAAGATACATTTTCTACTTTTCAGTAAGTCTCTAGAAATTTTTGGTTGCTTCTTTCAGTAAAACTGGACAGTAGCCAAGATACAGATCAAGTCCTTCAGAACCTGCCAAGTGGGTGCTGGAGTTCCTTTATCATGAGATGTATTGAAGCTCCAATCTATAAGTCCCCGCAGTCAATGACCACCTCAAAAGAGACCAACACTGGGCTACTCGTAGGCCACCTTTTTGACTTAGAGTAGAGAAATGAATAAGGCAAATATGCACAGAGGGAGAAAAAAATACTCTTTGTTCCATGCAGAGATATCAGGGTTGCTCATTAGGTGTACTTTAAAAGGCAATCTAGAAAACAGCTATCATATTCCAAACCAGCCCAACCACTGCTGCCTGTTATGTTGGGAGTCATTTCTATGACACTGCATATAAACAATTATGATTAGTTTACACACTGTTCAATCTCAGGACCCGAAAACAAAATTGTATTGGCTAGCTTTTCCTCTGCTGTCAGAACATCAGGACAACTGGTCCCTCAAAAAACAAAAACAAAAAAAAAAAAAGTATCCTCTTTCTGCAAGGTCACAGGGGCACGTCTTCCTGTGGGCTCAGAGTCATTTATTTCAGCAGTGATTACTGTCACTTCTCAGCAGGAAATGCCAACCATGTCACCTACAGGGCTTTCCTGTTCTGTCCCCATGAGGTCCTGAAAGTCAAGGCACTTCATCAGCTCATTTTGGCACACATGACGTTCTTTGGCCATTAGCCCAACACAGTTGGTACTTCCATGAAAGATAGTGTACGTTTTACATAGTTTAATTTAAAAAAATGCATTTTAAGCTAGTTGATCTTTGACTGCCTTATTTATTATAACCTTTTAGCACATTCCAAGGTTTTAGTTACTCAGGAAGGAGTTAATTAAAATGATTTTATTTTGGTCTGATGGATGTTTTTACAAAGGAAAATTATTATGAACCCTCAGCCGACTTTTCTTGAGTGCTATAAATGTGCTTGTAAATCTTTTTTTTAGGAATGAAAAAAAATGATGTGTGACATTGATGGAAATCCAAATATATATAGAGAGAACTGAAGCATTAGCTTAGCTAACATAAAAGCAATCTGTGTTTGAGATGAAGTGTTCCCTAATTTATTCATTATTCCTACAAATAAATGAATATAAAGAAGTTGACATTTTTTTCCACTCTCTTAATAGCTGAAAATAATAGTAACTAGAGAGTTCCTCATAGCCTTCTTACTTGTAAAAGCTTGTCGCTTCAAAAGGTGATTCTGGAAAGATGATTGTTTTGAAAATTTATCAACTTTCATTCTTATATAAACTACATGATACTAAAAAAAACTTACTGAAAAAAAGAACTAGTTACTAGTTCATCTAGTTTATAAAATATAAAACATTAAAATATTAAATATTAAACAACTGGCCTTATTGGTATTTCTGCAGATTGGGTTGGTGTCAGATGCTTCATTGAGTATTGTAAGAAAGGAATAGTACTCCATATTGCTCAGTATATAAACTATTCTAATTCACAAACACACAGAGCCCCAAAAACTAGTGCTTCTAGGGCTGGGAGTTTGGCCTTGTGGTAGAGTGCTTGCCTAGCATGCACAAAGACCCGGGTTCAATTCCTCAGTACCACATACATAGAAAAAGGTTGGAAGTGGTGCTGAAGCTCAGTAGTAGAGCTCTAGCATTGAGAAAGTCCAAGAACAGTGCTCAGGCCCTGAGCTCAAACCCAAGACTGGCCAAAAAAAAAAAAAAAAAAACCTAGTGCTTCTAATTCCCAAGTGAGTGGTCTTGATCTAGAAGGTCTTGCCCTGCAAGCACTTAGAGGAAGGAGAGAAGGACAATCCCCATACTTTCTAAATGTTAGGGACCAAGCTCCTACCACTTGTAAACTTTTCATAAAGTAGAATGAAAATCTTGGTAATAAGTGAAAGAAAACCCCTTTTGGGTAATAACATGATTTATTTTGAGGAAAAATCTGACTGTTGTAGGTAGTCACCACTGACTGCTCCTTATCATTTAATGTATTCTTCTATAGCCCAGTCAAGTGGTGAATGAAATTTAAAGTAGGGGGGCAGAAAAAAGCTGAGTTAAGCCCCATCTGATGTTGCTCATCTGATGTTTGCTCAGTTGGCCTAAACTTTTTTTGTGTATTTTGTTTTGTTTTCGTTTGTTTGTTTTTGTGGGTTGTGGGGTTTAGACTCTGGGCCTGGGCGCTGCCCCTGAGTTTCTCAGCAAAAGGCTACTGCCTTAACCCTTGAGCCACAGCCCCACTAGAAAACTTATTCTAGTGGTTAACTAGAGATAAGAGTCTCACAGTCTTTAGTGCCCAGGCTGGCTTTGAACCTCAATCTTCAGATCTCCGCCTCCTAAGTAGCTAGTATTACAGGCATGAGCCACTGCTCCCGGCCTAAAGTTTTTCTTTGTTGTTTTTTTGTTTTTGTTTTTGTTTTTTGTATTTTTCTTTTATAAATGTACCAGTATCCATAAAAAAATAGAGGATTTCTTTTACAAAAACCATTTACTTTGAAAAGAAATCTGTTAAAAATAAAGTCAAATAAAATATTTAGCCTATTCTAGGATAATTATCAGTATTAAAGTTCCATTGAAAAAGAAAAAAAAAGTTACATTGAAGCTGGGTACTGGTGGCTCATGCCTGTAATCCTAACACTTAAGGTTCAAAGCTAGCCCAGGCAGGAACATACAGAGATTCTCATCTCCAATTCACCACCAGAAAACTGAAAGTAGAGCTGTGGCTCAAAGTGGTAGAGTGCTAACCTTGAATGAAAAACCTCAGTGAAAGTATGCAGGCCCTGAGTTCCAGCCCCAGGATGGATCAAAAAAGAGTCACACGGAACTTCCTTCACAGTGTGAAAAGGTGTTCTCATAGAGCCAGTGTTTTAGTCTGCTTGGCCTACTATGACCAAGTGCCACAGGCTTCTACAACAGGAATTTATTTCATTACAGCTCCGGAAGGAAGCTGAAGTCTGAGATTAAAAAAAAAAAATGCCCACACACTTTGGTTTCTTCTGAGGCCTCCCGGCTGGTGGCTGTCTTCTACCTACGTCTTCACATGGTCTTTGTGAAATCACATGTCTGTGTCCAAGTTTCCTCTTCTAAGGACCTCAGACATATAGAATTAGTACCTACCCCTAGAGACTTCCTTTAATCTTTTTAAAGACCCCCTGTCTTCCAAATACCACATTCTACATTGCTGGCTTTGTGTTTTATGTTTTGTTTAATTTAATTTTATTGTCAGGGTGATGTAAAGGGGGTTACAGTTACATACAAAAGGTAATGTGCCCATTTCTTGTCTCACATTGTTACACCCTTCCCATGCTTTTCTCCCACTTTCCCTCCCCCTCCAACCCTTCCCATTGTAAAGTGCATTTCCAAAATATTGTCTTCAACAGTGAGTTTTGAAAGGAACACAATCCATTTCATTATGCCCAGATTTAGCAGAGAAGTTCTCACAAAGGAACTGAGCTCTAGTTAGAGAAAGCATTGCTTCACTCTATACATAAAAAGCCAAGGTTGAGAGGAAAGACATAAGCCAGTGTTTTTCATGGAACTTTTGAACATCTAATGAACTAGAATTTTAAGACAATGACACAGCCACAGTTTATCTACTGACTGATCTAGAACATGAATTGGAAATGACATGGCACAGCCAGCCACACCCAGAATCAAATTGAGGTTTTGTGGGCTCTTTAGGGGAGAAGCTATGATCACCTCCTTTTTTTTTTTGCATTTCTTCCTTTCTTCTTCCCTCTCCTTTCTTCCCTTCTCTTTTTTCTTCTTT
This sequence comes from Megascapheus bottae, assembly GCF_031878675.1. Taxonomy (NCBI): domain Eukaryota; kingdom Metazoa; phylum Chordata; class Mammalia; order Rodentia; family Geomyidae; genus Megascapheus; species Megascapheus bottae. Next base: position 11,588,501 of record NC_143516.1, on the reverse strand, counting down.
TTACTTCCTTCCTTCCTCCCTTCTTTCTTCTATTCTTTCTTATTTTCCTTCCTTCCTTCTTTTTTTCTCTTTCTTTTTGTAGGGTTTGAACTCAAAGCCTAGTCACTGTCCCTTAGCTTTTTCCCTTCAGGCTTTACCACTTGAGCCACACCTCTACTTGCTGTTTAATTGGAGATTAAAAAAAAAACAACTCTGGTTTGTCTGCCTCGACTGGCTTCAAACCTTGATCCTTAGCTCTCTCTTGAAAAGAAACCCTATTGGTTCTCAATCACTTAACTCCTCCAAGACAGACACAATAAACATTTTCTTTTGGAATTGTCTCAGTGCTTAAAAGACACAGAAAGGTTCCCAATTCCTAGTAAATATATTTGATACGATTTGCCTATCTCAGACTGCAAACTTACTTCTCCAAAAGGCAAAATGAAGATTCCAGCCCTACTTCCTGTATAGAGTTACAGATTAACTCACTAACAGTGAAAATGCAGCTCATAAAACTAGTCAAAGCCCAGTGCAGACATGCCTCTGGAACTGGAGATGAACGGGGCCTGAGCCTTCCCAGGCCTTGCTCACTGACTACTTCCCTCACTGGAGAATTCCTTTCTGCCTAGGGCAGGCTTGGCTCACCCCTTCCTTCTCCACCAGTGCCCAGGGAACACCCAGCTCCACAGATGTTCATGGGTCACAGAGCTGTGAACTGACCACTGTGCACTTTGGATTTCAATGTATAAACATGGGGATTCCCTTTAAAAAAAAAAAAAAGTTGGGAGAGGGGCGAAGGAAAGAAAAATCACCATGGAAAGGAAAAATGTGATCTAAGTTTTTCCTCTTGGAATCCTGGCGGATGAGTTTAGCTATCTTCAATCTAGCTTCCACCAGACACTGTATACTTTGAGCAGGCATGGAGCCATCTGCCCTTGACTGTGCTGCCAGAACATTCAGACTTGACCTGTAACACCCCTTTTATTCCAGTCATGAGAAGAGACAGCCTGGAGGATGAGTCCTGCCAAACCCGGCATGCTGGCTGGCTACATTGTAGAGCTCAAACCAAGATTCAGAACAACTGACTATTAAGGGCTGTGTACCGGGGAACAGTCCTGAGTTCCTATCCCAGCTGGTCTGTTGCACCTAGTGTTGGCCTAAATCTCTTGACTTCACATGCTTGGCGTCAATCCAGCTGGGACACACTAGAGTCAAATAGGAGATCCACTGAAATCCAAGAGCTGCTCTGGGGTGGACCTTTCCCACTGTTCACCATGAATGCCAGTGAGGGATCTGTTCTAGCCCCAGAATCCTGCATGTGCCCCTAGCTGGGAAGCATAGAGTACAGACAATTCTGGCTCTATTGATGCCACATCCATCACATCTACAAGTTGCCCCACTAGTCCAGCAGAAACCAACACTTGTGAAATGTGAACTGAGCTGAAAAAGACAGGTACATCCTACTGCACATGAGATACAGTGAAGCCCTGCCCTGAGGAATTGAGTATCCCCACTGCCTACGCAGTCCTCTCCTGTTCTGTTTATCATGCCTTTGTCCATTTTTTGTGAACTTTTCTGGGAAGAAATCAGTTCCACTGAGTGACAGGATTCATCTCTAGATTACAACATGGTCTAGATATACATTTCTCTAACTTCTTTAAAGAACCTTGTGTAAACTGGGTGCCAGTGGCTCAAGCCTGTACTCATGCCAACTCAGGAGGGTGAGACCTGGGGATCACAGTCTGAAGCCAGCCATGGCAGAAAAGTCTGTGAAACTCTTGTTGTTGTTTGAAAAATTGTTCTTATAAAGGTGATATACAGTTTGTATATGAGTACATTTCTTTTTGGACAATGTTATCCCTTCCTTTACTCTTTCCCAGTTTCAGTGAGACTCTTATTTCCAATTAACTACCAGAAAGAAACCAGAAGTGGTGCTGTGGCTCCAATGGTAAAGCAGTAACCTTGAGCAAAAAAGCTTGGGGACAGTGCCCAGGCCCTAAGCTCAAGGACTGACATACCATGAGCGTTGTGTAGTAGTAGTAGTAATAATAATAACAACAAAATAAAGTTATTGTTATTATTAATAATGAGAACAAACAGTTCTGGCTGTCACAAGGAAAGGTTTGGATAAAATGGAAAATTTGGAGGATGAATGCTATCTTTTTAAAGCTTGTCTCCCGTTCTAGGGATTAGCACTGTGACCGAAAAGAAGGGATAATGCAGTAGTGATTTTGTCAGCTGGCAGTTCCTTTGGCATGGTGGCCACTCTGACCTCACCCTAAGACTACCTTGGGCTGCCTTGTTGATTTTCTGTACACTGATTTCCCACGGTTATGATACTAACCAGACACTTCGTTAAAGTCCCTCTATTTATATCAAATCACCCATTTCTCTACTCCTTTCAGCACATTTTCTTTTTGTTCTCTGAGTTTGACTGAAAAGTGCCAAAATCAGACTTGTGATACATATTCCCAAAGGAAACCAAGAAAGAAAGTATGTGAAGTGCGTGTAAGAGAACGCATGTGTACGGCCTTTGTTTGTGTGGTGTATATTCTATCATTTGGTGGTATATTCTGAGCATCCTGAGGTTTCTCAGGCATTCGGAAGTTTAAGAGACACTTTTTCTTTGCCAGATCTCAAATAGTTCAAAATTATTTAACCCAGAATCCTGGTCGAAGGAAAGCCCATTGATAGCATATAGAATTAATGTTCCAGAGATGACGTGCTAGGAAACAGTGCTTCAGTGTCAGATGCCCCCACTGGAAGAGCTTTTGTCCTTCTGCTGTTGTTTTATCTAGGAACTCCCTCATGCCTTTACTATATTCTTCTATCGTAGGAAAAAGGAATTTTATAACTTAGATTTTTTTTAATACTTTTTAATATCACTTGAACACTTCAAGTCTATTAACTTCTCCCATGACTGCCAGTGCTCAAATCCAGAGAAATAAGACCATCTGTCTCCTTTCTTCCCTGACCTGGGATTGGTTAAGCCACAGGAAGGAGGGTAGTAACAGAACAGAGATCTCAAGGGTTCACCAATAAGTTGGCAAGAGGATAAGAACACTCAGCCATTGTGCTCTGGGGCTTGTATTGTTCAGTACACTAGGGGGAGCTGTATTCACAACAATTTACTACAGAATTCCAAAATCTTTCCAAAACTGATCAACCTTCCTTGCTTGAGATCAGCGTAATCCAGAAGGGATTCATGGTTAATAAATTTAAAACACAGTGTACACATAGCTGATCAATTTTCATCTTACCCATTCAGAGTGAGCTGATTGTGTTGCTATTTTATGCACATATATTAATTACCCAAAAGGGATTCATTGAAGTATTTCCACATATGCATGTATGGATGCGCTGTCTGTATATTTATTCTCACATTCCTCCCATCTCCCCTTCTACTCTTTACAGTTTTTTAGTGGCTTCTACTACCCTATTTCATACATACTTACATACCTGGATAACATCCACTCCCTACCCCCTTTCCATCCATTCTGTCCAAAACAGTCTCACCTTTCTATATTAACAATGTAGACATCGACATAGTTGAAGATTCTTCATGAGACAAAAACATGTTAGTATTATTTTAAATTAATGTCCTTTATTTAAAGTCAATCTCTTTGCATTCAAAACTTGAAATCTCCATCATTAATCAATTTCTGGTTTAGATATTTATCCAAGAAAAGGGTTTTCTATGTAAAATGTGGCATCTAAACCCCTGATATACTTAATTTTTTGTTGTTACATTAATGGATGGGAGTTCATAAGTTAAAACTACAAGAGGAAGGCGTAGTGGCTCAAAATGGTAGAACAAAGAGGCCCAGAGACAGCGCCCAAGCCCAGAGTTCAAGCTTCAGGACTGGCAAAAAATAAAAGGAAGGAAGGAAAAATAAAAAGAGTTAATTTAAGAGTTTAGGAATTAGAGGTAAAATTTTATTTCGGCTGAACGCGACTATGCCACACATCTATACAATTCCATATCACATTTCAAAATGCTGTCATGTAAGTTTTATTAAACTTGTAGATAATTGAATTGGTTCGGAAACTGAAGTTCAAAGAGTCAGATTTACATGAGGAATTCTAAACTTTCTAGCATTCTTTTGGCTGAATTATTCTTCCATAGCTAATGTATAGGGAAATGTTTTCATTTTTTTCATTTACTGGCTTTTTATTTTTACATATAACTTTCAAGTTCCCCAATGAGTGAGCAGATGGGAGTGTAGCATATGTATATATAATAAGCTAGCATGAACAGTCCCTGTGTTCAATCTCCAGCATGGAAGTGAGGAAGAAAGGACAGAAGAAAGGAAGGAAGAGAAGGAGGGGGAGAGGTAGAGGAGAGGAGAGTGGAGAAGAGGGAAGAGGAAGAAAGGAAGGGTCTCCTGAACATTTTCTGGAGGCTATAATTCCAAGCACCAATCTAATAAGTACTAAAACATATCATTTACCTGGTGTGATCTTTACTCTATTCTACCTATTACTTTAACACAAATCTCAGTTTCAGAGGAAGTTAAGAGAATAAAACTGTAGCTAGATTAAGACATAGGCTTGCTTAAGCATAAATAAGGGTTGACCCTTCTCCTACTTCTTGCAAATCAGTGACCAAGACTTGGAGGCAGGTGTTGAGTGGGAAGAAGGAAAAGCCATCCAAAGTCAGCTTACCCCACTTACCTCCTTTTGCTCAAAGTCTTGCACTTCATGCCTTTCTGGGAACTTCGTCCTGGAGATAGTCAGGTGAGATGCGAATTATTTGAGGTTTCATTGTAACTTGCATTAGGGCTGTTAGCAAAGCAGGGCCTCTAGCTATGTTCTTGCCTGTTCCGAATACTGCAGAAGAACCACGAGGACAGAAGTAAGTTATGTGGGCCTCTTGCTCTGCACAGAGCCTCACATCCAGCAAACACTCTCAGCTCTCAGGGAGTACAGATATTTCCTCTTCTTGGTGCCTTCTTCTCTTGCTTTGCTTTTTAGAAATAGCCTGTGTTAAAATACAACTCAAAACTCAAATGATATTTATCACCTCAAAATATATTTCTGTGTTCTAATAACTATCGCATTTATTTATATCACACAAGTGAATGCAAATTAGATGAATCTGATTTGGGAATAAGGAAGGACTTTAAACATAAGCACAAAGAGAATGATCACACATACACACACAAGACAGTAGAGATTCTGAAGTTCAAAAAATAACATATACTGACCAACAAGTAAGAGAATATTTGTGTTCCATGTGGCAGATGAAAGATTAATGTTACAAATCTGTAAATGATTTACATAAATCAATATAAAGTAATATGTGCGAAGAACAAACAGATAGTGTAACTTTGCTAAGTGAAAAGAAAGCTAGGGAAAAAAGCTAGGAAACATGAAAAAAAGTTTCTCATTAAAACAGCAAGAAATTCAGATTGAAGCAATGGGACAGGCATGTTTATACTGTAGGTGAAGGTATTAAGGGCTAATGGCTAGAAGACTGTAGAGATCAGTACAGTTCCGAAAAGGAATTTGGGGATTTATATGAAAACACTGAGATTATAACAAGCTTGATAGTGCTTCTGAAAATGCAGGTTGCAGATCCAGAGTATCTGATTCAGAACCTGACACCGGTGGCTTATCCTATCTACTCAGGAAGCTGAGATCTGCAGGTGGTGTTTGGAAACCAGCCCAAGTAGGGCTGGTTTTGGTGATTCATATCCAATTAATCACAAAAAACTCCAGAACTGGGTCCATGATTCAAGTAGTAGAGTGCTAGTCTTGAACAAACAAGTTCATAGTGTCAAAGCCCTGAGTTCAAGCCCCAGTACCAGCACTAATTAATTAATTAAACTATTAGCAATAGCTGTCAACCGCCAAGAAATGTGATCATAGGTTTAACTTGAATTGGGATTTAGACTACAGTATGTTGCTTCAAAGAAACATTTAAGCTAATCTCATTATCTGTTAGCCAGTCTGAATATAAACCTCAGCACTCTTACTGGCCATTCATGCTACTCTCACATTCCCCAGCAAAGAGGCTTTGCTTGCCATGGTTCCTTGACCAGCCATTCTCATCTCAACAAAGTCACATTTTCCAAGCGCAGATACATCTCCACACTTTCAGTATGAAAGTATGTATGGGATTTTCAAATTTCTAACTTTGGTTGGCACTTTCCACTTGTCTCAAGTGAATTCCATTGTAATTAAGGAGAACATTCTACAACTTTTAGATGTCAAATATTCCTAGAATAATTAAGCTACATCACAGTACTAATTTCTTTGCAACTAAAGAATTTGTTGAAATGGATTTGGCCAGGAAGAGTACAAAATTGCACATACAATTATTCCCGTAGACTATCTCATCAACTTGATGAGCTTTTAACAGAGCTCAAGTATCTTCAAGTTGCTCAATAAATGCAGGCATGGGTTTATAGCTCATTTCATCAGAAAATACATGTATCTTTCATATCCTTGTAAATTTGTTATCCTGAACATCACATCCATAAATGAGGATAGAGACTTGCCATTTTTATGGTCATAACCTACATTTGAACAATCCTGTTATTGTCTTTTGGAACCAAGAACAGAGTTCTACTTTAACAAACAGAATGATCTAAAGATCTTGAACCAATGATCCCAACTTTCCTCTGAATTTATATTCTCTCTTTGTCCTGCACAAGACCAGACACCCAAAGTTGGCCATTTTTTATGTCAAGTAATATAAATGATTTCATATACTTCACAACTTATTATATTATGCTCTTATGAATATGCTTTTTGTTAGTTGTGTACTTTCTAGGTCCAGGTGCCAGAAATCCAATTCTAACTAGTTCAGACAAAAAGGAAATTTGTTTGAAAAAAACAGAAAGGTAGCTATAAAATCAGAAGGCACTGAAGAAACAAAATACAAAAAGGATGAGGGTATAGCTTCACAGCCAGGGATTCAACTTGATATCTCTGTTTCTCTCTCTCTCTCTCTCTCTCTCTCTCTCTCTCTCTCTCTCTCTCTCTCTCTCTCTCTCTCTCTCTCTCTCTTCCTCTTCCTCTTCCTCTTCCTCTTCCTCTTCCTCTTCCCCTCCTCTCCCTGTCTTCTCTCTCCGTCTTTCCTCTCCTCTTCTCCTTCTCATAGACCAGCAGAAAATGTGCCTCCCACCAAATGTTCTAAATGCTCATTCTCACAACTTCTGTCCAAAGAGACTCTGGCTCCTTGATAGTTACAGTTCACAATGTCTTGGCAAAACATCAATTGGCTTAACTGGAGTCAGGCCCTTTTCTCTGAACCAATCAAAAAGCTAAGAGGAAGTTCTTATGATCTAAATAACCTGACTAAAAATTGATAATCTGACTAACATCTTTGATCTTTGAAAACTAATGCTCTAGGTATAAATGACACTAAATGAGTAACCAAATAGGCAAGAGAGATGACATTGAGTAATACAATGTGGAAATAAAACAGAATGATATAATGAATGATCAAAGGGTTAGGACCAGCTTTAGAAGGTCAACTAAATCATTTATTTAAATCTTATAATTTCAGGATAAATTTCAATCTAACAATTCCAGAGAAAAGAATGCTTTTAAAGTTCTTTTTTATTTAGATTTTTAACAATCAATTCTTTTCCAAAGTATTAATTGAAAAATATAACACAGTAACAGCTGCTTATATGACATTTCTTGATTTAACTGGAGAAAATTACTCCCATTCTCTCCTCCCTTTAGAGACTGAGAAAACCTTGAAAGACCTTTGACAAAATTTCATGACATCTATATTAACAGAGTAGCTACTGAAGGATATATGGCTTCTTTCTGACTCAGTAGTTAGGAAGACAAAGTTCTAAGTACCATACTGAATTAAAAGTACCTCCTTTCAATTATAAGAAATTGGTATCATGTAAGGAAAGCGCTCCAAGATGGTAGAAACCATAGAGTGTCAGTCAACTCACTCTGAAGTCTCTGAGTTCAGAGACTCTAAATGCATAAGTCCATTCTTATGAAATGGATGGAATCAAAATGGATGCAAGGCATGAAGTGTGGAGTGGAAATAACCAAAGCAAGATCGGTCAGAGTTGACCCTCTACGACATTAAGGAAAGTGGTGACATCTACATATCTTTCAACATGTGAGTGTCAAAACTAAATCAAAATAATGCTCCTTCCTTTACCCTTGTAATCAGATGACAAAAGATGTTATTGATTTGGAAACCAAAGATTCCTAAATTCTTAAATTCCATATTCAGCACTTTCTTTTGACTTTGGAGGAAATCTAGTCAGATGATGTTTAGAATTTCCAAATGTGTTTGTTTGGATAAACACTGGTCTAATTATGAGAAACAACAAATGATCAATGTGTGTTCACATGCCTTCACACACACACACCCACACCTATGAAAGCATACAATGTGAAACATACATTCATAGCACTACTCGTAATTTGTCTTGTTGAGTTATATTAAAACCTGGCAAGAACCCATATAGAACTCCTATTTCTGCCCTGGTAATTCTCTCTCTTTAAAAAAAAAATCTTTTATTATCCCTAGATAGTTGTACAAGGGATTTCAATTCAACATGTTCGTGTGTGTGAGTTCAATGCAACTTGGTCATGCAGTCTGATAATTATTTTTTTTTCCTGTACATCTCTACCAGGTTTTCTACTATTTAACGATGACAAGTTTAGAAGATACATCCCACAAACCAAGCCAGGCAATTGCAGAGCACGCTTGTGCTGGTATTGGACTGATTGCCTGGCTCCCAAAGTCTCATGTCCAGGACTCAGGCTTCGGCTAAGCAGCGAAGATGGCCCTTGCCTCACTGGCTATAATGCACCACAAAGGCCATTTGACCTTGCCTTAACCCCCTGCGAGGACAGCTCCCATGTCTATCTTGTTTGCTGCTGTGTCTGCCACTTACCACTACTCTGAGTGAAAAGGGAAACCAATGGCCGCCAAGGGAATTACATAAGCTATTTCTTTTTTCACTGAGCGAGGGAGGTGGGGAGAATGCAGAGAGGACACAGAGGTCAAAGGAAACCTGAGAGATGAAAACAAAGTGAGGGTCACTGCCCCCCCCTCATTGGGCAACCATCACTGTCAGAACTAGAATTCCACTGGTCTGCTTGTAAGTTACACTGAGGGCATTTTATTTCAACATCTTAAAAAAAATCTGAAAACAAAACAAAAAATTATGACGAGGGGAAATCATTCTCTGTGGGAATCTTCCTCGGGAAGAGCCTGGCTGGTAGGTTTCATAAATCACACTTTCCCTGTCCCATGGTGTATGGAGTGATTTACTGCATCCACAAAGGAAATGAGAAGACTCACGCTGAGGGACACTGTGGACCCTAAAGAGGGGAGGGTGCAGACACAAACCTAGGCTTGGGGATACCGTGCCAGGGCAGTACAGAGCTCATGGCTGCCTTGAGCCCTGGTGATGGGTGACTGTGATCCCCGTGGGTGGCCAGCACAATGACTTGTGGTGGATGAGGGACGCCACTGACCCAGCAGCATCTTTGCACCACTTCTTCACTTGGGAGAAGGGGGCTGCAATACTCCATGAAACAAGACAAAAGTGCTGTCTGAAGAGTATCCGCTGGTAGATTCAAGAAGCCAGAAACTACATTCACAGAACAACCAGCCAGGGAATGGGAAATTCAAAGACTAACAGTCTTCAGCTTAGAGAAGAGATACCTCAACTGAGAAGTTGAATAGGGAATTCTTTTTGTTATTTGTTTGATGCAGATCCTGGGGCTTGAACTTAGGACCTAGGCACTGTCCCTGAGCTTTTTTTTTTTTTCAAGACTAATACTCTACCATAAGTCACACCTCCACTTCCAGCTTCTTAGTAATTAAGTAGAGACGAGAGTCTCACAGACCTTCTTGCCTTGGCTGGCTTTGAATCTCAATTCTCAGATCTCAGCCTCCTGAGTAGATAGGATCACTGGCTCTAGGCTGTGGACATGGAATTCTAAATCAAATTATCAGCTAACTGTGGATATAGATGTGCTCCCTGATCCCAACCTGTCCTTAAATCACAATGAGTTACCTTACAGAAAGCTGAGATCCTTAACTCTGGGATATATGGACCAAGAAAAAAATCTTAATGGAAATATGCAGCCAAAGTAAAATGAATTGGCTCCTTTTCTGCCTTTGGTCAAACAAAAGTATGGAGGAGGATGAGGAAGAGAAAGGTGAGAGGAGAGGAGAGGAGAGGAGAGAAGAGGAGAGGAGAGGAGGAGAGGAGAGGAGAGGAGGAAAGGAGAGGCAGCCTATTAGCTCACATCATGACTTGGTGAAAAAAAATGGATAGTTTAACAGAAAAAAACCAAACCAAAAAAAACCCTGGGAACATAATTTCAAATTAAAAAAATGCATTCATATATGTGGACCTTTGTCCACTCCTTTTAACTTCTTCCTAGGTAGGCTTGAAGGAGCCAACAGATGGCTCAGTAAAGAAGAATATGGTCTTTGTGTAAATTCAGGTTCTGATACCAACGCCACCACCTACTAAATAACCAGGGCGAGTTCCTTCAAGTCCCCGAGGCTTAGCTCTCACATCTATGGAACAAGGTGTGGAAAGAGAAAGAGCCAGGTCCATCTGGCTTAATGAACAGGAGCCTCTCTGTACCTGGAAGTGTCCTCTGGCTCTCCTTTATGTTCAAGTGCACATGTACGTATCTGTGTAGGGTGGAGGAGAGGTGGCTGCCACTCCCATTCCCCCTCTTCAGGACTCAAGCTCCCCTGGCGTGGAATCTTGGCTCCCTCCCCCTACTGAAGATACCAGAAGAGATAGGCTAACAGGCAGGGTCTCTCTGAGTCTCATCCCCCACCCCCCAAATTCTTCTGGCCAGTGCTGTAAGCCCCTAGAAGCTGCTAGAAAAAAAAAATCATTTTGATTTAGGATAAAATTGATTTGTTTGTTGACAAGAAAGGCAGATGGAGTGTATGTTGCCAAAAAAATAGAAGACTTGGCCATGACTGGCTCTTATTTTTATGTGGATGTTTTTTAGTTACAAGATTTATATCAGAGTATAACATGTGGCTGTAAAATGCAAAGAGAGCCAGATTTGATCACACTCCTGCCTGCTCCTCTCCTGGAGGCAATGAGTTGCAGGTCTTAAAGAAAAACTGCTCTGCACTCGAGAATCAGAAATACATTTAGGGACAAAACAATTTAACCTCTGGTCTACGATATGCTGAAATATCATTCTAAATATCAATTTGCTCACAATTAGACTGGAACCTCATTTGAAAGAAAAAAAAAATGGGACTCCCTCAAAATACTTAGTCTTCTCCAAGATCCTTTTGAAAAAGTTGTCTGAACAGGCTTTCATTTCTCATTTCTAGTCTCTGAACTGTGGCTTTATTGTTCATGTATTTGTGCCTCAGTTTCCCAGTAGGATTAGAGCAATAATTCTCATCCTTTCACTTTGACAAGATTTGGAGAAAGATCAAAGAAATCTTCATAGAATATAGTACTAACACAATCTTGTATAATTCAGATTGTAAAATTTTTAGTGAAATTGCAGCTTTATGCTTTCACGAGAGGCATGAAGTTTAAAATAAAGTACACTAAATAAAGCAAGTGCTTATCCAGGTCTTCAGTACTTCAGTGAGAACTGAACTCGCAGCCTTGGTGTCCCTGGAAGCCCCGAGGGTCTCCACCCTAGGACCCAGTACCACAGTGGACCCAGTTCTATGATGGGTGGGCCCTTCAGGTCCTTCTTAGGATCCTCACATTTTTCTGGAGCACCTTATCTTCTTTCCCATGGCCTTCCCTTCCCTGCACTCCTCCTGCACAGAGGGAGAAAGCTGGCTCTACAGCACACCAGCCAACAACAGTCTTCAGATGCACGGTTGGCACCTCATCTTTTCTGGTCCTTTTTCTGCCTCTTGCCTCTTACCCTCTTCATTCATCGCTCTCCTCCTCTTCAACCCAGTGCATTCCTCCCACTATCTCTTGAGAAGCATCTTTCTCTTCCTGGTATCTTGCTACTGGCTGACATCCAAGTCTCACCCTATCCAAACAGCCTCTTCAGAGGCTTTTCCCCCCCAAACAAAAGCAGATCTTTCCCCAAGGAAGGCTTGAATGCCAGATGTTAAGAGAACAGCACCTGATAGAAGAGTGCCGACACCAACTGTTAATGTGAGTAAATAAGTGGCTTTCAAAAAATGTGTGCCCACCTCCACAGCAGTGGTAACCTATTAGAAATACAAATGTAGAGTGGGCAGACTCCCCTAAGTCAGACACTGTGAAGGTGAAAGCCCAGTGATCGGTATTTCAGACAAAGCCTCTTAGAGATTCTGAAATTGCGGAATCCCCGGATTATCTAAGGACAACAACACAGGCACCAGGCTAAGTATTGCACGGCATCCAGTTGTTGCTGGTGAATAGCAAAGGTTTCATCCATGCCTGATAAATGTCTGAACAAACTACTGGTCTCTTGTGAAGAAGAGGAACAACTGATGTTAAGACATGACTTCTGCTCACATGACTTGACATGAGTGACCAGGAGAAAGCAACCCAGGATGAGCTTGAAGTCACAGGAAAGCTTAGATTTTTTCAGCCTGCATTTCTAAAGATGACAATGAGGAAACTGAAACTACATGACCCAACCAAAATGCCAGAAGTGGGGCTGGCCAGGGCCCTGTTCTCAGGCCTCCAGGTTCTGTGGGATTTCCCAGCTCGAGCCCCCTCCTGGGTAAGGAGGATGAATGGCTGAATTTTGTGATTTAGGCCTTGACTCTGAGGGGATTACAGAGAGAACACAGTGTGGGTTGGAGGCGTTGCAGAGCTCATGCTGGGCTCCTTTTCAGAACATGAAAAATCCAGATGAGCAGGGATATATTTTTTTTATCAGTTTTGGTAAAATGACAAAACTGGGGAAGAAAAACACAAGCACAATTTTATTTAGTGGCCGTGCATTGGATCTGCTCAAGGAAGGAAGCCAGAGCCAAGCAACCCAGACAAGGTACACAGTGGCAACCCAAGCTTCACAGGAAATTGCATCTAATATCTTACACCCCTTTGCAGGCAGCTGGGAAAGACTCCTGGTCTCCCTAACCCCTGACTTGCTCTACAATTCAAGTTCACTGTGCTGATGCTTCTGGCTTTTTTGTTTTTGTCATTGTATTCTTGGGTGTGTCTGCTCCTCTTCTCTTGGTCATCCCTCCTCCATACCCAGTCAATTAGTATCAGCCTGGGATCTATCTGCTTATGTGAGATCCCCTCACCACCAAGACTGGTGTAGATGAAGGAGAGTAGGAGGTATAAAAACAAAGCCAAGTGCAATCTTGACAATTTTCCTTGAAAGAAAGTATCCTGGAGCCCAGAGGAGGGCCAGAGAACCATTACTCTTACAGCACCGCTGAGCTTGCAAGTGACATTTACCATAAGATCTTCAGCAGCAAAGCATGTGCACTATTCACTTGAATTAAATAAAAAAGGAAGACAGGGAAAGGGAAAGAAAGGATCAATGGAGTTGGGGGGAGGCGAGTGTGTGTGTGCTTGTGTGTGTGTGTGTGTGTGTGTGTGTGTGTGTATGTGTGTGTGTTAAGAGTCTGGCTGGGTGGCTCACACTAGTAATCCTAGCTACTCAGGAGGCTGAGATCTGAGGATCAAGGTTCAAAGCCACCCTGGGCACAAAAGAATCTGAGACCTCTAGAAAATGGGAAGTGGGTCTTGGCCCAAGGGTAAGGCAGTAGCCTTGAGCTGAAGAGCTCAGGGACAGCACCCAGACCCACAAAAAGGCCCATGACCCACAAAAAAAAAATCTGAAGTGACAGATCCATGCATGAATGAGTTAAAAGTTCTCTTTCAATGGTATTAGAGTTTGGTAAGCTCTAGTGGGGGGGCAGGGTCAGAGTGTTCTTATCAGAGTTTTTGTTAAACTGAAGATAAATACTGAATCTTTAGTTTACTGAGGTGATAACTTGTACCAGATTGCAAAAGAAAAAGTTAAGTAAAGTTGGGAGGAATGTAAATCTAGAATTTATTAAAAACATCACAACTGGGCCTGGAGTTTGGCCTAGTGGTAAGAGTGCTTGCCTAGCATGCACAAAGACCTGGGTTTGATAGCTTGGTACCACATATATAGAAAAGGGCTGGAAATGGTGCTGTGGCTCCAGTGGAAGAGCGCTGGCCTAGAGAAAGCCCAAGGACAGTGCTCAGGCCCTGAGTTCAAGGCCTAGGACCGGAAAAAAAAATCACAAATCAGGAAGCTGAGATCTGAGGATCCAGGTTCAAAGCCAGCCTAAGCACAAAAGAATCTGAGATTCTTATCTCTAATTAAGTTCCAGAAAACGGGAAGTCGGGCAGTAGCCTTGAGCTGAAGAGCTCAGGGACAGTGCCCAGGCTCAGTTCAAGATCCATGATGCCCCCCCTCCCCGCTGCCAAATCACAAATTTAACTGGGTACTTAGCTACTGAGGAGGCTAATACCCAGAGGATCACATAGCTTAAGGCCAGCTTAGGCAAAATGTTAGTAAGACTCCATCTCAATCAACAAGAAATTGGGTGACATGGGAAGAAGAAACAAGATGCTCTTCATCCAGACCAGCAAGATCTTATTTGCAAAATAATTCAAGCAAAAAGAGGCAGGACTGTGGCTCAAGTGTCAGAACACTTCCTTCAACATGCTCAAGGACCTGAGTTCAACTCCTAGTACAACCAAAGGGTTGGGGAGGGGGGACAGACCTAGGATCTATGTCTAGTGATAGACATAAAAGTGATAGATGGAATTTAAGGGGGAGTGAATGAAACACAAAATCAACGACTAAAATAGAAGCTAAAGAACGTAAACAAACATTTCATGTTATGCAAGGAACAAGCCCAAGCAATTACACCGGTCATGTGGTAAATCACTACTGGTGCACTCAGCAAGCACTGTTGCTAGCCATGCCCCTGGAGGAGGGGAAACACTACTGAAGGTCACTGAGCTTCTGATGACTGGCAACTAGATGTGTTTGAGAACTGGGCAGCAACACACTGTCAGTGCTTTCTTCCGTCTATGTCTGTGAAAGCCAGCTTGCTCAGCCTTTTCACGAACCATGTAAGTAGTTCTGGGGAAGTGATCAATGTCCCAGGATATCATGTGATGGCCCCTGGGCAAACAATCTAAAACAAACCTTAGCATTACCTAGAATGGACCAGAAGCTAAGTGTTTCTCCTGTTTGAATAACATCTAACTTGGTTATTCTATGACTAAGAATTATGTATATATAAGAGTAAAAGATATCTTTTTTCTTTTCTTTTTTTTTTGCCAGTCCTGGTTTTAACTCAGGACCTGAACACTGTCCTTGGACTTTCTCAAGGCTAGAGCTCTACCTCTTGAGCCACAGCACCACTTCCAGCTTTTTTTCTATGTAGGTGGTACCAAGGAATCAAACCCTGGTCTTTGTGCATGCTAGGCAAGCATTCTACCACTAGGCCAAACTCCCAGCCCAACTTCCGGCTTTTTCTATGTATGTGGTACCCAGGAATCAAACCCGGGCCTTTGTGCATGCTAGGCAAGCACTCTACCACTAAGTGAAACTCCTGGCCCCCAAAATATTTCATTTTTAACTTTAAGTACTATAGTAGATAGTTCTTTTCAAGCAACAACTTAAATGTTTAGTTGGACTTCATCTATCAAAGCTGGTTGCCAGGAGATTTTAAAGGAAGTTGTACATAAACTCAACAAATAACAGATTAAGCACCTCTCCGTGAGTGGGATAGACTGGATTCAAAGAAGTCCAATAAACCCAAACAGTGCACAGTCAACAGATAAAGACCAGGAGTTCACACAGGAAAGCCACTATGACTTAGGTTGAGATCACACTTCAATGGAAATTATCTGGGGTTTAATCCAAGATAGAAAAAAAAAAGAATTTGTTCTGAAAATGTATTATACCAGCTCAGAGCAAGGGTCAGTGCCCATATGATTGAAAATGCCCTGGCACTGCCCTTGAGCTTTCTCATGGCAAGTGCTCTACCAATTTAAGCACCACTTCTGGCTTTTTTCTCTGTATATGGTACCAAGGAATTGAACCCAGGGCTTTGTTCATACTATTCAGGCACTCTACCACTAGGCCAAACTCCCAGCCCCAGCAAGAGAATTTTTAATCTCACCATAGCAATTATTCAGATTCTTGATAAATGGAAGTTTCCTTAAAGTCATTTCCTAGAAATGACTTTTAAAAAGCCTTTTGAAATGAGGTCTTGTCATGTTGCCCAGGCCAACCTTGAACCTTGAACTTATAATTATCCAATCACATCTTCCTGAGCAGCTGAAACTGCATCTACTATCACTATATTCATTATGAATGCAATATGCAAGCATACTCTTAAAATATTTGCAGTGATTTTATTATTTTTTGTGTGTGAGGGTCATGGGGCTTGAACTCTGGGCCTGGGCAATGTCCCTGAACTCTTCAGCTCAAGGCTACTGCCCTACCCTTAAGCCAAGCCCCACTTCCCATTTTCTAGATGGTAATTGGAGATAAGAGTCCCAGGTCCTTTTGTGCCCGGGCTGGCTTTGAACCTTGATCCTCAGATCTCAGCCTCTTGAGTAGCTAGGATTACAGGGGTGAGCCACCCTCTCCTGCCTTGCAATGATTTTTTTTATTTAAAAGGTTCACTTGAGAAAGCAACTTTTGTGTAATTTTATAGGATGGAATTAATTAGAAACAATGTTCCTGAGGTTGGTTCACACTTGTCAGCCAAACCCAGCAGAAATTGGGGGGAGATGAGGCTAGACTTGGGTCGGGAGTCTCTGCAGCCACATCTTTGAGTTTTTCCTTCACCTCTTTGCCGTGAGCATCAATGTTTTCTAAACATATCTACCTGGCCCTGAAAAGTTGGGTGCTTTGTTATATGAAAATGAATTTTTGTTCTTAGTAATAGCATTTTCAAGTTGGTCCCCCCCAAAAAGATACAGTGACTTCTACTGAGTATGAGAACATTTAAGCTGCATAGGAGAGATGTTGCTGTCAAAGGTTCAGGCAACTGCTTTACAAAACAAGATGTCACCATGCTTACATCACAGCATAGTTCCTTTCTTAACTTTGCAAATGCTGTCAATGCTGATCTAATTTTTGTGACACCCATTGGTACAGAACCCATTGGGTTCTAATGTTTCCACCCTGCTGTCCTCCCAGATCACTCCCACACCTTTGGCAATTTAAAGGGAAGGGCTTAGTTTGCTTTTAAAACTCAGACTATGAGCCTAAAATATGAATGGCTGCCATATACAAAGCAGAATTTGGGCCAAACTGAGTCTCTGCTGAGAGAATTTAGAAACTTAACACACACCATACATGCACACACGCGCACCCATTTGATCATGAATGATGATATGCTGTGGTGTTTTCAAATAACTTACAGAGCTTTTGCAGTTGGGAACTGGCTACCTTGGCTATTTTTTAGGTCCAACTGCAAGTAGAAACTCTTCTAAGAAAGAAAATGCAGCTGTCTGCAGTCCAAAACCATGGAAACCAACTCTCTCTGCAAACAATGAGCCAGCCTCCAGCCAAGACAGCAAGAGATTCTCATTTCTCATGATTTTCTTCCAAATCCCAAACAGCAAATGCTTTTAAAATGCACAAAAGAGCAAGAAGCCTACTGAATTGGCAATTATTCCAGCTCCTTTTCCATAAACATCTGTGTCAAGGATAGGGAGGCAGGAAAGGGTCTTTGGGGTTTCCAAAGACAAGCTAGCCTCAGGACAAGCTAGCTCTCAGTGTGTGTAGGTGCTTAAAGCTATAGAAGGAAGAGAGTTTTGCATTTTCATGGCCAAGGCATGTTTTCTTTTTTCTGCAAAGGCCTTGTTCCAGGGGGAAACTGAAATGCACTAGTTCCAGAATGAAGCCCATAGAAACCACAGTGCTTTTCAACGTGGTTATACTCAGCACATAGTTTCCCAATTATAAACCACCCTCCCCCCATCTCTTTCTCCAGCTCAACAGAGTCCACAATCTGCTTTCCAAATGCAGTCTGCAACAAATAGGGGTAGCTCACATAAACTGTAATTTTTAGTATGCACCGAAATGCAAGTCATGCTAGCAGGGCTTTCTTGCAACTCTTGCCTGTTCACCCAGGGCTGACCCAGCAAAAGGAGAGAGGCAAAGGAGAGCCTGATGCTACTGGGGGCTTTCCAGCACAGCACTGAGGCAGCCCACCTTACATATGGCAGCCCCAAGGCGATGTCTTCAGGACTCTCTTCCCCCAGGAGAACACCATCAGTAAAGTCCAGGATGGCTTGTCACCTCCTCTGTCCTGGAGCAGGACACCCCTATCCTCTCCTATCTCTCCCCATCCAGATCCAACCCTGATGGTAAGTCTTGTTCTTCCTCCTGGGCCACTGGTCATTAGTCCAGGGACTCATATGCAGGCAATACTCAGGAGCTACTGCCTGAGAATTGTTGGAAAGATGATGCCCACAGAGATCCATAGTATCTATCCACCTATTAGGACGAACTCTACTGGTAGAATGAATGAGCTAGCTGGAGCAGAGAGCAACCACTGAAAATCCATCAGATAGCCTACTTTCTTACCAGTCAGGCCTGTCTGCTATATAATGTGATTTGATCTACACCCCTTCCCCAGAAAAAAACAAGTGTGTGAGTGCACACACACATGCATACACACATGCATACATACTGATTCTCCTTGCCTTGCCTTTGATGTACTTACATCCCAATAAACCTGTCATAACTTTAAATTATCATAACAATCATAAAAATCGTAAAATGCATTTGATATTAGTAACCTACTGAGCATCGTAGCTTACCTCGGAAAGGTTTTAAACATTTATACTAGCTTACAACTGAACAAAATTATTTATTTAGTTATTTATTTATGTTTTTAGTCTATTTTATAATAAAGTGTTGGATATTTCATGTCATTTATTCAAAAATGAAATAAGAAGAGGAGGAAAGTATATGGGTACACAACAAAGCTGAAGCAGGAAACGGTGTCTTAGAGTGGAAATATGATCATTGTAGGTCAGACAGGGGAATGTCACACGTGTGTTGTAACGCTGTCTTGGGTGACAGTGCCAAGAGTTTCAAGGGGCTGAGAATCTATTGGGGCACATTCCTGGGGCCTCAGGCTAACAACCTCTATTCTACTATAATCTTCTCCACTTGGACTACCCAGAGAGCAGTGAAAGTTAGGAGGAAAAAGAGTGAGACATTTTAAAAAATAAATAAAATAAAGAATCAAGGTCCACATTAAGAAGAACAAAACCCCAGAATGCCATTACTCCAGGTATATCCTCCTTGGCTGGGAGGGCTGGTGGGAAGGAAAATTTCACAACACCTCCATCAATGGATGGCTTGTTTTCCTGGGAGGAGACTTACAGCTGGACACCAGTAGTCCGAATAGCAATCCTGTTTCTCAGGCAGCCATCCAGAACTGCCAAGTATCACAAGCCCTTTACAGAGCAATGCCTTTTAAAGGTGAATTGAAACTATTTTCAGATCTCTCTTGGGCAGCAGATAGACAGAATGACGAATTATTAGTGCAGTGGACTTGTTTTCATTCCTAGCCAACTGCAGTCCTATGCCCCCTGCACACAGCCCCGTGAGCGCCACAAGAGACTGGTGTGCCTTCCTTTCTCTGCAAAAGACATGCATTCTGGGAAATATGCACAGGAAGAAAGGACTGGAAACAAATGGTAGCTTCTAAGTAAAGCAGAAAAATGTCAATTAGGCTGTAATACAGTTAGGCAAGCAATGTGGAGCTTGCCTTTGATGTTATCTTCGGGATAATTAATAGGGGAAAAGGAGTGGTATGTAGACACATATTATACATTCGGGAGGTTTGTTCACTAAGCCAAAAACTCAGAGACATTTAGAGTGGATCGATACTACCAAATTTTCTGAATTATGTGAAACACAATAGTGAGTTTTAGTGTATAGCTCACTGATTGAGAGTTCTGATCTGTATTACATGGCGTTGACACAAATCCCAGCCTTACAAATTACTTGGTAACTTGGCGCACATTTCTTAACCCTGTTTACATCTCAGTTTCTTCATCCGTAATTAGGGATAATTTTGTTGCTTGCTTCTTTGTCTTTGTAAGTCTGTTGAAAAGAGTTGATAGATACAATGCTTTGGACATTCTCAGCAGGTCCTAATGCTCATCAATGTTGCTCCTAAGAGGTGTTATTGCAAGGTTCCCTTGTCATTTCTCCAGTGAATTTAGCTGTGCTCAACTTGAAGAGCCAAGGGAAACTATTCTCTTCTTGTTTTCCCTCCCAGAGATAAACCGAGTGATAATTTGATAAGGATCCCAGTTTCTCTTCCTTGAGTAGGATGGAAGGGAAAGTTTTTGAAGGAACTGAGCTATTATGAAACAGTTACATGGTTGTATAGCTCTAGGGATCTCCTAGGCTATCCTAATTACAAAACACTGAAGAGAGAGAAGTGATAAGAATTGATAGTAATTAGAAAGAGCTACCACATAGGTAGAACTGGATTGCTTCCATTCCATAAAAGTTGCCTGAGTCTTGGTCATCACAAAGCATTTTCATAGGACTTTTTTATTCTTAAAAAAAAATGTGTAGAATACCCGAGGTTCATTCATTCGCTCATTTATTCCACCAGTCTGTGTGAGTTTGTTGCAGACCAAGAACTGTTGTAAGAGCTAAACACAAAATGACAAATATATTAGGGTTCTAGCTGCAGGATCAGGGGGATGCTAACTAAAAGCAATAATCTGAGAGGTAGGTCAGCAAAGGCTGGGAAATCAGGAAGCCAGAGAAAGGACACTAACCTCAGACACTGAGATGAAGGACAAAGCAATCTCTGCTATTGGCATAGCCAGAGTCTACATTTAAAAACATTTCAGGATAGGCCAGAAGTTTGGTCTAGTGGTTGAGTGCTTGCCTAGCTTGTACAAAGACCCAGATTTGATTCCTTGGTGCCACATACGTAGGAAAAGCCAGAAGTGGTGCTGTGGCTCAAGTGGTAGATCTTTAGCCTTAGGAAGCCTAAGGACAGTGCTCAGGCCATGAGTTCAAGCCCCACAATTGGCAAAAAAATTCAACTTGGTACATGGTATATTGTATATACATTTATTTGTTCATTTGAATCAAGGAAGGGAAGGGTAAAAACAAGATGATGAGACAAAGAACAAAGGATGAACCACTGTGACAGTGATATTCACAAGATAACATGTTGGAAGTGAACTTTACAACTTGGGAGGGGGTACGGGGAGGGAAAGTGGGAGAAAAAATGGAAAGGGATAACAATGTTCCAGAAGTAATGTACTCACTGCCTTACGATTGTAACTGCAGCCCCACTGTACATCACTCTGATAACAAACTTTTAAAAATTTTCAGCAGGGTACTAGTATCTCATGCATGTAATCCTAACTCCTTAGGAATGAGATCGGAGGTTTGTGGTTCAAAGACAGCCCAGGCAGAAAAGTCCACAAGATTCTTCTCTCCAATTAACTATCAAAAAGAATGTTGAAAGAGGGGCCGGGAGTTTGGCCTAGTGGCTAAAGTGCTTGCCTAGCATGCATGAAGACCCGGGTTCGATTCCTCGGTACCACATACATAGAAAAAAGCCAGAAGTGGTGCTGAGGCTCAAGTGGTAGAGCTCTAGCCTTGAGAAAGTCCAAGGACAGTGCTCAGGCCCTGAGCTCAAGCCCAGGACTGGCAAAAAAAAAAAATGTTGAAAGTGGAGCCATGAGTCAAGTTGTAGAACATCAGCCTTGAACAACTAAAAAAAATCTAAGAAACACTGTTCAGGCCCTGAATTCATTTTTATACACAAATACGAATTTCAGAGTGCTTAGTTCTTGATTTGAGTCAGATATTGGGAAATGAAGCTCAAAGTCAGTTTAGTTGAACAGTTAAGGGAAGAAAGATGTATTTGGATGCCATGCACTGGCTCTTTGCTTACACTGTGCCCCACACTATGCTGAGCTCTTGACCACATGTTCAGTGATAATCTAACAAAGTCAGGTTTACTGCTATCTTTTCCTGGATAAGGCACCCAAGGTGCAGAATGATTCAGTGGTTGGTCAAGGTCTCTGGGCCTTTCAGCAGTGGAGGTGAGTTAAACAGGTGGGTGTGGTTTTTCCATTGCCCCTATGGGGTTCAATTCCAGGAAGGTTAGCGGAGTCCATCCAAGATATTGTGGAAGAAAATCAAAAGCATATCATTCCATTTGGTGTGATAGTAATGTATTTAAAATTCATTTTTGCCAGCCATACTGATTTAGCTTCAATGATAAAGAGAATTCAGAGGGCCTGTTTACCTCAAATTCAAGATGTTAGTTTACTTTAGAGGAAGAGAAACTTCCGGTTGATCAGACTGCATGTGAATTCACTCCATAAGATACTCAAGAGCTTGCACAGGTGAGCTCTGGTTGTTCATAAAAGCCCCATCTCCTCCCAAAATGTGCATTCCACCTGGGCCACCTGTCCTGACCCAGTTCTCATTCTCATCTGCCTTGACTGTGTTTGGGGTTTTTCTCCTCCATTTCTAGGACTTTCTTCATCATCACTCCACCCTGTGTCAGAGTTTTTATGAGAAGAAAAATTGTCTACACAATGGTGTCAAACAACACAAATGTTCAGTTTTCCTTTGTGGCAATTGTTAGTGACAGTACAGAAGGGACAAGAAGTGAGTCGCTTGCTTAGATGGAAGGGTAGTTAATGCTGTCTTGGGCCTTGATATTATTATCCACTATCTTACATGGAGGCATTTAGTGTTCATGCCAGCATGTTGATTGTTTCTAGTCGCTGTGCTCCCACTGAGGATTTTAACTCATCCAAATCCCATTGGAAACAATAGAATCTGAAAGATTCCATTGGAACCTTAAGCTTCCTGGGAAGAACAGTTCCTATGGTTAAGCTTGTGACACCTGGGGTAGTTCTATTAGAAACTGTTCAACTAGAGGCTGCATGTCTGAGGGTCACTGTCTTATAAGCCCAGGACATTCTCTAAAGCTCATGACGTGCCAGTATGCTTTGGAAACATTTTCTCTTCAAAGCCTCTGAAGAATTTAGAAAATGCTATTAGTTTAGAGTAGTTTAGGGAAGGACAGCAGTGTAGGAAATGCAAGTAACAGGGTTAGACAACAGTCCCCACTCTATTCCTTGGTTCTGTACATTCTAAGACCTCCAGTGGATTCTTGAAACCTTGGCATAATACTGAATCTGATACATACTTTATGGTCTCCTATACATACATACTTATGAAAAGTTTAATTTATATGCTAGATACCGCAAGAGATTAGCAACAATAATAAAATATAAAGATTGTAACTATACTGCAATAAAATTACTAGTATCACTACACTTGCATTTTGAGGCCATTATTAATTCTAAAAGATTAGTTGAATACAAGTGAACACTGTGATACGAAATGTTGCATTTGAAAACTGAAGCAGATACTAAATAACTAATGGGAAAGTAGGGCATGAATACTGTGGATAAAGGCATTCACTTCCCAGGATGGAACACAGCAGCTCATTATTCCATCACACTAGTTACAACACTGTAAAACTTCAGGTGCGTACATTATTTATTTCTGGAATTTTCTATCTGTTATTTGAAGACTGATTGACTGCATATAGCTGAATCTAAAGACAGTGAAACCACAGATGATGGGAGATGATCATGTGGCCCAGAATAAGACTGTAGTCTATACCAAGTATAGCGCTGACTGTTTCAAACTCTATAGTCTTCCCCATCGCCCTATCCTGATCCCTGAAGGTTCTAAATTGTCCTAGCCAAGGGAGGGGCGGGACAGAACAGAACAGACGATATCTCACAGCACCTGCGATCGGGTCAGGACACCTAAAGGAATTCCCTTGGAGCCTGTAAGTGACCCAGATGAGGAGCGAGATGGTAATAAAGCTGCTAACCCTTCCCTAGAGCCCAAATGTCTACAATGGAGATATCAGGGGTCCCTTAGCCAGACAGATGTTTGATACTGCCTGGAAGAAATCATACACTGATCTCCACTAAAGTTAGGCAGATAAAGTTTTAAAAAAAAAGTTATTTTGCTCCTGGCATGAAGCACACCATCTCCAGGTAGCTGCTGCAGTTATCTTGGGTTAATCAAAAATGATAATTGGGAGGCTCGGTGAGGCAAGGTGGCTCATGCCTGTAATGATCCTAGCTATTCAGGAGGCTGAGATCTGAGGATCAAGGTTCAAAGCCAGCCCAGGCACAAAAGGACCTGAGACTCTTTATCTCTAATTAACTTCTAGAAAATGGGAAGTAGGGCTTGGCTCAAGGATAGGGGTTTGGGGAGCTGAAGAGCTCAGGGACAACACCCAGGGCCAGGGATAGGGCATTAGCCTTGAGCTGAAAAGCTCAGGGATATCGTCCAGGCCAAGTTCAAGTCCCAGGATCCAAAAAAAAGAAAGAAAGAGAGAGAGAGAGAGAGAGTGAGAGAGAGAGAGACAGAGAGAGAGAGAGAGAGAGAGAGAGAGAGAGAGAGAGAGAGAGAGAGAGAGAGAGAGAGAGAGAGAGAGGAGCTTGGCTTAAAAGTAGGGCAGTAGCCTTGACCTGAAGAGCTCAGAGATAGCATCCAGGCTGAGTTCAAGCCCCATGACCCACAAAACAATGATAATTGGTACATAGTTTCTTTCTTTAAAGAGAAAAATCATATTAAGTATATTAAGTGAGGTAAGCCAAGCTCAGAGAGGCAAATGGTTGCATGTTTTCTCTGATATGCAGAAGTTAGAGCTAAAATATGATATGGGATAGGATAAACTATACAGTATGTGAGACACTCACAAGGAGACCAAAAGAAGATACTCAGAGAAGAAACACAAAAGGCACAACACCTACGTGACTCTTTATATTTGTAGAAAATAGCATATACAGTGAAAAGAACTCCAAGATAAAGAAAAAAAAAGATCTCTTTCTTTTGCTTTCATTGTTATTAACAGTACCACTTTCTTTCTTTTCTTTTTTGTTGGTTATGGGGGGTTGAATCCAGGGCCTGTACAATGGCCTGAGCCTTTTTTTGCTCAAGGCTAGTACTCTACTACTTGAGCCACGGCTCCACTTCTGGTTTTTGAGTAGTTAATTGGAGATGAGTCTCATGGGGACTTCTGAGGCTTGTTTTGAACTGTGATCCTCAGATATCAGCCTCTTGAGTAGGTAGGATTACAGGCATGAGCCAAGGGCATCCAGCTGTTTTTCCTTTGGCTATGATTTATTCACATGTGTAACTTTAGGAGGGTTTGGGTGAGGGCAAAAAACTCAAGGGTGAAAAATTGCAGTGGTGGAGCTCACTGGACACTGATGACAGTGAATTATATAATTCATGGGAAGAGACAAGAAGGAGAGACTAGGAGAGAGTGAGGGAAGGGAAGATACTGTAGGAAAGGAAATAGTCATTATCTGACTTATGTGCTTGTAACCGCTCTGTACATCCACTTTACAACAACAATAAGAAAGAAAAATTCAAAAAAAAAGCCTAGAGAAATAAATGCGCATTTAGGGCAGAGAAGGTACAAATCCATGATTCTTACGAGTGGTGCTAAGGCAGAGAGGGCCTCTGGGCCCTCTCAACAGATCCCCCAGCAAGCAATGATTCCCACCGCACAGCTTCCTGTTCTGTTCTGAGAAAGGAGGAAGTGGACAGCAGTTGGTTCTCCTTGTCCATCAGCACAACCCTTTGCTCCCAACCCTTTGTTCTATGGCTTGGGGCAACACCATGGGTCCATAGAACAGGACTGCATGTCTGTAGTGCTCTCAGTCAATGGCTACTGGTGCTCAGTTCTCTCTCTCTCTCTCTCTGTGTGTGTGTGTGTGTGTGTGTGTGTGTGTGTGTGTGTCCATCAAGGCTTTCATTTTTCCATGTCTATCCCAGATCTCAGCTCTCTTGGCAGTGCTTGGCTGAAAAGGCAAATAGGAAGGTGGCTAGACAAGCCATGCCTATTTAGGAAATCATTTTTTTCCGGGAGCTGTAGAGGAAGAGATAATATAATAGCATATATAGTTCAATACACTGAACTTTGAGAAAGGGGCTCAATTAAATCTCAGTGCTTCTGGAGTTTTGAGCAACTGGACTTCTGCTACAACTAGTCCCAGAGGACTTAGTCCTACAACGTGCTTTGCATCCTCTGCTGTCCTGATATATGGAGTATAAGTCCCATATGTCACACAACGGGGCAGTAGGATAAGCTATGGCCATTCATAGTCAGAAGCAAAACACAGAACCTGGATGCTACTCAAACACCTGAAATCTAGGGACCTAACTCTGAGTACAGCGTTGAGGAATTCATACCGTTGGGAGTACAATAGTCAGATGAAAACTCAAAGAATTCCATGATGCTGTCAATTCTGCTTCATTCAAGTGGCCAGAATGTCAACAGCATGTGACAGCAAAGTCATATGGAAGAAGAGAAGTTTTTTCAAGTCATTACTGGGCATTTTGCACTTTGGTAGCATCATGCCTTATTTTGATTTGTGATACCACCATTTAGTCTTACTTCCTGATGCTGTAACAAAATATCTGAGGCTGGGTATTTTATAAAGAAAAGTGTCACTGGGCACCAGTGACTCACGCCTGTAATCCTAGCTACTCAGGAAGTTGAGATCCAAGGATCATGGCTCAAAGCCAGCCTGGCCAAGAAAGTCCATGAGAATCTGATCTCCAGTTAACCACTAGAAAACTGGAAGTGGCACTGGGGCTCAAAGTGATAGAACATTAGCTTTGAACACAAAGAGCTCAGGGACAGTGCCCAGGTCTTGAGTTGAAGCTCCATGACTGACCAAAAAAATGAAGAAGAAAAAGAAGAGTCATGTTTAGTTCACTGTTGTAGAGGCCTTTGATGAGAGCCTCATGGAGATAGTGCCTCAGAAGAAACAAAACCTGGTGCTGGGAGTTTGGCCTAGTGGTAGAGTGCTTGCCTAGCATGCACGAAGACCCAGGTTCGATTCCTCAGCACCACATACATAGAAAAAAAAAAGCCAGAAGTGGTGCTGAAGCTCAAGTGGTAGAGCTCTAGCCTTGAGAAAGTCCAAGGACAGTGCTCAGGCCCTGAGCTCAAGCCCAGGACTGGCAAAAAAAAAAAAATAGAAGAAACAAAACCTGCCAATATCCTCATACAGGACTACCGCCTCCAGAACTGTGATAAAATGCATTTATTTACAAGCCGCCCAGAGGATAGCAATATATTATGGGAGCCCTAAGTGATGAAAATTTTTCTCCTGATTGAAACCACTCACATCCCAACACTTGCTTCCTGACTTCACCTAAGAAATCTGAACTTTATCCTTGATCTGTGTTCAGAGCTCAGTTCCAAAGAAATTTAGCTTTCTGGCCTCAAGACAAATCCTTCAGAAGAAAATCATGTTAGATAAACATATGGTGCCTACACCCCACATCCTGAGAGTAGAAAATAAGAAGGGTAGAGTTTGACAAAGGAAACTCATTATTCTTCCTGATCTGCAGACATTTTTTTAAGAGCTGGGTAATTAAGCAGATGAGGTCGACCATCAAGTATCTTTTTGTTTACATGCAGGTTAAAACCATGCGAGACGGACTTACATTTCCAGAAGATGGGGTATTTGTGCTTTCTCTATTCTTTCTGTTAAGTATAGGGATCCCTGGACTTTATATGTAAATCAGCATAAGGAACTTGTGAAAGTTAGAAACTAAAAGACAAATTAAGACAGAGAACATGAGATCCAAGGTTCCCTGGGCTTCCTTTGCCTCAAACAGCTCAAACTTAAAATCTATGCAACCATCAGCTGGGAAATACCAATGGGTACAGAACAAAAGAAATTCCCAACAAAAGCCTGCTGTCTCTAGATCAGAGAGCCAGGAAAGACACAGCCTAGTAACAATCCCTCCCCTCCAGTCAAATGTCATAGCAAGTAACTGTGGCCTCAACCAGACCAGGAAAGGCCTGGCGGCGAGCTCAGTTTTCCATCTTCACAAACTGCATTGACTACTCTGCTCCCCAGAAATAATGTCAGGCAAACTAAGCAGGGAGCAAGGACTTTCTGGGTGGTAGCAACGCCACCCCACAACATGAACAAACATGAACACACACACACACACACAACAAATCTAACAGATTAAAATCATGAAAAGTATATTATCTGATGATAGTAATATTGAACTATAAAATCACTGATAGATAGGAAGAAGAAAAAATCTCCAGACACTTAAACAACAGTAGATCCTTACTTTTTCTTTGGCTCTTTCATCATTGTAATATTGTTCTTGCATGTCTCGAGTACTGTAGTTGTCTAACTTTTTTCTTATTTATATAGCTACCCCTACTTTCCTTTCATAAAGGCTTTCATGATATATCTTGTTCTATTCATATCTTATTTTCAGTCCATCTATACATTAAAGGGGTTATAATAGATAGTATATAGTAGTCCTATTTTAAATTTTAAATCTACTCTGTTAATCCTTGCTTTTTTTTTTTTTTTTGCCAGTCCTGGGATTAAGCTAAGGGCCTGAGTACTGTCCTTGGATTTTCTCAAGGCTAGAACTCTACTACTTGAGCCTCAGCACTACTTCCAGATTTTTTCTATGCATGTGGTACCAAGGAATCAAACCCAGGTCTTCGTGTATGCTAGGCAAGCACTCTACCACTAGGCCAAACTCCCAGCCCCAATCCTTGCTTTTAACTTGGTGCATTTAGATTATTTGTAAGGGAAAGAATGTCTGAACCAATTGGTCTAGTACCATAAAGCAAGAAAAGAGAGGGAGGGAAGGGGATAGGACAATAGAGGAGATGAAAGGAGGGGAGTGGAAGAGAGAAGATGGAAGGAGGGGAGGAGAAGGGAGAGTGGGAGAGTCTTATCCCTCAACGTTGTTGCATTGAGGATTAAATCCCCAACACAGAATTTTGGACAACACATTCAAAGCCCAGCACCACATATCCAGTAAAGGACTAGATCTAGAACATAAAAAAAAAAATCCCATTTTTAACAATGAAAAACACCCAATCACGTTAGAAAATGGCCCAACTTCTTAAAAGGCATTTCATAAATGAGGATATAAAGATGACAATTAAGCCCACAAAAATGCTATGCTTTGCTATTAGTGACATGCAAATTAAATCTACAGTGAACTATCACCATCACCTAGCAGGGTAATGAGGATATAAAGACTTGATTGTAGATCACCATGAGGGAAATCTTGCGATGATGGAATTGTTCTCTATTTTGATTACACTGATTATATCACAGCAGCATCCTGATTGTGGTACTGAATTACCCTGGGAGAAACTGGGTGAAGAATATGCAGTAGCTCTTTACATTATTTCTTACAACTGTATGAGAATCTTCAGTTAATTTAAAATGAAAAGGTTATTTTTTAAGTTATGTAAATACTACAAAGACTGAATTCCCCAAATAGGATCTGATTCAGCATACTCTTTGCTATCTAGGTGCATTTTTATGAACAATCCTTAGAGTTTTTTTGGTAATAATCCAACATAGAAAGAAAGGGAATGTAACTAATGCCAGCAAAGACAATTTGTTTTGTTAGAATGAACTGACAGTTACTAGCAGGAAACCTCTAGCTAGGGAAGGAGAATGGTGCCAAGGGGTCCTCAAAGCCCACCCACAAGAGGCCTCTGTGAGGGACAATGAAAGAAGACTTAATCAGGGCCCTGATTTTCTGGGCCATTTCTTCCCACTCCCAGAAAAGAGGAAGAGTGCCGGACATATATCAAGAGGAGAAAAGACTAAGTCACATGTTGTGTCTACCCTTGCTTATAAATGGTAGAAGGAGCTCACCTTTTCACTTCTGCCTTATTTTTCTGGTTTTATTGGAAGATACATGAGGCACTTGAGTTCACTTTAGCAGGACATGAACATTGCTTTCGGCTTAGAGTAATGGGAGAGGAGCTGGCAGACCACTCAGAGTCTAGGCAAGGCATGAAAGCTTGATCAATGTCTAAGGGATAGTAACAGGACAGCAAAAGGAAGCAAGAAGCTCCCAAATCACTCATCACCTATGGTCTTACCAAGTTTCCAACAACCAAAACCACGAGTGCAGAACATGGAGGATCCGCTCCATCTACCCATTTCTGACTCTATGGCTATGAATTCATAAAGTGGGAAGATGGCAGAGATTTCCTTCTTGATTTAAGGTGCTTAGATCCTGCATTGCCTCTGTTTCCCAGGAAGTTACATACTTCTTTTCCAAAAGTTCAGGGAGTCCTAAAGCAGAGGAATCCTGACATGGATAAAGGCAACACAGAATCACTGTGGACACGTAGCGTTCAGCCACCATAGAAAGGAAAGGGCTTTGAGGGAGAAAATGAAAAGGTCATACGTACATTATTTAATGACAACAGCTGACAGTTATGAGCCAAGAAAATATCCCAACTGCTTTTTAGATGCTATCTCATTCAGTCCCCACAACAGCCTTTTGTTAATCCAATCATAGAGTTGAGAAACTGTCATCCAGAGGTAGGGAGTTGTTCCAAGTCTGCCAGCTGTCATGCCTCTTTCTCCTCTTCCTCTTTCTCCACTTCCCTTGTTGCTCTTTCCCAGTAAGCTTTTGGTGTAAACTTGGGAAATACCTAAGGAGCCCCAGGAGAGGCAGACAGGAGTGAGATGGTTGGACAAGCCCAGTTTAGGGCACTGAGTTGTAGCAGGGGATGATGATGAAAGTTAATTCCTTTGCTTCTCAGCTACTTCTTCCTCTGCTACTGGAAGAAATAAGGCTTAAAGGCACCCAGATCTGTGGTCACTTTGTCTTCCATTCCTACCACAGTTCATCTTCCTTTTGAGCATCTGCTATAGTCTGAAAACCTTGGTTAACACAGCTCTAGGAAGCCAAAGTAGTCATCAATATGAAACCTTGAAGCTACCCCTGACCTTACACACACCTATTTCCTCCAAAGCTATATGAGACTCACTTATAACTCAATCATAACATACACCATCCCAGCAGAACTGCCCAGTCAGAAGTAATGATGACAACAAAGGTGTGATACCTTTGGTCACACCTCACTCCACTGTATCCTTACTTCTTCAATCCCCCGCTCATCTCCTGACAATGCAAGGTAGAGAACCACATTTTCTGGGTCAGTTAATGACTGATGTTCAGAACTCATTGCCAGAATGGAGGCAGGGACAGAAATCTTGGTCTCTGGCTCGTGTTGAATTTTGTTCTCCATCTGAGGAGAAGTTAGGGTACAGCCCTTAGAGAGTTTTACCAGCCTTATCTCAGTCACACAAGGTCTGAGGACCTTCTCACTAACCAGAAATAAACAGCCCCCACATCAAAGAACTGGTGTTCCCCCCCTTTTATAGGAAATTTGACACCATGAAACCATGCTTGCCTTTAAAGCTTAATCTTCTGCTCTCTTCTTTGCTCCCCAATTTAAAGAAAGAAAAGAACTGAGGGTCAAAGAAACCCAATCCCAGGAAACATGTTCATATAACAATAGCTTTAAATTATTTACAGAAGTAGGGGAGAAGTAATCTTAGACAGTGAAAAGGCAATATTGCACAAGATGGGAATCCAGGAAGAAAGAGAACATAGAAGAAAGAAAATGAGATTGACCTGGCTCTTGGCCACAATAAATATTGTAAGATTCTGCCTTTGTCAACTTTGAAGCAAGTGGAAGTGCCCTTGGAGCTGATGAAGTTTCTCAGGTAGCCAAAGCTGGACATTCATGCTCCCTCCTTTGTCTTCCAATGCCACCCCTCCAGGCAAGATTTGAGCAGACTCATATTTGTGAATTTTCAGTTTTCAAAGTAGCTGGTGAGTCATATATGTCACATATGGGGATTTCATTCCAAACTTACCTGCCCACATGAAGTCCAGCATGGTAACTACAGAGCTTTTCAAGAGAAGAAAAGACTTTTTTCATCACTGAGATGTGATTTAAATAATACTGCAGAAAAGGCTGATGTGGAAGGGAACAGTTACTATGACTCCGACAAGATGGTTAAGCTGAGAAAGAGACCTGGCAGAAGACCTGTACAGGTTGAGGGAGGTAACTAAAGAAGAAGACTAGGATGGTGGAGAATGCCCGAACATTGGAGCCCGCCATCTTTGTTCCTTCATCTATGTCTCCTAATCAGCCTAACTGAGTGAGTCCAAGAGAATTTGGTAGATAAAATGATCAGACACTAACAACTAGTGTCTCAGCACTAACACCCCCCCTCAATTCCACTACGATAAATCAGAAACAAAGGGGAATATTATTCTCATAAATCAGAGAAGATTTTGCTGGGCCAGACACTCTGGAAAGTCAGTGAGAGGACAAAAACCACGTAGAAGTTATGGGGAGATGGGTGCTAGTGGCCCATGTCTGCAATCCTAGCTACTCAGGAAGCTGAGATCTAAGGACGGTAGTTCAAAGCTAGCCTGAGTAGAAAAATGAATGCAATTCTTATCTCCAACTCTCCAGCAAAAAGCAGAACTGGAAGTGAAGCTGTAGCTCAAATGGTAGAGTACCAGCATTGAGCACGAAAGCCAAATGAGAGTGCAAGGCCCTGAGTTCAAGCCCTGAGTACAGGCAAATACACACACACACACACACACACACACACACACACAATTATGGATCTCTAATCAAGGTGAAAAAACATTTTGGTGCTAGCCCTAGGGCTTTCAGAAGGTTTCTGTTTTGAACAGCCCTGGACTTTGAGATAAGTAAAACACAGCTTGCAAAAATAGCCTGATTGTACATCTTACAATTCATGAGTTTTGGTTCATTCCATGCACAAAGCTATTAAAGAGGTCTTGCCATTATCTGAGGGTCTCGGAAATATAAAAAGATTTAGTAATGGTGCTTAGTGGTAGGACAGAGTGGGGAGTTCAGGGATAGGTAATAAAAGCTGAATTTTTAAAATTTACACAGGGGGCTCTTATTATATATATATATATATATATGTACATATGTAATATAAAGATACTGAACCAAGACACTGAGTTTTCCATTCTTCATTTTGTATCTAAAGCAATTAATCAGTAAAAACAAAAAAGCTTGCATAAACAAAACTTTTTTCAGAGTAGTCCATTAAAGAGTATTTAATAACACACACCAACAAACTGAGAATCATTAAAGGGAATGATAAGAGAAAGACCCCAAAGCATGCAAACAAAATAGACCAGGCAAAACGCACTGCAGAAAAATAAGAGAGAGAAGAAAAGCTAAACAATGGCTTTATTGATTTAAGACATGTGGATTTCATTAGAGAAGCAGAATGTATTAAAATGGGTTGTGATATCCACAGCAAGGAGCAAAATCAGGTCACAGAGCTCCTCAGACAAAGGCATGATGAATCTTTACTAGGTAATTGGACTAAGAGGTAGGAGGGAAAAAATGATTCTTTTCTTTACCACCCCCCTTAGAAGTCTTTAAGCCTCCAAAGGTAAATCTACATGTTGAATTGAAGCAGCAAAGCCCAGAGCCTACTCAGTTTGACACAGTGCCTGCACTGCCAAAAATCCCTGAGCCAGAAACTAGAGAATCCCCAGGAAAAGCTCCTGCTGATACAGAAATAAATAATAGACACATCAAAGCAATACATGTAAAATGTCCCAAAGGCTACAACACAAAGCTTCCGCAGAATTCAGAAACAATAAAATAGTAGTAATACTTAGATTTTTTTCACTTGAATAGACATTTCTGTTTGCAGAGTCCATGTAGTTTATAGAAAGCTAATAAGCTAGTCATATGGGAACATCATTTTAAAAATAAGACATATCAAACCAAAAGGAAAGAACAAAGGGAGGAGGGAGGGAAAATGTATACTTCAATGAAAGCACAGAAAGTACAATGAGAGTACATTTGCATAACTTCAATTGATTCTGCTCCTTTGGCTTAATAATCTCTTCAACTCTTACATATTTATTTCTATCTCTTCCCTGTCCTCTTTTCTTCCCTCCCTCCTTCCTTCCTTCCTTCCTTTTTTCCTTCCTTCCTTCCTTCTTTCCCTCTCTCCCTACTTCCCCCCTTTCTTTCTTTCTCTAGGTCTGTCGATTGTGGGGCTTGAACTTGGGGCCTGAGCAATATCTCTGAGCTCTTTAAGCTCAAGGCTAGTGCTCTGCCACTTTGAGCCACAGTACCACTTGTAGTGTTCTGGTGGTTAATTGGAGATAAGAGTCTCATGGGCTTTCCTGCCTGGTGTTAGCTTTGAACCAAGATCCTCAGATATCAGTCTCCTGGGTAGCTTAGGCAATCAATCACTGTTCAAGGCAATCAGCCTCAGAAATGATTACTGACATGGCATTTTATCCCTTTTAGATAACTCGTACTCTTAAATTATTACCTTAAGTATATTTTAATGCATAATCTTATCAATTAACCCAAAGTATTATGGAAGAACTTTGTCAGTAAACAGAAAACCTATAATAACCTTTTTTACAGAGGAAGAAATGATTTTAAAAGCACTTAATACAGCAGAGTATCTTGCTAAACTCTTAGAAACTATATTAAGTACTGCACTTAACCAATCTGTATCCACAGATTTAAGACCTAATGAAGAAAGTAAGTCAAGTGACTTTAACACAAGGTGGCTATATGGCATGCAGGTGACAGTCAGAGGCTTGGAGTTTGGACATGTTTCCCCTAGGGAAAAGGAACGGAGAAAGACACCATAGGATTTGTCTTAGGGTTCATTAGGCATGTTAGAGAGGACATGGGGTAGGTAAGAAAGCTGGAGTAAATGAGAGGAGTGTTAGCCAAGGCTTAGTTAACTGAGACCACCAGGGAAGGATGGGGTGATGGGAAGCCTTGAATGGAGTACTCAGAGAAGGAGGAATCCTAGCTCAGTCTCACTGTCCAGCAGAACTCTCCATTCTGGAACACAACTGCTTCCTACTAGAGGTTATATGAGGAGCAGGAAAGATTTGGAAAACATGGTGGGATTCCATGGGCAGACTCCAAATGCCAAGCAAGGTGTTCAAAATTAATTTCGGGGCGGTAGGAGCCTTAGAGAGTAGAGTCAGAACCTTTCCAGACTGACAAATGCAAGTGTGTGCAGCAGTGTGTGTGTGTGTGTGTGTGTGTGTGTACATGTGTGGTACATGTGTGCATAGGTGTGAGTATATATGAGTGTGTGTATGAGTGTGTGATGTCAATCTGTATGGACATGAGAGCATCTGCACAGATTGGAGAGTGTGTGTTGGGGTAGGTGTGTGGGTTTGTGCGTTGCATGTCTGTGTGTGTTGGTGGGTGGCTACATTCCTACAGGAAAGTATGAATGGAAAAGTGTTTAGTGGCAGTGATTGGCTCATCACTTGATAGATTCTGACATTAGACAAACGTTTGACCTAACTCTGACATAGCCCAGTCTAGGGAGGAAGGGCTGCCTGACACATGGAGGCCTCAGATTCTTGGCCAAAAGCCATGCCTCTGGCATTGACCTCTCCAACATCTGCCTTCATGGCAAGAGGCCCTTTTCCTGTGTACTTCTTCTCTGAGGGAAATTCAGAGTTGCTACTTTTTTTTTTCTTGTACTCTATTTTTTTTTTCTTGCCAATTGTGGGGCTTGAGCTCAGGGCCTGAGCACTGTCCTTGGACTTTCTCCAAGCTAGAGCTCTACCACTTGAGCCTCAGCACCACTTTCAGCTTTTTTCTATGTATGTTGTACCGAGAATCAAACCCAGTCGTCGTGCATGCTAGGCAAGCACTCTACTACTAGGCCAAACTCCCAGCCCCTTGTACTCCATTTTTAAATGTATACGTGCACATGCAGATGTGTACAATAGTGCATATATATCATTTTGTAAACACAAGGAACAAGGACGTTTTTGTTCAGATCCTGTTCTTTGACCTGTCACTTATGAGCACTGTGACCTTGGGTAAGTTATGTAACACATTTCTTCATTCCACAAATGTTTGCTAAATGCCTAATAGACATGCAGTGTTGCGGTGCTCTTTGGTGTGAGTTACTTTTAGGACCATCAGAGGTATAATTTGCTGGGAAGGGGGACCACAAAGAATCACAAAAGATGTGGCCTAAACATCCCTTTGATACATTCCACATTCATATTGCAACTATTGCCAATATTTGAGAAACACCAAGAAAGTAGGAAAAGCAGATCCCACTCAAAAAATAAAAATAGGGGCCAGGAATTTGGCCCAGTGGTGGAGGGCTTGCCTAGCATGCATGAAAACCCGGGTTTGATTTCTCAGTACCACATACACAGAAAAAGCTGGAAGTGGTGCTGCGGCTCAAATGGCAGAGCTCTAGCCTAGAGAAAGCCCACATACAATGCTCAGGCTCTGAGTTCAAGCCCCTGGACTGGAAAAAAATAATACTTAAAACACTTGGAGATGAAACAAAATATCACAGGGTAATTCATGCTCGAAGGTTGCTATTGGAAAATATTTAACACACAATAAGTTTTCAAAGGGAAAAAGAATCCTATTGCACATGTATAGAAGGAATTTCCCCACCACCAAATGAAGAGATGGCTGCTTATCTTTGTAATGCCCATTTTGTCGAAAGATCAATCTCAGTGCAGATTTTACGAACAAAATTCCCTGTACATGTATTAACTTCATCCTGCCAGTCTTCTTTCTCAGTCAGCCATATTATAATTTGATTTTATCATAAAATCTTCCAAAGACTTGTCATTGCCTCCCTCTCCTGTCAACCTGGTCCCTGGGACTTGTGAAGAAAAACCACACTCTCCAAACCTTCAAGCCTGGGTGTCATCAACTGACATCATTTTTGCCATCTCCTCACCCCCATCGCATGAATTGGTTCACTCCACCCCAACTTCTGTTACAAATTTATGCAATAAACTTTGAGTTAGTTCAAAACAAAGATTATCTAACACAGCATCCTTTGGGTTTGTGCAGAGAAAGTCTTAAGTCTTCCTTCTCAGCTAGAAGTCAAGTCCTCTCTCTTTGTCCCTGTTCAGAAACCAAATAACTCTCCACTTCAAGGAGGACTATAATGACAAAGAATTCAATTACTTCAACCTTGCAGAAATTTGTTTCAGAAGCACGGCTTTCTTTTCTGAGAGAGTAGTCATAATTCTCTCTTATCTTAAGCTTTTACTTGGCCCTTTTTGTGCTGAGCTGGCCTGATTAAGGGATTTTTCTGACATGTTTATTCAGGAAGCACATGGAATGCACTCTGACAAGTAAAGCCCACGTCTCATTCTCTACCCAGCCTTTTGTGTTTCTACGTATCAGATAACGCATGCCTTACCCAAGTACTTTATTTGCCAATAACATCTCAAGGCTTCAGCCACAGGGACAGGAAAGGGGAACCATAGAAATTCGTGGAATCCTAGCAAGAAGGGAAATATTTCATGAACTTTTGTTTTTTAAAGCAAGTTTTTGAGGGTTCTAGAAAAGTCCCCCAGAATTGACAACAGTATGCATCAAGTTATGAAAACAGGAAAGGGTGAAAGAGAGGAGGTGCTGTATGATAAGTACTCATCAAGGGAAAGTTTATCTGAGGCAAAGAGTTCTGAGAAAAAGCAATAGTTCCACAGATTTGACTTTTTGAATAGTTTTGATATCTCCAAGTCAAGACTACTAAAAGACTACTATTTCATAGTCTTTAGAACTGTGAAACCCAAGATGAATCAATGGACAATCTTAGGACTTGCAAGAAATGAAATAAAAGATAGGCATAAATGCTTGTGAAAATAACCCATAAATTAATTGAGAGGTGACTGAAGGTAAACCATACAGATATATTTGGATCATTAGAAAGTATTCAAATATATAACATCGATTAGTATCATACTTAATAATTAAATACTAGATTATTGGGGTTATTTAAAAATATATAGATGTAATATTGATTAATATATGTTCATTAGATGCATATGATAAAATTTCTAATTGAACACCAAAAATATATGAACTTCAAACTATACAAGCAGAAAAGCCACACAGAGAATAAAATTTATACCCTTATATTGCCTAACTAATTCTTAGCTTTTCAAATTTTAAGAAGATCCACTTATAGTAAGAAGAAATACAGAAAATACTTAGGAATATATCTAAGCAAGATATGCAATGAAAAATACATAAATGAAAGAACATGCTAATTTCATAGGTCAGAAAGCTCAGTTTCACAAAGTTCCAATACAAATTATGTATTTCCAGTCAAAATTTCCAAATAATTTTTGGAAGTTTACAAACAAATTTTAAAAATTTTATATGGAAAGGCAGAGTGCATGTGATAGTTGAAGCATTACTGAAGAAGCATTACTGAAGAAGTCAGGAGCTTCCCCTGTAAGGTATCAGATTTTACCACAGTATTGTCAAAATTGAGATAATGTGGTCTGTCTTAATAGGACAGAAAAACAGACCAATGCAGTAAGTAGAGTCCAGCGTCAGACCTATGAGCTTATGGGAATTCCTTATTTGCTAGAAAGTAACATTGTAGAGAAAAGATTGGTTTGTTCACAAGTAGAGTCGGATTTTGTTATTTCTACAAAAATTTTATTGAATATCTACCAATAGTGTACTCAGAATTAATTCCTGACGAATCAAGAATTTGATGGGGAAATAAAATTGTTTATACTTTTAGGAGGCTATCCTTGATCATAGAATATATGTCCTTAATTATTTGATGGTAAAAGGCCACAATTTATATCTCATCTTCAGGGAAGATGGCGGAGGCTCAGGGTGAGTCTTTCTGAGCTCTCGCCAAGATACCAGTTTTAGTATTGTAGCGGAAAGTTTATATCTTATTTTTAAATATTTCAGGAGAGAAAGAGAAGGGAAAAGAAAGAAAGAAAAACCTAAGAAGCAAATGAGAGCAAAATGTAAATAGTATGTGAATCTTAGTGTAGGGTAGACGAGGGTTCTCTGGAATACTTTTTATCGTTTCAATTTATCTACAATCTTAAAGCAATTTCAGATTAATAGAGAACAGCCTATTTAGCACTAAAAGATGAAAATAACAAAATAAATTCATTCAGGTGACTTTTGTTCATTGAAAGATAGCAAAAGGAATGAAAAGTACATGCCATCAACTGTGAGAAGTTATTTACTCCAGATGAAATGGACAAAAGTTTAGGAAGACAAGTGCATAAAGAATGCCTATTAAATATAACAAGAAAAGAACAGTGCCTGTGAATTAATGATATGTGTGCATGAGCCAAAATCTACTAAAAAATAACTCACTGGAAAATGAATAAATGAATAACTATCTCGCAAAGGCAGAAACCCCAATATTAATTACATTTAAAGATACTCATCTGGGAAATTCTGGGAAGATGGTGGAGATTCTGGTTGAGTCTATCTGAGCTCTCACCAAGATACCATCAGTTTTCCTTTGGCTTAGTTGGTTTTTCCAGTTTGTTTGAGTGGGTGAGAAAAGTTCAGCCTTTTGTCAGTTTCATTTGGAACAAATACCTTCTCACAGTTGATGGCATATACTTTTCATTCTTTATGCTACCTTTTAACAAACAGA
The DNA here is from genome assembly GCF_031878675.1 of Megascapheus bottae. NCBI lineage: Eukaryota > Metazoa > Chordata > Mammalia > Rodentia > Geomyidae > Megascapheus > Megascapheus bottae. Next base: position 11,549,208 of record NC_143516.1, on the reverse strand, counting down.
AAATCACCTGAATGCAATTTATTTTGCTAAAACTGCTTTGCATTCTAGCAAAATGCTTGAGGCTAGAGTCACACCAAGTAAGCCATAATAGTACAGAGATCTTAGCCAGAGAGGAAAAAGTCAGGCAGCTTGCTTAAGAAGACAATGTTGAGCCCATCCCAGCAGCAGCTACAGCCCCCAAGAGCAGATGTGCCAAGACAAAGGTGCTGGCGTCTGAGCGCTTAGCATTTCACTTACCTGAAGCTCAGACTGGGTGACTACTAGCAGAAATCTTCATCCTGCACGCTACAAATGGGCGCAGATGGCAGAGGCTCCGAAAACCAAGGGGAAGCATGAGTACCCCACTAAGACATCCTCATTCCTCACAGAACAACACTGGGAAGGAGTCCCTCCCCCACCAGCTGAGAAGAGCACCATCTTGGCTAGTACTGGCAAAGAACCTGCCAGACTCAGCTAGCAGATAACTGGAGCCTGAGAAAACTGTGTCTGCTGCACCGTTTTTCAAAAGGGCAAAGGAATCTGGCCAGTGTCAGCTCAGCCTGGGGATTGGTTCCCTGCCCTGGAGGGAGAAATTCTTCTCAGGGCAGAGCAGCCTTCATTTCCAGGTAAACAAAGTCAGAGGTGGCCCCTCCCCTCGGCCACTCTCAGCTGAGCTGGCAAAACCAATAGTGGCTGTGTCAGAGAGAAGCTGTGAAGCTCACCATTCACTCCAGGTAGGATACAGCTCCACCCACATTCAAGCTACAGAAAATAGCTTTCTGCTGCAGGACACACAAAGCATATCACCCTGCCAGTAAATTAGCCTGGAAGGACAGTCACAAAGACCCCAAGTCTGAAAGGCAGAACTGATTGGAAAAACCAACTAAGCCAAAGGACAACTGATCATCACAAGGAAATCAGAGGCTCCATACAGAGACTGGATCCTGGACGCAAGAAAGACACAAGTTTCTCCAAATAGAACTTTTTTTCCTAATTATAATTTTTAAATTTTTACTACTGTTTTCATTTTTATTTTTTCCTTTTTGCCCATTTTTCTCCATCTTTTTTCCCTTTCTTACTTCATTGTGGTTCTGTTCACTCCTAGAAACGTAATGACTGCAATTAGTAGGCTTTCTCCTTCATTGTGTACATATTTAACTCTGATTATATTTTTATTACTCAATCCCCTATTTTTCAGTCTTAGTGTTTTAATTTTATTATTACTTCTTTAAATTCACATAATTAAAGTGTTTGTTAAATTATTGATCTCTTTTACATATTTTTCTCTTTTTAAATTTTCTTTTTATTTCTTACTTTTATTTTTTTTAATTTTTATTCATTCTTTTTCCCTTACTCTCACCTTAGGTCTTAGTTATCTTCACTCTATTCCCTTCCTTCCCTACATTACTATTCTCTTGTTTTCTCCTCTTGCCTTTCTTTTACCTCTCTATTTCTAATTCTTTGCTCCTTCTTGGATTTCCATGGTTCGTGGATCTACAGTTGATTGTTGTTGATCCACATTGTATGTGTATTTGTTTAATTATACTATAGGTCCAGATCAATTTAAATCTTATAGGGATTGGGTTGTTTTTTGCCTTAAAATTGTATTCAGTGGTGGTATTGGATATGTTCTTAAATGAATAAAAGATATTTTCACTCTTGAAAATACCTAAGATTGTGACCCTCTATAGTCTGTGTTGCTAAAAAGCGCCGAGTTAGTTCTTATCTTAAAATTGAAGTCTTGTGTGGTATTAGTCTTGTTCATTGCCAAATGAGCAGAACAAGAAACTCAAGAAAAATAGTGAGTCAAGGAATCTCATTTCCCACTCATAATAAACAGGCAACAGAGCAGCCTATGAAAAACCTAGAAGAAAGTCCTCAAAATGCTCTACAAATGCTACTGGTAAACATGATAAATGAAAAGTTTGAAGGTATGAATAAGGCTATATGTGAATGTGATTATGAGAGGAATTCATAGAGTCCACAAACAGAAAGCTGAATTCCAAAAAAAGTCCATGAAAAGTATAGTCACTCAGCTAAAGGGCTTCAGGGAGAGCACTCAAAACTAAATCAAAAGGTCCATGTAAGATCTAAAACAAGAGATGCAAGCCATCAAAAACGACCAACTGGAAGGAAGATACAAAGCAAAGTAGAAAGTATTAATAGTAAGTCAGACAATGCAAAAGAGAATTTCCAGAATTGAAGACAGCCTAGATTAAAAAAAAATCAGAAAATTATTAAAAACAAGTCGAAGAAATATAACAGATCTCTTTACAAGCACCAAGATACAATTAGGAAGCCTAATTTAAGGCTAATCAATATTAAGGAGGGTCTGGAGATGGAGGTTAATAGAATTCAAAATATATTTAAGGGAATCATCCTAGAGAACTTCCCAAATATCCAGGAGAGGCTCATATAGATCCAAGACGCTTTTAGAACCCACAGACTAGACCAGAACAGGAAATCCCACCACCACATTTTAACCCAAAGAGGATCAATAAAGAACAAGGAAAGGATCCTTAAAGCTATCAGGGTGAAGAGAACAATCACTTATAAAGGAAAACCAATCCGAATAACCACAGATTTCTCAGCAGAGACCATGCAAGCAAGAAGAGCTTGGAATGATGGATGACATGCCCTAAGACAAATGACTACCAACCAATAATACTATATTCAAATAAGCTATCATTCATAGCTGAGGGAAAAATAAAAACTGCCCATAGCAAGGAAAACTTGAAACAGTATATAGCAACCAAACCAGCATTACAGAAACTTCTCAAAGATATTCTATACATTGAAAATCAACACTAACTTGATATTGACAGAGAAATGGCGCCTGAACAGAATACAGGTAATTGAAGAAAGCATTAACAAGACACAGTCTCTAATGAAATAGATAAAATGGCAGGAATTAACAAGTGTCTTTCAATCCTAACTCTCAATATCAATAGTCTTAACTCTCCAATTAGATGACATATACTGACTAGTTGGATCAAAAAGCAAATTCCATCTTTCTGCTGTCTTCAAGAGACACATCTTGTCCAAAATAAACCAAACATATTCTGAAAATAAGAGGCTGGAATAAAATCTATCAAGCAACTGGCCCTCATAGACAGGCTGGAGTTGTCATCCTTATATCAAATAAAATAGACTTCAAACTAAAATTAGCGAGACGAAACAAAGAAGTTATTACATACTAATAAAGGGATCTTTTCCTCAGGAAGATAAAATCATTCTAAATATCTACACACCAAATGCTGGAAAACCCAACTTCATCAGACTTTACTTACACTAAAAACAGGCATAGATCCAAACACAGTGCTGGTTGGTAACATTAACACACCACTGTCTCCTCCAGGTAGATCAACAAGGCAAACACTCAACCGAGAAAGCTCAGAGCTGAGCAACTGCATACACCAACTAGACCTAATAGACAGCTGCAGATCATTCCACCCAGCAACACCAGAATATACCTTCTTTTCAGCAGCATATGGAACGTTTTCTAAAATAGATCAGACTTTAGGGCACAAAGCAAATCTGTACAAATTCAGATAGCCAGAAATTTTCCCCTGCATTCTTTCAGACCACAAAGGTATAAAACTGGAATTCAACACCAAACACCAACCTAGAAAATCTTGTAACTAACGGAGTTTGAACAACACACTGTTGAATCACCAGAATGTCATTGAAGAGATCAGTTTATGCTATTTAGCAAATAAGAGCCCATAAAATATCAGCTTCTTTGAGCCACAGCAAAGGCAGTACTCAGTGGAGGATTTATAGCTCTGAGTGACTACATTAACAAATTGGAGAAACCCAAATTCAGTAGAAGAAAACAAATTATTAAAATTAAATGATAATTAAATGAATTAGAGTCCAAATAAATTATAGAAAAAAAATCAATAAAACAGGGAGTTGGTCCTTTGAAAGAAACAACAAAATTGACAGAACCTTAGCAAATCTTACCAAAAAAAAGAAGAGAGTGAACAAAATCAGGGATGAGAATGGAAATATCAAGACAGAAATTACCAAGATCCAGAGCATCATCAGGGAATCTTTATGCCAACAAATTTGAGAAGCTGGAAGAAGAAATGCACAAATTACTAGCACATATTCATATACCCAAACTAAACCAAGAAGATCTAAATCAACTGAACAAACCCATTTCAAGTAATGAAATAGAAATGGCAATAAGAAACCTTCCATTCAAGAAAAGCCCAGGACCTAATGGATTCACAGCTGAATTCTATTTTCCAGTTAAAATGGTCATTATCAAGAAATCTAATAGCAGATGCTGGCAGGGATTGCTACACTGTTGGTGTGAGTGTAAACTCATTCAACCACTCTGGAAAGCATTATGGTGATTGCTCAAAAGACTAAACATAGAGCTCCCCTATGACCCAGCAATTCCACTCCTGAACATTTACCCAAATGTCTATAAATAAGGACCTACTAAACTTACTAGCATAACCATGTTCATTGCAGCATTATTTACCACAGCTAAGATATGGAACAAATCCAGATGCCCCTGAATAGATGAGTGGATCAAGAAGATGTGGTATTTATATACAATGGAATTCTATGCTGCCATCAGAAAGAATGACATTGCCCCATTTGTAAGGAAATAGATTTGGAAAAAATCATATTAAGTGAAGTAAGCCAGACACAAAGAAACATAGGCTCTATGATTTCCCTCATTTGTAATAATTAGTACACATCTAAGATTCTCTTAGCAGAGGCTCACAAAAGCTCAAAAGCTATGTACATATGTCCATATAGGATTAGGCTAAGGAAATGAAATCCAGGATATGAAAACAAGAGGTTTATCTTTGTAAATGTTGTAATTAAGGTATTATGTGAAGCTATTTCTTTTTCTTTCCTCTTATAGTTTATCTCATGTTGTCACTGTATCTGACTTTGTTAGCTGGTATATTGTATATATGTTTATTTGTTTATTTTAAATAGGGAAGGGAAGGGGAAAAACAAGAGGCGAGGGAGGGGCTGGGAGAGGGAAAGTGGGAGAAAAATATGGGAAGGGGTATCAATGTTTGAGAAGCAATGTACCCACTACCTGACGAATGTAACTGTAACCCCCTTATATACTCCCCTGACCAAAAAAGAAAAGAAGAGAAGAGAAAAAGAAATGTACTCAAGACCTTCGGTATTTAACTATACCCCTCTATACATCACCTTGAGGGAGAATAAAGATACTCAATTCATTTGTAAACAAATGCAAATTTAAACTACCTTTTAGAGTTGACCCATCAATTCCCCTCCTAGATACAAACATAGCAAAAGTTTTATCCATAAGCCAGGAGACAAGCATGAGATTATTTATAATACCAATTGTCCATAAGAAATTAAAAGACTGCAAATATTCTAACAGTTCCCTCCACAGTGAAATGAGTCACAACAGCTGTCTAATCATAGAATGGAATAGCAAATAGGGACATCAGTAATATGAAAAAGCCTCAGTACTGTTAGAAGAATGAGAAATGAGGCCCTAAAACAGGAATCACTTTAAGCAGTTGCAGAAACGTGAGATTTTGAGAAACATGGCAAGGAGGAAAAGGCCCTGGAGACAAAAGGCAAGTGTGCCCCATTCAGGAAAAGAATAAGGCCTCTTTTTCTGTTGTTTCCTAATATGCAAATTGACTTCTGGACACCTTTTTGTGAACCATGAACAACTCTGGACAACTTAATTTTATACTAGGAATCGTTGTGAGAGAAAGTGGAGTTAAAAATGCTAACACACAAGGTAAAGCAGTGGGAAAGGGACTAGAGATGTGACAAGCCATTCCTCTCTAGGAAGCCAAGTGGGAAAGGAAAGCCAGGACTGACACCTGCTCCTAAGCCATGTCCTCCTGGGAAAAAAGCAAAAACTTATGGAGTGCCTCAAAGTAAGATCACACAGAGAAAGAAGATGCTAAATGGGTTGCCGGGAGGGACTTTCCAACTTAACAAGTGAATTCAAATTTTCCCTGAGCCTTTTCCATCCCAAGTATTTAAGGTACCCCATGTCTCTAAGAGCATGATAGGAATTACCAGTTGAGGTTTTTCAAGTCTCAGAGTTTCTGTGTCCAGAAGAAGGGCTATTACAACCTATAAGGTTATATACACTAAGAATCACCATTTGTATAAATGTTGCCATTCAGTTTGAAAATGTACTTTTTGTGTTTAGAAATTTAGAAACCCTCCAAACACAAAAGACTCATTTTCATGTTCCCTAATGAATATTTAAGTTAGCTCATTTAAAGAAAAAAACTAAATTCTTCTCTATTAAATAACTAATAAAACTTCCTTATACTTTTCAGGCTATCCTTACGTCTTTAACACATCAGAATTTCTCACTCCTAATGACAAATATATTTGACAAATTTAAGAATTACATCCTTTCCCGGGATTCAGCCAACCAGTATAACTCTAAAATCTTTAAAGTTTAGGAAATCGGATGCTTTTAATGTCATGGATATCTTAAAATCAACTTAAGCTTACTCAGACTAACACAATGACAAAACTTAATGTATCCATATGACTCTCATCAGTACCTACCTTATATAGCAATAGCTATATTGCCTTCACCTTTTATTCGCAGCTGAAGAACAGCATTAGCACCTCTGGCTGACCACACCTTGCCACTACACTGGCCACGGCTACCAGGCAGCCACTCTGTGAGCCACAGGCTAACCAGCAGAGCCCTGGCTTAACCTTGGGCGCTGTCTGCTTACCCAATCACACACTGAAATACTTTTATAACATTTTTCTGCATAACCACACTCCCTCCAGTTCCCGGCTCCACCCAGATTGCAACATTTTTTATGACTTTTCACTCATAAAGTTCTGTACTCTTTCGCATCTGTTTTATCATATCTAGAGTCATTTATGTATGCTAACCCAAAGTGGGGAAGTAATGTATGGAATCATAAATTCAGAAAGGCATAGAACAACTTGGCTGGAAGATGTGAGAGAGATGAAGATTATTCTTGGAATATTAAAATACATCTAAAATTAAAAAAGACTTTATAAACATCTTGAAACTATGAGGGAAGGAGTTTCAATTGTTTCTGACAATGACAAGCAGGGGTTGGTTTTTTTAAAAAAAAAAGTACTTCAAGGCCTTTTATTGCTAGCATAGGCTATGTAAAAAAAATCATTACTTTTGTTTTTGTCTAATACAGACCTAAGGAGGAAGTAAAGGAGAGATGATATAGTGTTCTTCCAACAGCATCAATAGTTTGAATATACCCAGTCTTTTCTGGATTTACTATCTCATCTTCTAAGGCAAGAACTTAGGGTCTCTAAGTTCCATCTTCATTTTTAGAGGAGAGCCACAAATACTTCTCAGGTTTTCATAAACAAATTCACTTTTACATCAGAGGCCATGTTGGTTTAAACATTGTTAAGAGACCTTCCAAAAGCTCCTGGAAGACCCCATGTGACTTGATACTCAGCAAAAAGGGCTTGAATATAACACAGCCAGATTCCCCCCACCTCCTCCTCTCCCAACACCCCCCTCCTCCATACACACACATGTAGAGCTTGGAAGGATTCTTTTCAACTTTTTTCTTTTAATTTTTGAGAGACTCAGCCAAGATGAGAGTTGAAAAAGGGCAACAACTGAGAAGGGAAATAGAAAAGGAAACAATGAGATGATAAGACCTAGACTTTACACCCTTTTCTGGCTACTTACGTAGAGGGTAGTAATAGGATTAAGAAAAAGAGTCAGAGGTAAATTAGATGTTCTCAACATTGCCAAGACAGTAAATAAAGGAGGAGGACAGATTCCACACAGGGGAAAAAAAAAAGATAAGGGCTTTTCTCTGGGGTGTGCCTTCCCATCCACATGTTGAGAAATCATGGTTCTTCAGTTAATACTTTCTTATTTTATTTACTTATGTATAGGAAACTCTGTAGCCCTTATGTAGTCAAACAACCAAATCCTATTTTTTTCAGGCTGTATTAAATTCCAAAGTTACACCTCCCACCAATATGAAGGAAACAACATATAGCTGGTACCTTTGGATTCCATAAGCAGTGTTTTCTTTCCTTTGGAATATTGCTTTAACTACTTTCCTAAAAGATATGGATAGTTGTCAATCTGAATGAGGCCCAAAGAAGGAAAGGATACTATACCATTTCCAGGCTGTGGACCAGACAGCCTTGATCTAGCAGCCTATAGTACTGAAGGTCTAAGGCATTAGAAGAAATACTGTGTGGAGTTTATGGAATGTTCTGACAGCACACTTAGGACGTAGCCCCCCTGCAACAGCACAGCCACGCTATCTACAACAGGTAATTATACACCATCCACAAGGCAGCTCTTAATGTGGCAAGGCCTGGTAAACAAAGGTCTGACAGTAAGATGTCAGGTGACCATGTAGCCAGAGGCCCACCTCTATGGGATCGCATATGTTAGAGAGCTGAGCAGGTATCAGCACTATGATAGGATGCAAGTGGTCCAGCGTTTCAATTGGGAAGAGGGTAAAAGAGAAACAACAGCTTCTGTTTATACTCTTGGCTTGTTCCTTACATTTTTTCTGCTACAAGGATCACATCAACCTGTCCTCAGCTACTATTTTTGCTATTCCAAAGTGTAAGTATGGGTGATATGCCCATACTTATAGAAGCTATGTTCTAAGACTCTCAGTGGAACCTAAATATTGTGAATAGTACTTGAGTCAGAACATAGGTAGGTAGATAGGTGGGTAGACAGACATTGGTAGTATCCACAGTTATGGGTATGTATGTGGATATGGACGGGTATGTATGTGTATAAATGTAGACCATGTCGGTTAATCTGACAACCAAGACGGCTGCTACGTGATTGACAGGAGGGCAGTATACGCAGTGTGGAGATATTGCACAAACATAAGTAAGTGTCATGAGCCTATTTCAAGCTTTGCAACTTACAACTCAAATGCTGTTGATTTCTGGTTGATAATGTATCACTGAAATAGGGGGAGGTAAAAATATAGATAAGGGGAGACTAGTGTGAAAAGAAAAGACATTCCAATTTCCCAGGGCTTTGCCTTTGCTTTGCACATACACTATTTAGGCAGTAATGAGCAGAGGCTGTCAGCCACCCAGTCACAAGTCATACTCTTCCATGCACAGAGACCTTCCTCAGCAAACCACGGAGAACTCTGTCCCTACCATGTAACCTTGGAATACATAATAATAGTATTTGGAATGGAATAGTATTTATTTTATTCCCACCCACCATCAGGTTGAAATCATGCCAATCCAGTGTGTAGTTTATCACAACTCTCTTCCCACGGGGTGGGGGAGGGGAAGATACAAATAGTTCCATTGTTTTAAATATATTAAAGCCAGGTTTGGGGGAAGAGACTTCTTTTTTGTTTGCACAATCTGAGAAAGTTAACTAGATCCTTTTTTTCTATTCTCTAGAACAATGAGAGGCATTTGGGTTTTTTTTTTTCATTTTTGCTTTTTTTTCTTCAAATCTCAACTGAGTCATTTGGTGGGAACAAATTCCCATGTCAGCATGTGGTTTGACCAATACGATTTACCCATAGAGGGAGGAAAAAACCATGGCATTTCAAAGTAGGTAATTCAGTAGTTACATATTCTTATTTTAATTTTTTCTTTTTAAAAAATGTATTGACCAAACCCTCAGATATATAGGCACATACCTGTAATTGCTGTGCTAGGAAGACCAATCGCCATCCATTTGTTGTTCTAGTTGGGCAACTTGGTCACGAGGAAGAGAAGTTCATTTTAGCTTGAGTAAAAAGAACTTTCTGAAAGAAGTTCATGAAACTTGTAATATATACATAGGAAATAGACTCTGAGTAAGTGTACATCTGATGCCCTGTCTCCTTTTCTTACTTTCCCTAGGTTACCTCACAGGCTATCATCTCTGCTTTCCTCCATACCTTTGCTCCCACTTCTGCTTCTTCTTTGCAGACTTTTCTTTATTGCAGCCCTCATAGCTCAGATAGGCCGCTACAGGCCAGACTTCTTGCTGAAGCACTGTGATGGAATAACATAATATTGCTGCTTCTTGATTTTTGTGATTTCTATCTGAGTATTTTAGGTTGAGTCTGTTTTCCCAGACTACCTGTTACAAAAAAAATAAAGTTGCCCAACTTTTCAGAATGATAATATGTAACTGAAATAGCCTATGAATATACCTGAGAGTCAGGCTCTTCAAACATATTTACTTAGAGAGATAGATAGATGATAGATAGATAGATAGATAGATAGATAGATAGATAGATAGATAGATAGATCATATATGCATATAGGTATATAGACATGTACACATGTATATGCACAATCTATATACATAACCTTCTTAACCAATTCTATACTGTTCCCTCTGGTAGATAATAAAGTAAAAGAAAATATTCCTCCTCTGTGAGCCTGTACTCACATTGGGTTTTATGTGGAGGTATTCAATAGAGATGAGACTAAGGTTCAAGTGTTCCATTTGTTTTAAAGAAAGAAAAGTCAGTGGTACAGAGATAACTATTATTGTATTTTTATTTTTCACTAGATTAGTAGAGGCATTACTTATTTTTAAACAAACCTATATAAAGTAAAGGCATGAAAATAATCTATTTGTCTTGGGAATTCTACTTTTCTTTTTTTCATATATTTTTATTGTAATTAATAGAAGAGTTACATTATATTCACCAGATAGAAGGTGCATTACTTCACAAATATTGATACCCTTTCTCATGTCTTAGTCCCCATTTTCCTCCTCCCACCCCCGTTCCTTATCTTGTTTCCCCCCTTCCCTATCCTACTTCAAATACCAAATAAACACATATACAATATATCAGGTAACAAGGTAAAATACTGTAACCATATGAGATAACCAAGGAACAGCAAAAGAGATGAGAGATAACATAGTACATTAAGGACAACAATCACTCATTACATGGCTTTTGTTTCTATATCCTGGAGGTCCTTTCATTTAGCATCAGACTATATGGCCTTATGTATCTAGGTTTTGTTCGATTGTAAATCTCTGCTAGGAGAGCCCAAGGTTCATACTGATTATGATAAATGAGGGAAAACATTGAGCCTATGTTTCTGGAATTCTACTTTTCAAAATATACACCAATTAATAAACCGTAATGGCACATAAAACATCATCAAGAAAGATATCTGTTGTAGATGATTGTCTACAATGTGATAAGTGTTGATCAGTAGGGATTTCAGTGTCAAAGTTATGGCCCATGCCTCTAGTTGGCCATCATGCAGTCTTTAAAATTACTTTTCATTGATCAAGATGCATTATACTGCCAGCCACTGGTAGTTCACTCCTATAATAATCCTCTCAAGAGGCTGAGATCTGAAAATCAACATTCAAAGACAGCCAGAGCAGGAAAGTCCATGAGATTCTTATCTGCCATAAACTACTCAGAGAAAACCGGAAGTGGCACTGTGGCTCAGGTGGTACAGCAGTAATCTTGAGCACAAAGAATCTCAGGGACAGCTGCCAGGCCTTGAGTTCAAGCCCCAGGACCCGGGGGCGGGGGGCAAGCATTATACTAGTAAAGTCATTATACTCATATGTTGAATTGAAACCCCTTTGTGCTACTACATAAATATAATTTATAATTTCATTTTTTTCCAAAAATCCTCTTTTTGAAGACTACTAAGATGAGAAACTGATCATGATACACAAAAATAACAAAGTCCAACACACATATTTAACTCCTAATAAAAATATATAATGTAGTTCAAGAAAATTAAAATGAAATACATGAACATTTTAACAGTGTTTATTTCTGAATGAAGAGGATATGGCTATTTTTCGCTTTCTTCTGGATTTGATTTTCAAAACCGGTCAAAGATGGCATATGCATACTGTTTTTATAAAATAGAATATGTTTAAAATACAGATTGCAATGACCCTCTTGCCTGAATTGTTGAGTTCCTTCCTTCTGCCTTCCATCTAAGGAAAAGTATGCCTCATAAGATGATTATTAAAGGGAAGAAGAAAGAAGAAAAGTTGGCTGGGATACAATGAAATGACAAGAGTTAGCTTTTCTTTATTTTTCAGTTCATCTTTTGCTTTTCTGAGAAAGAACTTAATGGGAAACCAGCAGTTTTTATGGATTCACAATCTAAGTAATTCCCCCTGACCGTTTAACATTTGTGATCATCACTTGTCAGTTGACAATGTCTGACTTTGATATGTCTTATGAAAATTATCTCTTCTATCTTCTTCTGTAATAAATCATTAAAGTCATTATTATAGTGATATACTGACAAGCATGGCAGAGACTAAAACATAGCTACTTTTCAAAATAAAAGCTTCAGCATTTTGACTGGCTGAAGATTTGGCAGCAATTTCTTGGTTAGAATTCCCTGAGGTTTGTTTATATGGCTATTTGGGTTCTTTATTTTTAAGTATATCAGCATTTTTCCCAGCTTCATGCTATTCTCAGCTCAGCATGTAGGAAGTTATTATTAGGTAATGCAGAAGCTCATTACTTAATTCCACCAAAAATGTGATTGGTGAGAGACAAGGTACTAACAGTAAGCTCTCCACTCTCCTGAGGGACTGGCAAGCATGGACACAAACTCAAATTCATCACTGCAGCTAGGATCACTGATCCAGGCCAGTGAAGGGACAGACTCCAGTCTACTGACACTAGGAAAATGGAATTAGGACAACTTGGAATTTCAAATTCTTTTAGAAATGAAACAGCAAAAGGTTTGTTTTAGAAAGAACTAGACTTCCATTAAGGTGGCTGCTCATCTAGAATATGTATTTATTCCAGTGGCTCTAACCTTTTCCAAAACATCTGTGGAATTCCTGTTTTTAGAATTGCTCTCACATATAGTTTACAAAATTCATCAGAAAATTAGTCTCCTTGGTTTCTAATCACATATGAATGAGATTAAAAAATGAGATTACTCAACTTATTTACCAGACTAGGCTCCAGATGCCTTTTGCATTTTCTAAATAGCAGATTCTTTTCACAAAAACCAGAGTTTGCCTCCAATAAATCCTTCTAAACCACATGCCTTGGTCTAAGACAGGAATTCCAATAAGAGAATTCCAAAAGGAATTAGAATAAGGGCAGAACCATTGGAATAACTGAATAGCTTTCTAACATAATGACTTCCAACAAAGTACTTAGATTTTATTCAGCCCAGCTCGAGCAGGTGCCAGCTATGTTTTAGAAGATACAGTGGCAAACATGGGCTTGGTTTTGACTTCTTAATATCGAAGTTAATACATCATAGAGAAATAGATAAATGACCAATAAATGGATAGATATGTGAAATAGAGATTAATGGCAATAGTGTAATAAAATCCACTAAGTACTGTCTGAAAAGGAGAATAAGAGAGGTAAGGGAATGTATTAGATGATGTAAACCTATTCAAAAGACACTGTATGCATTTATGGAATTGTCACAATGAAAACCCCCCGTATAATTCATGTACGCTAACAAAAAGAACCAAAAAAAAAAAAAGCTAACTCTCAAAAAACTAGTCTAAAGGAGTGACCTAAAATTCGACTAGAATTATGCTAATTTGAACTATTCCAATCACCAGAATATATAGATAATAGGATGCTTCAAAAGTTAGAAAAGGGGATTTTTTTTTTTTACAGTTCTGGGGATTGAATTTAAGACCTTAAATAATTTGTTATGCAGGCTTTCTACCACTTGTCCTATGCTTCTGGCCTGCAAAAAATTTAAAGTGCTTCTCTCTCCACCCCATGGGACTTTGAAGCAAAGCAGGGAAGTATGCTGGCATTCAGCTAAATGTAAGTGCTAACCTAAGTGCTTACCTAAGCTTCTGTAACAGTGGCTGTTAGGAAATAAAGGACTGGACCCTTTGCTTTCACAGTAACACCAGCCACACTTTCCTATAGGTTTTAAACCACTGTTTTTAAAAAGCAAAAATGGCTCAAGGAGGTCAATAACAGTTAATTCAGATTTTCTAGCCACCAGCAGTAACACCTCAGACAATGGGCATTCTGGGTAGACTTCTTCAGTTACCTAAGGCCATTTAGGTTACCACTAAGGAGGCATAATTTTCCAATCCTCAGCTGGAAGCTCATCGCTCTACCTCCAGTGGTCTAGATATCTGAAAGGTCACCTAGCTGAACATTGTCTTGGGCTCCAGGAAATAAACCTGATTGTGAAATAGTAATAGTTGGGCAATCTGGCAGTATAGTTCTCCAGTGGAGATGACCAGACTCTTAACAAAACAGAATTTTATTATATCCACGTGCCTGTCACATCCAAGGTCATCCTCTCACGTTGATTGGAGCCCTGGTCTCTCCTGGAATTCAAGGGCTACTAGTCAGAGTTTCTTTACTTTTTAAGGCACTCCAGACCCGAGGGTGAAGGTCAGTTAGTTGACTTCCTTGAAGAAGGTCTTTTCTTCGCCCCATCATTTCCCAAGCCACACCCCTCTCTGCTTTAAATCCTCAAAAACTGATTCTGTAAATCTCCAAGACTGGATCTTGCGCAGTCTTTTCTTAAGTGCTGTCATCTAAGGCTAAAATAAAATAAAAGCATCTACCCTCGTTGACTGTGATCTTTATTAATGTTGGGAATCTGAATAGCTTCACTTGGGTGCTGTGTGACAAGTTTTTGTCACTGGGCATGTTTCCACTCACATCCCCAAATTTCCTTGAGAAGTAAGCAGTACATATATATAGAGAGAGATACTCAATCTCAGAAAAAATAATAGAGGAGCGAATCTGATTAAACTATATATTATAGACCTGTATGGAAATAACAGTAAGAAACCCATTCATCTAATGAATATACTCTAATCATATACATATATAGTTACCTTCACAAACCCAAAAATTATTGCTAGCAATCAAACAAAAAGAACTAATATAAAAAGGATTTATGTAAAAAAAAATCCACTTCTCTCTTTAGGCTTGAAAAACTTTTATTTCTTGACTGAAATATAAATCTCTTTGAGTACACAATTCTGCAAATACGCCATCAGGGCATAAATTATCCTTTTAAGTTACTAGTACAGAAAACAGTAGTGGGGATAATCAAAATTGGGAGATATAATTGGTACTGTCAACTTTGTTCACTGAATCATTTTGAAAGAAGAAATATAATGTCAGGAAAAAGTTACTGGACTCCACAGTTCAAGGTGAGTAAGATTTCAGGGAATTTCCTTTCCTGTAGAAAAGTCTTATGAACAACAACAAAAAAAAAGTTATATATATATATATATATATTACTATAGTAATGAAAACAGGAATAAAGTGCTTCAAAAGCACAGATAGTCAAGACTACATTCTTGAAAACACTGAAAATGAACTAAAGCTGCCAACCTTCGGTTTCATCAGGATTTGATGAAGTTGATGGATTGTGTTACCCTTGGTTCCACTGGGAATGTTTGTCTTCTTTCCTGAAGACATCTCTGGGTTCTCTGTGGATTCCTTAGATTGCTAGAAAACACTGTGCCACAGAAGACTTTCATGGCAAACTCTTTGCTTTGCATTAGGAATTGCATCCCTGGTAAAATTAAGCCAAAGTGGATCTCAGGAAGCAAGCTATTTTGTTTGAGCAGAATATAGATCAAAGCTGGAAATGAGGCCTTCCACAGACTCCTGTTACTGAAGTTCTGTGAATTCCATGGCTCGGTCCTTACTTCCAGACCTCAGGAACACAGCTTCAGTGGGTCGGCTGATTCCAAACCCATCTTTCTATTACTTCATTTGGTGGTTTGTAGGCCAAATTTTAACTTTGTGAGGTATTATGAAATTCTACTATAAGGTCACTAAAATTGTCAGCTTTCGACGGTCATCAAGTCATGTAGATGACTAGCCAGTGGTTACAATTTGAATAATCCAGTCCACTGTGTTGATAGTCATCTCCCCACAACTTATAATGAAACCTATTCTCCAGACTGATACTAAGAAGTGTGACTTTGGGCTGTGAGTGTGGCCTAGTGGTAGAGAGCTTGCACAAAGCCCTAGGTTCGATTCCTCAGTATCACATATACAGAAAAAGCCAGAAGTGGTGCTGTGGCTCAAGTGGTAGAGCACCTTGAGAAAACTCAAGGACAGTGCCCAGGCCCTGAGTTCAAGCCCCATGACTGGTGAAGAAAAAAAAGTGTGACCTGTTAAAAGATCATTAAGTCATAAATTAGATTAGTGAGATTAACACTCTGTGGAGTAAGGTTACAGGGAATCCTCTCTTGCCCTTTTGTCCCTTCCACATGTAAGGACATAGCACTCCTTCCCCTCAGAACAAAGCAACAAGACACCATCTTGGAAACAGAGAACATAGGTTGTTTTTTTTTTGGCCAGCCCTAGGACTTGAAATCAGGGCCTGGGCACTGTCCTTGAGCTTTCTCAAGGTTAGAGCTCTACCACTTGAGCCACAGCACCACTTTTGGCTTTTTCTGTGTATGTGGTTTTGGGGGAATCCAACCCAGGGCTTCAAGCATGCTAGGAGAGCACTCCACCGCTAGGCCAAACTCCCTGCTCTGAGAGCATAGAGTCCTACTCAATCTTAACTGTGTACTCCCTGTTCCCAAAATCTGCTCCTTATCTGCACAAATAAAGGAAATGAATCCATAGCGGACCCTATTATGGCCCTTGGTAGGGTTTGTTGCTCTCAGGAATCATGTAAAAAGCCTCAATAATGATCGAGAAATGAAACTATTACACGCTGTGTCTCCAAGAGTGGATGAACCTTCCACAGGTGACAGAGGCCAATGAGGGCTCAAGGCTCTACTTGTAGCTGCATTAACTCACTGTGAGACCTGTGAGACCTTAGTTGACCAATCCATCTATGAAGATGAACTAGAAAAGCTATATTTAATTTTTGAAGTACACAAATGGTATGATGTGAATACAGAAAATTCAATTTTCACCTCATTGAAAAGTTCCCAAACTTTTGCTATGGAAGCTCTGTATTTGGCTATATGATATCTTTACATTTTCTTCCAAGTGTGCATAACACAGATACACACACACACACACACACACACACTAGGGATTGAATTCCGGATCTTGTATTTGCTCAGCTGGCACTCTTTCTGCTGAGCTACTTTTTGCCTTGGTGATTTTCAAAGTAGGTTCTCACTTTGAGCACAGGCTGCCTTAGGCTACATACAGTTCTTCTGCTTGTGCATTACTAGGTCACTGAACAGGAAGTGTTTACCACAACACCAGCCACTGTGCTTCCTCCCTACCCAGGAAACAGGTTCACGCCACAATACCTAGCCATTGGATGGGAATCCCACACTGGCCACTGTCTCTCTCTAGATTCCTTTCAGTCCCAGGAAAGAGGCTGAATGGCTATCTCTGGACTTGAGTACTACCCACTCTAATAAGAGCAATTGGACGTGAAAGTTATTACCTCTTCAAGGGTCTTCACTATATGTTGCCTTTTACTGTAGTTATTTCCATATTTCTTCTACAGCTTGTCCCACAAGACTTAGCAGGAGCTCAGGCTCAGTCATCTAGAATTCTCTCTTCTACAAGCACAGGGTTTTATACATAGCAGGAACCCAATAAATATTTACTGAATTGAAGTTAGTGGAAGTGCCATGTGCTACCTCCCAATAAGTCATCAAGCAAACCATAGGAGCTTTAGAAGGAAAGAAATATGAGAGAAAGGAAATGCTGAAGTTGGCCCAAATCAGCAGTTTTAGAAGTGTTCTCCGTAGAGCACAAATGCTATAAAATACTCCCTGAAGAAAGGGCCCTTGATTAAATAACTTCAGAAATGATCCTTTAATATACTCTCCACCCCACGCAGCCCTTTGGGGATCTTAGCAGTGGTCTGCTGGCTTGGGCTCATTCCAGTCTGGAAGTTAGTTGCTACATTTTAGCAATTTTGTGGGATAATTATTAAACATAGTCGTTACTGAAGATTTAAATAGTATAAACCTATATTAAATGAATTCAATTAAAACAAAGATAATTACTGAAAACAATGACTATATTTTGCTTCTTTGTGGGGGGGGATGACACTGGAGTTTGAACTCTGTGCCTTGATACACTCTTATTACTTATACTTCACCCTAACCCGTTTTTTCTTTTTTTTTTTCAGATAGGATCTTGCCATTTGCCTAGGGTGAGTCTGAGACCTCAATCTTTATCCCTTTAGTGCCTACATAACTGGTATTACAATCATGTACTACCAATCCAGCTTGTACCTTGAGAGAAAAACCTCACTACCTTCTTGCCTAAGTGGGCCTCTAACTGTGGTCCTCTTAGTTCTATCTCCCAAATAGCTGAGATTACAGTATGAGGCACTTGTCCCAGCTCTACATTTTGCTCTTAGATGTTTCTATAATGTCCCCCCAAAATGCTAAGTGGTAAAGGCTTTGTCCTCAATATGGTGTTGTAGGAGAGCGGAGGAATGTTTAAGAGCGGGAGGCTGAAGGAAGCTTTTAGGTCATTGAACACATACCCGGTCAATGGGAAGTGTAGGTCTCTGCTCTCTTCCTTTTGCTTCATTCTTTCCTTCTTAGCCATGAGGGGAGTGGGCTTTCTCTACCACAAGCTCCTGGCATGACGGGACAGCCTCACCACACGCCCCAAAGTGAAGACAGCAAGTGGTCCTGGACTGAAGCTTCCAAAACTCTGAACCAAAATAGGCCTTTTTTTTCCCTTTAAAGCTGATTATTTCTGCTATGTTATCTGTCTCTGTTGTGTCTGTGATGGAAGCCCTGTGTGACAAGCGTGTGGCTGTGCTTCTGACCTTCATCATCTGATGCCATGTTGGCAGCTGGTCATCATGAGAATATGTACAGAAACCAGCAGACGCTTTCTCTTTTGAGAACTCATGGGTAAGCACATAGCAGCATACTATTAAAATTCCTCACAGCCCTATGGTAAACATTCTTTCCTATAGACAGTGCTTAGCTGTCTGAGTCACTCTGTCTGAACTTTATAGTTGATTTGATCAAGATATTTTATTAATGGTTAACATTCATTGAGGCATGGACCTGGTTTCTCCAACATGTAAGTGACAAATGTTCACATATGAACTTGCCCACCTCTGATTTTCTTGCATTCCCAATTTATTGGGGATATGATAAGGTTAACCTACCTTCTGTTTGGTAACAAAGTTAAGATCTACTTCCTAGTTTCAAGCAGTTTAGTTAAGGGCATAATATTTACTTAACAGGTCATCAGTAAGTAAGGAAATCAATGCCTCCAGCTCGCATCTTCTCCATTAGTAAAATAGGCTATCCTGTAGGATTTTAGAGAATGCAGGAGGTGATATGGAGGATAATGAGGAATTAGTAGATTTTCTGTGCAGTGTTTTGGGTGTTGCTTTCTGAAAATTGTATAGCAAATATGGCTCCTGAATAATCAGTAGCTGAATTGCCAGGTCTGTAAAGTTTTCTCCCAAATGCCCATAAAGAGGCCTTGACTGGAACTCAGGGTAGTATAACTTCCCAGAGCTGGGCAGCTCTGATGTGATCGTGAAGAGATTGGCTTCGTAGCCAAGCTCATGAGAAACTGTAGCTAGATTTCCAAAAGGTCAAATCAAAGCCAGTCATCTCCGGACTGATAGCAAGTGTAAATGTAGCTGGATGGTCCCAGGCAGATGGAATTTGTGGTGGGGTGTTTTCAAAAAGGGACCCTTTCCCATAGCAAGCAGTGAGTTCAGAGGCCAAAGGCAATTTTATTTAAGCATAAAGAAACGTGATTTTTCTCTCTCAGATAACATGATACAGATCCATTTTAGAATAATATTTTCATAAACCTAGATACTTTCTAGCTTTCTAAGGGTCTAGAAATGTTAGCCTGACTCTTAACAAGACAGTTCTCAAAGGCTGAGTCTTAGGAGAGATGAGAGGAAGAAAAATGAGGGAAAACTCTAGCCTGCACTCTCTCACTTTGATCCCGTGACACATTAAGGATGGCAAAATGCCTGGCACATGCTTCCTGCTTTGGCTGGCCATCACGCAACAACTGGGGTCCTCGGCTGAATGCAACAGGGCAGCCCTTATGCCTTCGCCTGTGATGGTGATATTCTGGAAGCTTAGCAATCTGAACAGATTAGAGACAGAGTGATCACATGTTCACCAGTCTAGGTCCTTGAACAGCATCCTCAAGGCCTGACTGGGGCCAAGTGTCCCTACAGAGAGAAATGGGTACCTGTCACAACAGGGGCCACTCACTGGGAGGAGGCTGAGAACATCAAACTGCCAGCCATATGAACAAATCTCCATATTTTAACAACTGATTCAAGTGTATCCTAGCATGCTGGCTGCAGTGGTTTGCGTATGTTTAGGAGTTTAGTCTCCAGCATATGGTATGCAGAGGCAGTATATCTTTAATATGCAGAGCCTGAGGAGGCACTGTGGAAGGCGAATGGGCCATGTAAGCACTGCCTCCAGAAGGAACGAATGTTCATCCCTTGAAAGTCAGTTAGGTTCATAGGTCTGGATTAATGGCTGACACAACTGGTTGTTATAGAACCTGGCATCTCTTCTTCATCTCTTTCTTCTGTGCCCCGCCACTGTCACTCTTCCTTCTACTATCTGAAGCCATCTGCCTCAATGCAGCTACCTGATCTTGGATTTTAGCCTCTAAAATACTGAGCTGGATCAACTTCTTTTCTTCAGAATGGAACCAGTCTCAGGAATGGTGTTATAACAACACAAAATGAACTGCCATCAGTTGAATGTCATCACTGGCTGGTTTTGTATACCTCCTCGTATTGATAAATGTTACTCTTATATCAGAGAAGAATAAAGTAGCTACGTGCTATCACCCTCATGCCATACTTGGTCAAGTTAATTATCCAAAGTCACACAACTAACAATTGGTAGAGTCAAAGCTAATGAATGGGTCTGTCCGGTTTCCCACAATAGGGGCTCTAAACAGCACAGTGGTTGAGCAGTCTCTGAAGTTACATTGCTTGGATTCAAATCCTGCATGTGACATCTAGCTAGCTGTGAGACCAGAGATAAGTTCCTTATCAGCTGAGTGCCTAAGTCTCTCTATCTTTCAGATGGAAATAGCATTTTCCTCAGAATTTTGGTGGAGGATTAAATGAGTCACAATGTTCTTGGAACCAACCCCTACCATCTAGTAACAACTAAGAAAATTTTATTTTCATCTCGTTTCTTAAGTCCAGTTCACATGGAGTCTGTATCTTTCTTTAAAAAAAATTCTTTTTGTGAGTCATGAGGCTTGAACTCTGGGCCTGGATGCCATCCCTAAGCTCTTCAGCACAAGGCTAGCATTCTACCACTTGAGCCACAGCGCCATTTCCAGTTTTCTGATGGTTAATTGGAGGTAAGAGTCTCATGCACTTTCATGCCCAGGTTGGCTTTGAACTGCAATCCTTAGATCTCAGCCTCCTGAGTATCTAGGATTACAGGCATGAGCCACCAGTGCCCAGCAAGCCTGTATCTTTCCTTTGGCGGGGGGCGGGGGGCGGGGGGGGACATAGGGCTTAAACTCTGGCCTGGGCACTGTCCCTGAGCTCTTCAGCTCAAGGCTACCACCCTACTCTTAAGGCAAGCTCCACTTCCCATTTTCTAGAGATTAATTGGAGATAAGAGTCTCACAGCTTTGGCTTTGTATTACATTGCCCAGGCTGGCTTTAAACCATGATCCTCAGATCTTAGCCTCCTGAGTAGCTAGGATTACGGGAGTGAGCCACCACGTCCGGCTGAGCCTGAATCTTTCTAAGCCAGTGGATCTCATATCTACTTACTAATTTTGCCTACTTTCTATTCCCAAACGAAACATTAAATGTCTGAGTAAACAGATTTCTCAGAGTTCACATTAGCTTTAAATATGTGATTTCAGAAATAAGCAAATACCTTTGCTACCATTTACTCAGTTACACTGAGCTGAATTTTCCATTTAATTTCATTGTGTTGTCTTACTAGCTGGATGAAGTCTCTAATAAAAAGTGAAATGAAAGAGCTGGTGGCAGCAATGATTAGGAGTATGGGAAACTGACTTGAGTAATGACACCAGCCCATGAGACTATTTTTCTAGAATTGAATAATTTCATAATGCCTGTTGTTATTTTGCTGTTGTGAGACCAATGGGTCATTTGATGATTGCCACAGAAATGATTTTGTCATGTCTCCCAGACTCCCAGGTCCTAAGAGGAGAAGTATTCATTCCATGTCCTAAAAGGTAGCTCTGGTGCCTGCACTGGGAAGGAAAAAGGTCGTTGGCAGAAGATGTGACAGCCAATTCTATAGGAAGACTTGGCAAGGTAGATAAGTGGGTGTGCATTTAATCAATTCAATGGGGTCTGGGCAGGTACCTCTGAGGGAGAGGGGCAGAATCTGGACAAACACAGCTCCATGAGATGGCTACTCGGGTCTTTCAGCCTTAGTCCTCCCTTTCATCTTCACCCTTATCTCCACTGGGGGGATCCTGGCACCCTTGTGCCCCACCCATCCAGCCTTTCCTTCTCCAAGACCTGCCTCTTGCTACTCCTGTTCACCTCTTCCCATCTCCTTCCACAAACACCTGGGTGTCAAGTCTCTAAGCTACTAGAATTAGACCCTGGAAAACACTGCTTCTAATCCCTACTTCCCTAGAGCCAGTAACTCTATCACAGGGCATTCAAATCCTTTCAATCAGCATATACAAACAGGCCTTTCACAGAACACCCACAGGCAGCAAAGGCATATACAGACAGACTCACAATGGATGTATTCAGCAGTCTAAGCGGAACTTCTGGGCATGGGCTTACATTCCATTGGAAAATACTGATCTGTGCCCTCCTGAAAGGGCAAGGCCAAGAAGAGTCTGAAGCTGACTAAGTCAGCTTTGGGGGAAATGCCTCTGGATATAGTTGCACCCCACTGAGTCATCTCTGTTCTCCACAAGTATGAGCTGAAAGTTCTAGAGACTTCGAGGGTAGGTATAACCAACCAAGGCGTTCTACCCCATTTGCAGGGAGAAGGATAGAAGGACAGGTACTCTGAACTCTGGGGCCTGTAAGAAGCCTACATACTGGGAGCTAGCTAGCCAAAGAGTAAAACGCATCCATACTTCACTCCCACCGACCCCAGTAATACCATTGGCATCAAACTATCTACTTTTCTGAGTTACATTCTGAAGTTCTTTCCTGGGGAGGGGGGGGTGAGAGACATTTCCCCAACTAGAAGCTTTCCTTTCAATAAACCAAAGTGCACAGAAGTGAAGCCAAGATGAGTATAATTACATAGTTGTTTTCTGGTGGAGAAATTCCCATTTGAGAGTTATTTCAAACCCCCTCCCCCCCGGGACAAGCCAACATTTCCATCTGAAAGAAAGAAAAAAAGAAAGAAGGAAAGAAAGAAAGAAAGAAAGAAAGAAAGAAAGAAAGAAAGAAAGAAAGAAAGGGTCTGATATAAAAAGCCCTGTCAGAAAAATTACATAAGAATTGGCCTTTGAAATTCTGGTGTTTTTCTAACTTTTATCTCAGTGTACTGTATTCTATTTGATGTCATATAATACATGTATTTAAGTTCTTCAGGGAGCCTAGATTCTCATCAGTTGTTATAAAACCGAAGCTGTGGAGAACAGACATTTTTTTTTTCCGTTTCACTCGTAGTATGTCTAAATTGTAAACATCTCCACACAGCGCCTGCTTTTTCTGCATTGGATATGTTCACTTACCTTCTTTACCCTCTATCTGGAAAGACTCCTCTTTTGCCCCTGTCAGTTTCATTCCCATGTGCTTTGTCTTGACCTATTTCTCTGACCATCCCAGCCTGAAGTAATGGCTTTTCTCTCTCCATACAGAGCAGTTACTGATGATACATAGCTTTGGCAGTTAGCCCAGGATTGCCATAAAACACTTCTCCCTTCAAATGTTACTTAAACACTTTAATATTACTTACCATGCCCCTCCTCCATCCTGTTTTACTTTCCAGGATTTCAGATTCCAGTGGTCATTGGCAGACTGGACATACTCAATGAAGAACCCAGGTTTAAGTTGTCCTCTATTCTGGGTAGCATGATGAACTCTCTGGTCCCATTCATCCCTGCTCTAGCATATGTATGTATATATATATATATATATATATATATACACATATATATATATATTGTATACCCTATCTGCTCATTAGTCATTTAGTAGCCATCTTGACTATCAGAGCAACTAATGAAGTATCACAATGCTTATAGCCTAAAGCTACATCAGACTACCTGTCACTTACCTCACTACACCTCTTTATAGAGTCAATGTATCATGTCAACATCATCATAAGGATACAGATAGATAGGCACATACAATAAAATATTGAGAGAGATCTCATTTATGTAACTTTTATTACTGTAATTGTGATAATCTTACTATAATTATCATCTATTTCTTACTGTGCCTAATTTACAAATTCAACTCTTAAGTGTAGTTTCTGAGCTTCTCTAGGTCACTTGAGATTTTAAATTTTGCAAGCACCTTCTCCCTAAGCACAAAAGACATATTTGCATCCCTCTAGCCCTGTGAATCTCCATCCTGCTTTCCGCAGAGCTGTGGCCAGCAGGAGCCCCAAGGGAAGGCTTGAGAGTGGCCTCTGCTCTCATTTGCAAAATTCTCTGAAATCTGCCCTTTACTGATATACTGTGAAGCAGATCCACGGATTTTCGTTCAACTACACACACCATTTCAAAATAGATCAGCTTGAAAAAGAAAAGGCAGTAAATCATGCACAGAGGGGAAGACAGGACTACGCTTTCACTCACTATTTCACCTTTTCATGCATCTTCTCATCTAGCCTCTGTTTTGCTGTTGTCACTCCTCCTCTGACTCTGGCCCTCTTGGCCTCCTTTGATTAAGACATTATGAGTACACAATGAGAACCCAGAATACTCTTGCTTCTTCCAAATCTTTAACGTAATCAGCCGAGTTCCCTTGCTATGTGTAGCAGCAGCATCACAGGTACTCTACACAACATTGGGGAGCCATTATTCAGCCATCCATAAGGTCTTTATATAGTCCCTATTTATACAGATATATAAATGCATTATTCTGGATTAGAGAAAATAGAATTCTCCTTTAATCAGATAACCCATAACATAGAATCTACTTTCCACATTTATTCTCCCTGTTTTTCTCTTTAAGAGCCTCTGTAATACCCTGTAAGGAGATATAATAATCTGATAACTCCATTAGTCAAACAACACTAATCAGTCACTATAACAAATCTTGTTTGAGCCAATAACATTAGCAAAAATTCTTTGCTACACTTTGCTCCCAGGAGCCCAGGAAACACTGCAGCTCATACAGCATCCACAGTGCCTGAAGCCTGAAGTTTGCACTGCAGTGTTGGGTCATAAAACAAAGGGTTGATTCAGAGAAGAGAGAAAAATAAGTCCCATTGGTTGTTTGACTTTCACGTAGGCAAAACAAGCATTTGACTCTCATTTTTCATGTAGTTATTTCAGCTCCTTATAACTACAAGCTAAGTGTGCCATTTATACAAATGTACAGTAGTCTATTTACAGGGTTATCAAATGCTTTAATTCATCTATGAAATCAACATCTACCAGTCCCAACACTCATGTTTACCTATGGCATGCCAACCCTTACCACTCCCCACCCCCACTTCCACCTCCTGTTTTTCTCTTTCGCCTTGGGCAGAGTTCTCCATCCAATCAGATCAAGGCAACTTTTTTCCCCTCGATTCAACAAATATCCGCTGAATGCCTATTATGTGCCAGGTGCTGAGCTGGGTTCCAAGGCAAAATATGGAGTTGTATACCATGAGGCCAACTTAGCTGTTTCCAGGAGAGAAATGTGGCTGGGAGTTCAGCAGCAGCCATTGAGTGGCATATTAGTGCAAAGGGAAGGTTCAGTGGATCTGGGGAAAGCAGTATTCAATCTGACCATGGTTGTGAAATTCCAGGGTCTCAGAAATTCTTGGGAAAGTATATCTGTTCACTGCGATACAAAGGCCAAATTTCCAATAGCATCTCAGATTTCTTTCCCTTTTGAGACTTCATTTTATTGAGAAGTTATCTAATAGACTGAAAGATCATAACTGAAGTCTGTTGGTAGGAAAGGAGCCCACTGATGCCAAAGTAGAACTGCCCTTAACCACCATTCAAGTTTAGGCTGATAAGCCAGCCTCCACTTCAACAACACAGTGGGTAGAAGTCAAAGGTGGAGAGGATAGGACGGCATACCAGCCATTGTTCACAGGCTGCAAATTCCCTCTCGACATAGCTCTCCCTACACAGAGTTGATTCTGGAATCATATAGTTGAGCATGTGAACATAACTTTATAAACAAAATCTGTATAAAGAATACCATCAAGCCTCTGACACTCCAGATCAGAAAACACATCCTGAAAACATTGGGCAGACATACAAGACTATTTTCAACAGTGATATCACCTAGGAAAGTAAGTGAAACACATTAGAACACAGTATCATAGAGCAGTTAAATTATAAGGAAATTTAACTGTATCATCTTAGATAGCAAAACTGAAATTTAGAAAGATAAAATTATAGTACATTTAACAAAATCTAGGTTGCATTGTAGTTATGCCTGAAAAGATAATTGGCTTGAGTGTTTTTAGAGAGGAAATTATTACTTTCATATTAGCTGCAAAATAGCTTAATAAGACATTATTTTTCTTATCATTTATACCTAGCTTTTGCAATATGGTCATAGAAAAAATAGGAAAAGAATTCTAATATTTTGCTAGATATCCCAGTACATCCCTTAATTCTTTGACAGTCAAGTCACTTTCTGAGTAGGGCTATATCTGACCTTACCTTTACGAGACTGTTCTCTATCAGAGTCTGCTAAACTCAATTGTAAGAACTTTGTGTGATTTCAGCAAAATGTTCTTTAGTTTTATGAGCTTTCTGATGGTTTAGTGTTTCATTCTTTAATGTAGACATCTGACCATCAGCAGAAGACCAGCCACAAAAGGCCTTGGCATGATGAGCTGAGAAATACTTCAGGGTTAAGCTGAGAGTGTTTTCATCTAAGGACTAATTTCCCAAGCGGTTAGACCATTAGTGAATATTTTCAGACTCTGTTGGGTTTTTCTTGCCTCCGATTTTGGCTTGCCTATGCATCCTGTAACCTCATAAACATAGGGACTCTTTAATGAATTGGGGGATAATAAGGACCTCCTAAAGTTTGAAACTCATATTGTCTTAGAAACCAAGTTCCTCATCTACCCAAAAGCTAAATTATCCTCTAATATACACAGACAAGAATAGGATAATTTGCTTGCAACTGTACTTCATCCTCATTTGTGAGTGATTTTTATGGAAAAATGTGTCTTATTTGAGGGCATCAGGAATACTGTCTTCCCTTTCAACCAGAAAGCAACAGCTGTAGCAGCAGCCACCCAGGCACCAAAAGAGCATTAACTCGGAAATAAGTAAATGAGGATACAGACTATGAAATCTCACCATCCCTAAAGATTCATGGTAAGGTAGCTCTCTACATCATCTGAAGACCCCTCTCTAGGCAGATCATCCCACATATCCAAATAGTCAAAGGAATCCTGAAGGAAGAGACAAAAAGATGCTGGAGATATCACAATTTCAGATTTCAAACTATACTACAGAGCCATAGTAACAGTGCACAAAAATAGATTTGAACACCAATGTAACAGACTAGAAGACCCAGAACAACCGTTTGATTTTCTTTTTTTACAAAGGAGCCAAAAATATATGTTGAGAAAAGGATAGCCTCTATAACAAACATAGAAAAACTACCCATGCAGAAGACTAAAACTGTCTCACATCTTGTACTAATATCAGTTCACAGCAGACAAAAGACCTCAATGTAAGACATGAAACTTTGAAACTACTATAGGAAGGGGATGAAAACACTACAACTAATTGGCATAGATAAGAACTTCCTGAAGAGAAATCCAGTGGCGCAGCAAGTAGGAAAGTTCATTAACAAATGGGATTGTACCAAGATAAATAGCTTTTTCACAGCAGCGGGTACTATAGTCACTTAGCTGAAAAAGAAAGCTTAGAAAATGAGATATCTTTGCTAACTTTCCATCTGACAAGAGCCTAATAATGAGAATATACAAAGACCTTAAAAACGAAAGCCTTAATGGCCAGGAGTTTGGCCTAGTGGTACAGTGCTTGCCTAGCATGCACGAAGACCTGGGTTTAATTCCTTGGTACCACATACGTAGAAAAAAGCCGGAAGTGGTGCTGAGGCTCAAGTGGTAGAGCTCTAGCCTTGAGAAAGTCCAAGGACAATGCTCAGGCCCTGAGCTTAAGCCCAGGACTGGCAAAAAAAACCCTAAATCCTTAAGGAATCAATAACCCAATTAATAAATGAGCAAAGGAAATATACACTTTTCAGAAGAAGTAGAATGGCCAATAAATACATGAAGAAACGCTCAACATCTTCAGCCATAAAAGATGCAAATCAAAACAACATTGAGATTCCGTCTCACTCCCATCAGAATGTTCATCATCAAGAATATGAATAACAACAAATACTGATGAGGATGTGGGGAAAAAAGAAACCCTAATACATTGTCGGTAGGAACATAAATTTAAATTAGTGCAACCACTGTGGAAGGTAGGATGGAGTTTTCAAAAAAAATTAACATAGAACAATGTTATAATCCAAGCATGCCACTGCTGGTCATCCATGTGAATGGCTGCAAATCAGGCTACAGCAAAGTCATATGCACACTCAAGTTCACTGCAGCACTATAGAGACATCACAGATGCCCTTCAATTAATACATTAACCATGGTATACATACACAATGGAATTTTATTCATCTATCGAGAAGAATAAGCCATCGGGAAGAAAATGGGCTCAGAAAAGAATAGGAAATATATCTTCTCTCATATGTGGATGTCAGACCCAAAATATAAGCATATATGAAAATAGATGAAGACAGGGGGGTGGAGGGGAGGGTAATGGGGACCAAGACATGTGAAAGGGTACCAATATATATGAATTAATGCACCTTCTATCTGGCAAATATCATGTAACCCTTTTATTAATTACAATAAAAAAAGAAAATAGATGAAGACATATGCATATATACACATAATCAAACAGACTGAACTATGGTATGCATGGAGAATGAGATTCCTAGTATAACCTCTTTGAACAATTTATAGAAACTTTTACAAAATGACTACCAGGAAACTGAAACATGTCTTGATTACAGTACAAGGATGGGAGAGATTCATGACTGGAATGAGTAATGATCGGTAAATACAGTCATGATACTCAGTGTACATATGTGAAAGGAGAAATAGGGAATTTGATGGGACTAATGCAAATGGGATGGATGGGAAGGGGAGGATAGCTGGTAAAGATGCATTGTACACATAAAAGCACTTATTAAGTTAGAACCCCATTTAAATTTTTTAATTACTTCAGATAATAAAAAGTAAATAAATATTTCAAAATAAAACTTCATGTAGTGTTGGGGACCGACTGTGGGGTCAATGACCTTGGACCTCACCTTGGACCTACACAACTGTATACACAAGGAAGTAACTCTTATCAGGATAACTTTAAGCAATGTCAATCAGTTCTTATCAGGATGACTTTAAGCAATGTTAATCCTTTCTCATTTATCCTATATGTGACTTGTTTACTATTTTGTATGAATGTAGCCTCTGGCAGTTCCCTAGTTTTAAGAAGAGTATTTAAGGTCGGAACTTGAAATAAACTGAGCTGCAGTCTTTACCTGGGCTGCAGACCTCCCGAACTCCATCTGTTTGTCTCTCTTTTAATTTTTCCTAGTCCTTGCCCCTATTTCAGGAATCCCAATCTGTGAACCCTGGTTTGCTGCCGGCTGGCCCCGGCAATGTAGAAGTCATGCATAGAAAAATCGGACTCTTTTCCTTATAAATGAGAGAGATAAAACAAGTCCTGTACCACAAATTTTGCCATACAAATCTGTAGTTGATGCAGATTTTCACTTTCCAGACTTCCATCTCTCAACTACTACTCTATTTCCCCCTTTTCCTGCTGTAACTCAGAAATCATCTGCTCTTTTTGCTTCTTCATTCTGCTGTATTATTGAAACAAAACAATCTATGTTTTCCCTGGGACTACCTCTGGCACCTAACATAATGACTGTACAAAGAGTTGAATGAGTGAGTGATCAAATGAATAAACAGCCCTCCATAAGGACGATATAGCCAAATGAAAAAATGGCTACAGAATAACTTAGTCCATTTCTTCCCTTGCCCTAATTGGAATTCACCATCATGATCTAAATTGATACTAATACCATTAAGTAGTAAGTATTTCCTTCAGACATGCCTCACCTTCTTTGTGTGAAAATTAAAGTTGAACTTAAACACATGTACTTGTAAGCCTATCGACCTATATATGAGTTAACAGCACATAACTCCTTCCTAAGTCTGACCTGCGATTGGTACCATCAGAGACCAATGTCTCAGCACCCTTTATGACCAATGAAAGTCCATGTAGTGAATATTCTTTTATTTTGAGAAAGTCATGAAGGGCATTGCATTTCCACGAGGACATGCTGACAGGTGTCTAACTGCATCAAATCTTACCTATACATGCAGCAAATCCCCTTAACCATGGGCCAGAGAAGGGAGTCAGTTTGCTCCACACTACAGTCTGCCAAGGTTCAGTTCTTTGTTACCCAAGAGGTTTCATTTCAGAACTATGTTGACAAAGTAACTCAGATGGTTCAATTCAAGTCCCCAGGAATTTTCATAATAACTCCCTTTAAGCAAGAAAGTAAGAGTCCTACTATAAATTCCCTGGAAAGCCATATAACATCCTGATTCCCTGTGTCCACCCACACCCATTATCAGAGGCTGGCTAATGAGCTTAGAAGATAGACAAACCCCCAAACACATTTCATTCGTGTCAGTGTCACTGAATACAGCCTCCCTCTATTACCCACTTCCTGGTAGATCTTAATGTCAGCTGTGCAGGTGACCTTATAAAGGGAGAAGAAAAAGAACACTGCCAGAAATGTGAGAGAGATTTGTTTTTCAAAGAAGATTTGTCAACTTACATAACTTAACCCCTTTGTGCTTTACCTTTATAATATCAATAAAAACTAAAAAGAAAATAATGTCAAGCTTGTAAAAGAAAATGCAGTGTAAGAAAATTAGAATGTTCCAGAAAATAAGAAGAAAACTTCTGTTGCCACCAAACTTTCCTACTCTTGCAAGTTCAGGGTCAATATGCCCCACCCCAGATGTGCCAGACAGGACACAGATTTGATCTGGAATGAAAGTTCAATCTGTTGTTTTAGAGCTGGACCCCAAAAATATTGATCTTCTAAATAAGCAGACCTGTGGATGTTCACTTAGTTATTTTTGTTCTTTGCTCACCAACCTTGACCTCATTGAAACGCATAAAGAATATAAATAAAATGTGGTAGCCTCATATGCATGTGAGGGGGGGTGGAGGTATGCAAGCGTGGGCAAATTCCCCATGCATGCATATGTGCTCCAATCTTGGGACTTGAACTTTAACCTGTACACTGTCTCTGTGCTTCTTTTGCTCAAGGCTAGCACTCTAAATCTCCATTTCTGGCTTTTTTGGTAGTTTAGTACTGATGAGTCTCACGGACTTTCTTGCCTGGGCTGGCTTCAAACTGTGATTCTCAGTTTTCTACCTTCTGAGTAAGTAGTATTACAGGTATGAGCCACCAGTGCCTAGTTCATAATAGGCATTTTTTAAACCTTAAAATCATGCCTATTGAGGAATATGAAAGAAACATAAGGTTAGTACCTTTTTTAAATCATCCTAAAAATAACTATATATGGTTAAGTATTATTGTCATTATAATAACCCCAAAAGCCAAAAAGAAAGTAATTGGTGAAAAAGAAAATGGCTGATTTACACCAGAGAAGAAAAACGAAAACATCTCCAATCTGCCTAGGGAAAGTTATCACATCTCCCAGAAATCTCCTTGAGTTTGAGATACCTAGAAATAGCTCTTTCTGGGGAAAGTAATCAGGCTGAATCAAGAGCAGCATACTAATTCTAAATCCTCACAATTACGTGTTGAGAGACTGCCTGGATAATTCTGGGTGCTACCTTGCAATAGGCCAGTTATGTCGCTGATAGCTTGGTGCCTCAAGGAAAAGGCACTCTCAGTTGGCGCCTCTTTTAGCCATATAAATCCAACTGAAGTGTAGCTCTGTAACAAAGCCAGTCTATCCCACTGAGGGATACACGGGTTCAATGGAACACAGGTTAGCATGGCTGGGTCTAGCCAAATCAGAGGAAGAGGAACAGAGAAATCAAAGCAGTTAAAGTATCATCTAGTTTTCAGTTAAAGTATCTAGTTTTCAGGCATCAGTAATACTAAAATGACAATGAGACCAGCCTTCAAGGACATAGCCATAGACTACAGAAACAAAATCAGACAAATTCCTAAGGGTGGACAGCAATCTGAAATAAGCTCATTTTAAGTAGAAATCAGGTGGGTTTCAAGACATGCATATTAAATTGTGAATACAGGACAATTAGAGCTGACATAATCAACTAAATGACAGTTTTCACCCTTTCAGAGTGATCACAATAGCAAATATTCATAACTGGATCCAGGAGTTTGGCCTAGTAGTCGAGTGCTTGCCTAACATGGACAAAGATCCAGGTTCAATTCCTTGATGCCACATACATACAAAAAGACAGACGTGGTGCTGAAGCTCAAGTGGTAGAGCTCTAGCCTTGAGAAAGTCCAAGGTCAGTGCTCAGGCCTTGAGTTCAGTCTTCAGGACTGGCAAAAAAAATTAATAACTTGCCTATTTCTCCCAGTCCCAAACCAAATATATAAAAAATTTCAACACAGTCTCCTTCCAGAAGGAAAGGGGTCCAGCTACAGAGGCAAGACAATCGCCAGGAGTATGGTATCACAGTAAGTATGTCTAAATCCCAAAGCCTTAAAAATAAGTGCCAAAACAGTTCTGAAGATGCAGAATTCCTTAAGGATAACCTTGGTACTCAAAGTAAATAATTAAAATTATGAGATAGCCAAATATCTTCTGAAGAAGAAATAGCAGAAATGGTAGATTAAAAAGTTTTTAAGTGAGGTCCGGGAGTTTGGCCTAGTGGTAGAGCGCTTGCCTAGCATGCACAAAGACCCGAGTTCAATTCCTTGGTACCACATACACAGAAAAAGCCAGAAGTGGTACTGTGGCTCAAGTGGTAGAGCTCTAGCCTTGAGAACGCCCGAGGACCTTGCTCAAGCCCTGAGTTCAAGCCCCAGGACTGGAAAAAAAAAATTTAAGTGAGTATTGGCCACTGAAAATACTAAGGAAAAAACTATAAAGACTGGAGATTTACACTTGATAGTTAAACTAGTAATTTCAGAACAAATCCAAAATATCTTATAGAATAATTAGAGAGTTTATGAAACATCTCCCTCTATGCTAGCTACCACTGCATCCTCATCCAAAAAATTCTGCTTGATCTGTTTTATATATTTGTGTTCCACATGAGATTCTTTTTGTTATGAGATTTTTTGTTTTTATTGCTGGTTTTTGTTTTTATTGCTGGGCTTGAACTCAGGAACTGGGCACTGTCCCTGAGCTTTTTTACTCAAGATTAATGCCCTACCACTTTCAGCCATAGTACCATTTCCAGTTTTCTGCTGATTAACTGGAGATAAGAGTCGTATAAATGTTCCTGCCTGGGTTGGCTTTGAACCTTGATCCTCAAACTTTCAGCTTCTTGAGAAGCTAGGACTTACAGACGTGAGCCACTGGCACTTGGCTCCATGTAAGATTTTTGTTTTAAATTAAACTCTTTGGGGAAAGGACTAGATTTTTCTTTAATTATCTTTAAGTAGTTGTCCAAGGGAGGGATCATTTAACAAAGCACTATATGAATATAATTCATCTTGACTTGTGTAAGTTGGTTTTTTAAGGCTTGAAAATATTATAGAAATGTAAATACATAGGCCACAACAAGGTAAAAATCCTACAATGTATTATTCACGATCATACAGATCACTATCTTATTGTAAGTCTGACTCCAAAGATTATGTCCTTTGGGTCGCGTACAGAATTAAACTGTCTTACGCTGAAAAAAAAACCTATCTCTTCTTATCTCTGATCATCTGTAAACTCACCTTAAGAAAGACATGTGACTCTTTGTGTGAACTGTAGCAAGTACCAGCAATTTTGTTGCTTTCCTTCTGAAAAAAAAAACAAACTGAACTTGAGTCATATCAAGCATTTTAGATCTAAGTACCACTTATTGGAAATGCAGTGGGACAGAAATCATTTTAAATGATACCACAATGATGTAACTGGTCAAATCCAGACTGTGGTAAATTCTCTAAGACAAATGACTTGGTTTCCTTAACAAATAAATGGGCATGATTGCAATGGGGAAAGATGGTGGAATACTGTAAATTAAAACAGCTTTAATAAACATACCAACCAAATATAATGTGTATGTTCTATTTGGAGCCTAATCTGAACAACTCAACTGTAAAAAAAAAATATGGTTTTGAGACAATCAGATTATTTCAACACTGGATTAATATGAATAATATATAAGAACCATGAGGATATAAGGAATTTTATTATTTGTGCTAGAAGTAATATACAAAATAGAAAGAGCTTTTATATCTTTTAGAAACATATTATAAAATGTGATGTCTATAATTTGCTTTAAAATATTCCAATGGAGAGAAATGTCAAGAATATAAGTACTAGGCCGAGAAAACTTGTAAAATATGATCATTGTAGAAGCTGGGTAGAGATGCGTGGCCCTCTACTTATGCATATGTTCAAATTTTTTTATGAAAATTATAGAGCTTCAGTGTAAACATTTACCCTATTGTTAACATCTCAACTGCCTGCTTTCCTCATTACTTTCTGACTCACTGTGAAACTATAGTGTCATTCTATGTGTTAGAATGAAATTTATGCTTTCAAATATCCTTATAATTTACACCTAAAGGAATATAGTTGCCTCATCCAGTATAAGTAAACATACAAAAACACTATGAATTCTTAAAATACAATGTGACCATCAGACAAATCACAAAATAAAAACAGATTTTTTAAAATGAAGTTCTTTTAGGACCACACATTTTTCTAAGCTCCAAAATGTGTCCCAGATAGTCTGTAGTCTTTAAACAGAACAAGGGTTAGAAGAGAAAAAGTCTTTTAAGAATGACAATGCCAGTGAGGCAGAGTGGCCCAAGCCTGTAAATACTTAGGAGGAAAGATCAGGGTCACGGTTCAAAGCCAGCTCGGGTTGAGACTCCATCTCAACCAATGTCTGGGCATGATGACATTCATTACAAACCCTAAGAAATGGAGGACATACAAATAGGAGGATTGCAATTCA
This sequence comes from Megascapheus bottae, assembly GCF_031878675.1. NCBI lineage: Eukaryota > Metazoa > Chordata > Mammalia > Rodentia > Geomyidae > Megascapheus > Megascapheus bottae. The sequence goes on along the minus strand of NC_143516.1, from coordinate 11,513,995 downwards.
GGCCAGCCTGGGCATAAAATGAGATCCTTTCTCAAAAAATAATGAATACGACCAGGTATTGGTGGCTCACTTCTGTAATCCCAGCTACACAGGAGGCTGAGATCTGAGGATTGCAGTTTGAAGCCAGTCCAGAGAGAAAAGTCTGAGATTTTTTCCCTTTCCCCATCTGTGAGATTTTTATCTTCAATAAAGTACTCAGAAGAAGTCATAATTGGTGCTGTGGTTCAAGTGGCAAAGTGCTAATCTTGAGCAAAAGAAGATCAAAGATAGTGTCCAGGCCCTGAGTCAAACTCCAGGACTGAAAAACAAACAAACAAACAAACCATTAAAAGGGGATGGGACATTGCTTAAGTAGTAGAGTGTCTACTGGGCAAGTGAAAAGTCCTGAATTCAAATCTCAGTGTGACTCAAAGTGGTAGAGCACTAGTATTGACTGACAAAGTTCAGGGACAGCACTCAGGCCCTGAGTTCAAACCTCATTACCAATCCAAAAAGAAAAAAAAGTATTTTCATTATCCTTTCACTAGGTTCAAGGAAAGGAAGAACTACTAAGAAATCTCTCTTTCTTTCTTCTTTTCTGTTCCTCATGATTCAACTACCCAACACAATAACAATGAGTGTTAATCTGAAGAAGAGGAAGAAAGAGTTTAAGGGAAAAAGATAATCCTGTTCATAAGCATTTGATAGTTTAGAAAGTGTCCATGAGGGCTGGGGGTTTGGCCTAGTGGTAGAGTGCTTGCCTAGCATGCACAAAGACCCAGGTTCAATTCCTCGGTACCACATACATAGAAAAAGCCAAAAGTGGTGCTGTGGCTGAAGAGGTAGAGCTCCAGAGAAAGCCCCAGGGCAGTGCTCAGAGTCTGAGTTCAAGAGGAAAGAAGAAAGGAAGAAAGGAAGGAAGGAAGGAAGGAAGGAAGGAAGGAAGGAAGGAAGGAAGGAAAAGAAAGTGTCCATGAAAATGTATTCTGGCACTTGTTAAATTATAGCTGGGCTATGATGGCATTAGCCTATAATCCCACCATTAAGAGGTTGATAAAGGGCCGGGAGTTTGGCCTAGTGGTTAAAGTGCTTGCCTAGCATGCACGAAGACCCAGGTTCGATTCCTTGGTACCACATACATAGAAAAAAGCCGGAAGTGGTGCTGAGGCTCAAGTGGTAGAGCTCTTGAGAAAGTCCAAGGACAGTGCTCAGGCCCTGAGCACTTGATAAAGGAAAATCATAAATTAAGGCCACTCTGACCAACATAGTGAGGCTTTGTCTTAAAAAGAAAAAAAAAATGTGCCACAAAACAGCACAGAAGACTTAAAAAAAAAAAAAACTATTGCAACAAAAAAGACAGATTGAACTCAACTCTGGATACCACAGGCAGAAGTGGGAATTTATAGCCTATTGGCTATAAGTGGATGAAAATTTACTAAGAGGAAATTGGTTAGAAGTCAAGGCTGTGTGGGAGAAGAAGAGTTTGACTTGCTATCAAGAGTGGGAAGAGTCTAGATAAACTGCTGTGGCAGAATTCTTCCCTAAAATTGAGCCCAGCTGGCCAGCATGAGAGCTAAGGGCCAGGTCTACTTTGCAAAAGAACTAGAGAACCCGACAAAAATTTGGTCAAGAAGAGATTTCTTGTCTGAAAGTAGAAGGGATGTCAAAGTCTGATGATCACAGGAAAGGGAGGGGAGTAGAAGGTAAAAAGTCAGACATTGATAGGCTGTAAGTAAGTAGCCAGTGGATATGCAGAAAATCCATTACCAGGATTTTCAGTGAGATGAGAAGGCACCAGGAATAGGATGAAGAAACACTTGGAGCCAGGCCAAGAGTTGAATGTATGGTTCAGATTCACAATTAAAATGTGTTTTACATGTTTATCCTACACGTTGTATATGCTTGACTGGCTAATGATGGGCCATTTAGCCACTTTCTCTCGTCCACTGCTGGGCTATTACTCTGAATGGCTACTGTATTTTTTCCATCAAGGGCACTCTGACCTCTTTCCAGATCCTTCTCCTTAAAGGTCTGTTTATAACAGATAACAAGAGTCTTCAAAAGCATTCCTGAGTCACAGACAGCATCACATGGAGTGATACAGTCTTCAGATTACAGTAACTGCTTGACCCACACCTAGAGACAGGCTGGATACAATGATAGCTTGCAACTATTGACTCCTGTCTTCCTCTCTGTTACCTTAAAGTTGTCTAACCATCAACAACATCCTCCTAGAAAACTGCTGACAAGCAAATCGCAATGCTTGTGAGTATTGCTGGGTGCTGTTACCCACATAGGTGAAACCACAGTAAACTCTACAAAGTTCTACCTTCCACTCTTCCTCCCTCCCACCACCACCAATAACAAAAACAAACAAGCTATCAAGCAACAAACTGCAGGTTAAGGCCTTTCTTTTCCATCCAATTACTTGAAGTTTGTCAAAGTATATGTCATAGTGGTAAATTAGAATACCCCCCACCTTCTAACTTCATTGAAACAGGTTTTTATTTGCTAGCAATAGTGCTTTTCAGCCAGTAAATTGATGAGAGACTAGACTAAAGTGAGTATTGAATCAGTCTGAATAAAGTGGAGAGGTTTCCAGCTGATGTTTTCATGTTTGATGAAACCTTAACTTGCTAGCAAGACAGATAAAGGCCTGGTTCCAATGCTTTCCCCCAAATGCCCTTTGTTACTCGAGTTTCCAGAGCTGTACAGAGAAGCTTCAAGGGAATGAAAACCTCCAGCTTCCTACTGTGTTGTTGTCTTTCAAAACAGCAGAACTGCCAAGATCAGCAGTTTGAAAGCTTCCTTTGAAGTGTTCCTTATGTCTTTCACTGGTCTCAGCAAAACAAGCACCTAGACTGTGTGCCCAGTCCAGAGGGGATACCCAGAAGCCAAGCAACCAGTGCAGCCTAATGCACCATGGTGTCGTGAAGTATTTATTGTAGCGTAGTGGAAAGGCAGAATTACCAGAAAGCAACCCTTTGGGAAATGATTAGATAAATGTATACGTACACTACAAAATACCATGTAAACATTAAATTCATGAGGTAGATGTTTCTCTGATGGGAAAGAAATCAGAGGTGCTGACTCTAATATAATTCTGTCTCTATTAAAGTGGGTCATGTGGCCACTGCAAGCCATAAAAGAGGGTAGAGAAACAAATATTTTGGCTTTGCCAATATCCATGTTGGAGAAAGAAGAAAAGCAATTTAGGACTGGGTACTGAATTACCCAAACAAGTGTCCTCCTTGTCCCATAGGAATTATGACATGTTTCTTGGTAAGTCTCCATAAGCTTTAGCAAAGAACATGCACTCTCTAGGTGATTCTGGATTGAATGATTAAGAAAGCAATAGACGTGGCTTCTTGAGCAACTTGTCAAGGAAGACTCTAAAGAAGTATGCTAGACAAACTGAATCAGATGCTTAGCTAGGGAGAGTCTGACCTGTGACTTCCAGATGACTGTGACCAGCACATGCACTGGGTTTGGGGTGAATCAGGAGCCCTGCTTGTGGAACACTGCTTTTGTTTTGGTTCCAGTTCTGGAGCTTGAACTTAGGGTCTGGGTGCTATCCCTTAACTTTTTTTTTTTTTTTTTTTTTGCCAGTTCTGGGCTTGGGCTCAGGGCTTGAGCACTGTATTACAGGCTTCAAGGTACTTTAGAAGCCAGATAATGATTCGCATTCCTGTGAAACACATAAGGACTGTAAAGATTACAACTTCAAAGAAGATCTTGCCAGCTTAAACCTTAGAAAAGAGTAGGATTATCTCACCAAAACAAATACATGCTGCATGGGCAAAGAAAATAAATGAATGTGTGCAGTACCATCTTGGATCACAACATGGATGATCTTTAAAATAACTTGCAGCTTTCTCCCTCTCCCACCTGGGAGTCAGGAGAAGAATGAACCTTTGCAAGCTGGATTTCCTCTGGAAGTCGTTTACTATTGTGAAGATAGAAAAAAAATATTTAAAACAGATTTTCAAAGTAGGGATCTCCTTTTCTTTTCTTTTTTTCTTTGTTCTTTCTTTCTTTTCTGCTAGTCTGGGCTTGAACTCAGGGCCTGGGCACTGCTTGGAACTTTTGCTCAATGCTAGAACTCTGCCACTTGAGCCACAGTGTGACTTCCAGCCTTTTCTGTGTATGTAGTACCAGGGAATGGAACCCAGGGCTCCATGCATGCTAGGCAAACACTCTATGCCACTAAGCCACACTCCTGGACCCCCTTTTTCTTCTTTCAGATTTTATAAACCATACACTTGACTACCGTATCAATGCTACCCTTAATAATGACTTAACATTCTCTAATTCTTTGGGATTAGTCTTTTGATAATATCATATATGAGATCTTAAATTATATTATCTTAAGTCAATTACTAAACAGCTGATTCCATGCCCATGATAAAACTAATAAAGGAAATTTTAAAATTTTGTTTGGCCTAATGGCTCCTTCCTTCCTTTCTTCTTTCCTTCCCTTCCTCCCTCCCTCCCTCCTTCCTTTTTGTATTTATTAATAGACACTAGTCAATGTGGATTAAAGTCCCTCCTTCTTCCAATATGGTGTTGTCTTATCTAATTACATCTTCAATGGCCCTATTTCCAACTAAGGTCACATTCTGATTCATTAGGAAATTAGAACCTCAGCATATCTTTGTGGGGGACACAGCTCAGTACATAGTGCTACCATTCACCTCTGGATAATTTTCCTGTTGTTTCTCTGCTTTTTCTGTCTCACAAGCCCAACCCCTACAATCTGCTTTTCTTAGACTCTGTCAAACTGGCTGTGTCAGCCAATGGGAGGCACTGGCAAGAGACTATAAAAGTGAGGAAAGAAAAAACAAGGATATTGCTCCTCTCTTTCTCTAGTCATAGCTACATGGACTCCATCATTCCACCTTTTACTAGGGGACTTGCTCTAGCTAGGAGACCCTGCTCAGGGCACCAATTCCAAGCTTCCAGAAGTCAAAACTGCTGCACTTTGGAAACATCGTCCCCTAAGTGCTGCTTCTAAAACAAGTTGCTTCATCATTTTATTTGCTCTGTCAGCTTCTCCACTCTCCAAGGCCTTTATAACTAACTCCCCTAATTAAACACTCTCCACTGAACTTCTTGGCACAAGTTCAGATTTTCTGACAGGACTCCTGATTGGCACAAGGTCTGAGACAACCCATGGAGAACAGAAATGGGCCAGGACAGACACTGGGGCAGTTATTGAATGGATCACCAATGGGCATGAGCATGGGCATGAGCATAGCCATCAGTACCCATTCCTCCCAACAAATGCAGCTCAAGAAGTAGAAGTGGTACGTATGGAAAACTATAGTCATAAATGTGCAAAAGCCAATGAGCTGTAACCTAAGGTTGACAAATTAACAGAAATGGATAAAGTCTATTTCCAGTGAAATGCCAGTTGCCAGCAAAAGAAGTTGGCTAACATGCAGAAAACTGAAGCTACATCCATATACATATGTGTGTGTGTGTGTGTGTGTGTGTGTGTGTGTGTGTGTGTGTGTGTATTATCCTGCACCAGAATCAATTCTAAATGGACCAAAGACCTCGATATAAGACCAAAAACCCTTAAAATAGGACAGGGATGGTTCAAAACTTCCTAAGTAAGGATGTGAATCATAACAAATCAAAGAAAGGAATGGAATTGCATCAAACTTAAAGAGTTTCTGCATGACAAAGGACATAGCTAACAAGATAAATAGAATGTCCACAAAATGAGAGAAGATTTTTACTAGCTATGCATCAGACAAAGGCCTCATCTCTAAAATATACTTGGAGTTCAAAGCAAGTAAACCCTCCCCAAAATAAATCCTCAAAGAAACAACAACCCAATTGACAAATGGGCTAAAAAGCTTAAAGAGAAACTTCTCAGAAGATGCAAGAAGGTCCAGTAGATTCATAACAAATACCCAACATCTCTGGCCATAAAAGAAATGCAAATCAAAACAACATTGAGATTTCACCCTACTCCAGTTAGAATGGCCATTATCAAGAAAACTAATAATAACAGATGCTGGCAGGGTTGTGGCCAAAAAGGAACACTACACTGCTGGTAGGAATGTAAACTTTTTCAGCCATTCTGGAAAGCAATATGGAGGTTCATCAAAAGACTAAACATAGAGACTCCCTATGACTCAGCAATTCCACTCCAATAGACCACAAACCAGGCCACACTAAAGCTGCCAGCACAACCATGTTCATTGCAGTATTGTTTACCATAGCTAAGATACAGAATCAATCCAGACACCCCTCTGCAGGCAAATGGATCAAGAAAATGTGGTATTTATACACATGGAATTCTATATTTTCACCAAAAAGAATGATATCATTTGTAAGGAAATGGAAAGAATTGGTAAAAATTATATTAAGCAAAGTAAGTCAGACCCAAAGGAACATAGGATGCACGTTGTCTCTCATTTGTTGTAACTAGAAAGGATTTATAAACCTACAAGTAAACACACTGGAAAATAAAAGACAAAAAAATACATTTGGACATGATGAATTATACAGGACTCTAGACATGCACACAGTGAGACTAAAGGAGGCTATTCTTAGGAGAGGATCACAAAGGCTCAATAGCTAGGGACATATGATCATACAAAAAATGTTGATAGAAATGGACTCCAAGAAATGGAAACAAGAGGTTTTATGCTATTTTGCTTACCTCTTTTCTCCTTTGTCTCTATTTTTTATTTCTGTACCATTTGTCTCTTGCAAGTAAGTTTATTTATTTGGGAGAGGGATCACAGAAATGGTGGGATAAAGGTTGAACAAATGCAGCAGTGATACTCCCTAGACACTATGTTGAAAATGAACCATACAACTTACAGGGGAGTGGGAATGGAAAGAAAAAACTAGGAGAAAACAAGAGAAGAGGTAATGTACTTATTATCTGACTTATGTAACTATAACCCCTTTGTACATCACCTTGACAATAACAATAAAAATAAAAATGTCAATAAATTGCTTATAGATAAGTAGTTATCTACTGAAACAGACATTGGATATGAGTAGGAATAAGCTTCTTTGATTTATTTTTTGCCTTAGTGCTATTTAAATTTTATAACCTTAAAATTTCTATTACTTCTTTAATTTTTAAGGCACTGATTTCGAAGATTTGGTTAATATATGCTAACACATGGCTGCCAAGGTCACTGGGAAAGGAAAAGAAAGCTGGAGAATCCATGGAATGGTTTTGAGTGCTGGGTCTATGATGGCTTTGTCATTTCTGCCCATTTTGCCCTGTCTAGAGTAAAGCCATCATCCTCTTAGCCCTGAAGGCTGAGGTCAAGGGAGTACCTGCCCAGTGGGTTAGCTCTAGGTACTTCTGCCACAGCTTTTATTTAGATGACTTGTTTCTCCATTTGCTTCATTTAAGTTGCTGTTGTTGCATACATATATTTGTGACTGAGTTCACTAAGCATTGTATTAACTAGCATTATTAAGCACGTATCAACTAAAATTAAAAGCAGAAGCATTAAAACTGAGTACCAGATGTGTCTTTTTCTGAGGCATCTCAGTTTGATTTATCTGACAAGGAGTTAAAAGCTTGCTGCATATTTACCACAGACAAAGACAGAGCCGTCATTATGTACTCAGCAACAGCCTCGACAACTGCCAACATTAGAACCTATTTGTTTTATTGAGAAGAGCAATTGTTGGCTGAAACACCAGGGCTCTCCATTACTCTTTCTGGAAAGAGCAATGGGAACTTTAACTTTTCTCTGGAAAACTACCAACAACTATCAGAAGAAACAAGGGTTTCACATCTCTCGCTGAAGGGCACTTGAATGACAAACAGGCCTGCAGCCTCCAGTGGTGTCAACAATGGACAGAAGTCCAAATCTGAACCCTTTAGTATTTCATGGAAGTGTGATTCAATCCTGGAAACTGAAAACACCCAACTGGCCTGATGCGGAAACTATAGAGTCTGGGCTCAAGAACCAGAGCTGAGATGAGTTCTGAGTCCAGTCACTCTGTGATTTCTGGTAGAAAGACTACCTTCCTATAATTCAGTGAACTCATGCTCATACTCAAGCTTCTTAGACAGAGAGATTTTTTTCTCTGAAGTTCAATTCTAGAAATCAAGGTAAGCTAGAAATGAAGATAGCAGTCATCTTCTCAAAGTTAAGTTTTCTAAAACTATCCTTTAAATTCACCACTGGTTTTAAAATTTCCCTATGGTTTCTTCCAGTTTCTAGTCATAGAGGACACAGAAGAGAGTGAGAAATCTTACAGCTCTACCTATAAGGACCCCAAGTGTATCAGGTGAGTATACCCTACTTCCTGTCTTGTTTGTCTCTCCACCTTCATTTCCTGGTTCCCACCTTCCCAATGCCACCGGAAGTGCTACTGATAATACTCCCATCCAAAGCCTTGTAAGCCCTCATCTCATTGATCTCCTCTTGGTGAGTAATGCTGCTAACCAACATTCCCTTGCTTAGAGCTCTGCTAGCTTCTCCTTTCTATGATTTCTGTTCTCCTGCCATCTAAATGCTACACACACACACACACACACACACACACACACACACACACACACACACACACACACAAAGCTAATTTACTGAATGAGTTCTTGAAAAAAGAATCCTTTAGAAGTAATGTTAAAGCCCATGAGAATGAAAATAGGCCCAGGAAAAATGAGAATAAATGAAATCCACACCTGATCTCAATGCCCTGGACTCTGCCTCTCATTCTAAAGGTCCACCATCTACCCAGGTTGAAATCCAAATTAAGAAGGATTTCTTTCTGGTGCTCACAGCCAGAGACTACCACATACAGTCAAACTGCCTTTTGAAGATCTTTTCAATTTGTTCCTTCTTCTCCCCTTCTGTCACCAGTTAAGTTTCAGCTTTCACTATCTCTCACTTGTATTATTGGTAACAATTCTCCATTGCTTATCCCCACTCACTGTTCCAGCCTCATCCCTACCTACTCTCTCCTGTATCTTGCTTTTGCCCAATGCGGTCAATTTATTCCCCACTTGAATCCTTCAGTCGTCCACCACCTCCTTACAAGGCCTTTCATTAGCCAGCTTTTGCCAGCCTTTCCTCTGTGCATCTTACTATTCTACCACACAAGCCTTAGGTTCCCAAATTGGGTCCTGCCCCAGAAAATCTATCCTCCTGACTGCAACCAACATTCTTTGAAAACATAAGTCAGCTCATGTCACTCTCCATTTAACATTCCAGTGGCTTCCTTGAAACTTATAGGAAACTTCAAAAGCTTTCAAAGCCTGATGTGAATCATTTGTCCTCTCTCTTCTTCAATCTTCTGTGTGTACATGTCTCTCCCTCACCACACTGGACTTCTTCCCATGTCTCAAGTGCGGATCCAACTTCACATCCTTCTTTCAACCTCAGATCCTTCAAAGTCGCTGTCCCTCTTCATGTAATGCCATGTGGTTCGTCGGTGGCTCAGACCTATAATCACAACCACTCAGGAGCCTGAGATCTGAGAATTATAGTTTCAAGTCAGCTTGACACACACACCAAAAAAAAAAACCCTTAATATTTCATCTGAAAAAGCCAGAAAGGGAAAAACATCCAGAATGGAGCATGGCTTTTGTACAGAGCATCTGTTCCCTTCCTGATATTAGGACCCAGCTTAACTATTACCTCTCTACAAAGGCCTTACCTGATGACCACACCTGAACTGTGTCCAGCAAATTTCCCTGTCTTATTTATGTGATGGCTCATCACTACCTGATTTTTTTATTAGTTGAATTTCGAAATGCATTCTCTCCTCTCATGAAAGCGTAAGACTCACTATGACAAAAACTTGAAGTGGTGATGCAAAAAGCAGTATGTATGGCATGGATGCCAACCTATGAAATCAGATTCTGATTTTTAAATATTTATGTAGCTCTACTTAGAAGGAGTAACTGGGTAGGAGACTTTTTATACCTAACATCTTGGCAGAGCACAGTTCTCAACAAGTCAGAAGGTACAGATGAATGCATTGCAGTGTATCTGTTTTAATTTCATTGGTCTACCATGAACATAGGTCCATATAACAATGAAGAGTTCATTAGGCATCTACACAGGGTCCTGGTCCTGTTTAGAGCCCTTATTGCACTGGATTTCCTTCACAGGTTAATTGCGCTTGGATACTGTTGTTCTTTTTATACTTGTTTGACTCATATTCTGGAATTTGGGTACAATCTGTTTTTCTCCAAAGTCCTCAACGTCGACATTGCCATGTGGTCTAGATGAGAGGGGTACTGACATGACTTCCAAAGACTGAGCTCCTGTTTCAATAGTAGGACATCAATTACTGAGTTGTTGAGTCCCGGCAAACCAACCTCTCCGAGTCTGCTGCTTCTTTTGTAATGTTGCTCAAACTTGCCTCCTGGAATGGGCTGAAGAATATTACAGATACTGTAGGCAGAGTCTCAGCCAGTCTAAACATCTGATTTACCCCTTACCATCTAAGCCTCTATGAAGAGTAAGATAATACATACGCAACTGCTGTGTGAACCCAGTGCATTGTTCAGATTATTATTCCATTGATAATGAGCTACCTTCATCCAATCATGCAGTTGGCTTTCCAGGAGTCAGAGAGGGCTAGAAAGGCATTCTAGGCATCAAGACAACAGTGCTAATGGAATTCTATGCTGCTGTCAGAAAAAACGACATCGACCCATTTGTTAGGAAATGGAAAGACTTAGAAAAGATCATATTAAGTGAAGTAAGCCAGACTCAAAGGAACTTAGGCTCAATGGTTTCCCTCATTTGTCATAATCAGTAGAAACCTTGGGCTCTACTAGCAGAGATCTGCAATAGAGCAAAACCTTGATACATAAGGCCATATAGTATGAAGCTAATTGAAAGGACCTCCAGGATATTGAAACAAAAGCCATATAACGAATGATTGTTGTCCTTAATGTACTATGTTATCTCTCATCTCCTTTGCTGTCCCTTGGGTATCTCATATTGTTACAGTACCTCGCTTTGTTATCTGATATATTGAATTTATTTGTATTTGGTTATTTGAAATTTGATAGGGAAGGGGGGAAAACCAAGATGGGGGGTGGTGGGGGGGAGGGTAAAGGGTACCAAGACATGTGAAAGGGTATCAATGTATGTGAATTAATGCACCTTCTATATGGCAAATATCATGTAACCCTTTTATTAATTACAATAAAAAATATATTTAAAAAAAAAGACAACAGTGCTGTAGCTGTGGAAGTGTGTGTTTTGCTTTGCTGCATGGTTTTCCTTAGAGATCGCAGTAGTCCAGAGACATTTGTTTAGGTGCCATATAGGACTACAAGAGGCAAAAAAGTAGACTTGTTAGTTACCTACCAGAAGGTAGGTTTTCTACCTGGATCAAAATTGCCCTGACAGATAGAACTAGATCATTTTTCCCTTAATCTCTCATCACAAATAAATCTCCATTTATTTGAGAACAAAACTCATATGAGCTCTGTCTTCCACTGACTTTGTTTGTCTCATCGATCCATCTGAGTTAGATCTTTCCCAGTTCCTGACAGTCGGCCTCTTTTGCCTTTGCCCAGCACAGGCCTACTTCACATGAAGGAGCAGATTGTGTCCCAAAAAGCCCTCTGAGGAGTAGCAGGCTCTCATCACACATACGCAATGACCTGGCCAGCTGGCACCTGCCTACACTTGTGCCCACCGCCCTTCAGGAACCTCACCAGCTGTAATCAATTTTCAGGTGCTCAAAACATGAAAGTCATTTTTAAGTTTTTAAGATCTTGGGTAGAGCTTCTGTCATGAGAGCCCTGCTACTCACATAATCTCTCCCAAAGAATAGCTCTCCTCCATTTCCCAAAGGTTGCCGTCCTCCACAACTGAGCATGAAGCTTCCCAAAGGAGGAAGGCCAACCCTGCCTGGCTATCATTTCTATCTAGGTACTAAACTTTCAACTCTTTAAGTCTTTTGTACCCTCTGAATTCGTGGCCCCATAAAAAAAATCTCTTGTCATAGACTCTGGCTTCTCAAACTTCTTGGGGATCAGGGTACAACCCATTCAAAAGCCATCTGTGCCGGGCACCAGTGACTCACTCCTGTAATCCTAGCTACTCAGGAGCCTGATATCTGAGGATCACAGTTCAAAGCCAGCCTGGGAAGGAAAGTCCGTGAGACTATTATCTCCAATTAACCACCAATCATTCAATTAACTGGAAGTGGTGTTGTGGTTCAATGAGTAGCACCGTAGCCTTATGCTGAAGAGCTCAGGGACAGCACCTGGGCCCAGCGTTCAATTCCCCGGGACCTAAAGAAAAATCTGTATTTACAAGCTCTGGAACCTTGACAAAGTTATCTAAACTCTCCAAGTCAAAGTTTTCTCACACATAAGACAGAAGATGATGAAACCTTTATAGAGAAGAGTTCAATTAATGCCTGAGCACAGGAACAGGAAGCAGAGAACCTCTGGTTACTTTAGCATCTATATCACTGTTTAGCCTGAGGCCCAAATGCCAAATCCAGGTGAACACACTGATTTTCATACCATCTATGGCTGTTTCTTGTTTTGTTTTGTTTGGTACCACAGTTGCCAAGAATGTATGACTACAGTGCCTAAAATATTTTTGCTTCTCTTTACAGAGAAAGTTTGACCACCTCTGGTTTAGTCTATTGCACCTCCCCTCCCAACAAGGTAATTGTCCCCTCTGGAAACAGAGGCTACTAATGGCTTCCCAATACCTGATTTTCATTTCTATCAAAAACTTAATTATCCCCACCTTTCAGCTTGCACATAGCTTTTTGGAATAAGGACTATATTTCCCAGGCTAGCTTGCTATAGGGTGTAGCCATGTGACTGAGTCCTAGCTAATAGGATATAATTTGGAGTGTTTGTCTTCTGGAAGGGAAAAAAATCCTTCTAGGATTTCTCTGCCCTTCTTCCTGAAGCCTAAAATCTAAGTGTGGAGACCAAAGCTAAAGCAACACCTCAGAACATGACAGGACCTTGGAAATAGAACCTGTTTACATCAGAGCTACAAGACCAAAGGCATCTTTGTTCCTGAGCTACAGAACTGCATAGGAACCTGGTAGTTATCTTTCTTAGATGCTTATTTGGGCTTTTTTACGTTCAGAAATGAAACTAGAAACAGTAGAAAAATCCACTTTGCCTAGAAAAATCCACTTCGAAGTGTAAAAATCTTTATATAGCTCTTAGTGACTTCTGTTTAATACTAAAAAACCTCTTTGTGGTGGATTTGGTCCTTGGATAAATTGGCTTTTGGAAGAATAAAACCAATTATTCTTCCAGAAGACCAAAAGAATACTGCACATGTTTTATATTTATTCAGGAAAAAGGACTAATATTCAGGAAAAAAATTATTAAAATGCTTATGTCAGAAAAAAAGATTGATTTGGGTTAAGGATTAAAAGAAAATGAAAGAATACTTAAATGAAAAGTGGCCTTCACCTCAAAAGAGCATTCAAACCTTGAACTGATACTCATTCTAGCGGGGTTCATGGTCCATGCTCCACATCAGTGGTTATGCTCCACATAATACTCAAGCTGAGAGTTGGTAGAAGAGTGGGAAGATGAGGAGACTGCACCTCAGAGAAATTAACTAGGTCCAGGTCATGCAGCAGAGCAGATCTAAGTCCTGTCTGATCCCACACACAAAAGCATAGTCTCCTTCTAGATCAAGATGGACCCAAGACAGAGCCATTGAGAATGCACAGAAGGCAGGAAATAGCCAATGTTTCTGCAAAAAAGGATTCTGGCTGTGCTTTAAGTCTGTTTGCTGGGCATTTGTAGAGAGATCTGGAAAATGCTCATTAGTGAGTAGAGAATAGAAACCTAGGGCATTTTAGAAAGTCAGTAAAAATCCCTGACTACAAAGAAACAGATTGCTAGAATCCTGCCAGCAGAAACCAGATTTAGAAATTATTGTGTCCAGGAAACTTGTGGAGTTTCTCTTTGGTTCGGATATCTTTCCTTTATGAACTTTGTTTCATTGTCACTAACTGCAATTGTCTCTGGAAAGGATGAAGGAGGGGGAATCAGTGAGGCCAAAAATTCAAAGGGGCCACATTGATCCTTTTCCAGAATCTAAATCACCAAAATTCAGAAGTTTCACCATTACGAAGACTCTATTCTAAGTTAAGGCAGGGCTAATATTCACTATAGTTAGACCTGTTTTCTATATTAACTTTTGTTTTTCTAAGTATTTTATAATTTGATATTGTTATTGCATGCATATACATACATGCACATATGTTTGATTCATCTGCTCACATATATTGACAACTTACTATATGCCAGGCACTGAATCAAACATATATAATACCACAGTTCACATCTAACCATTGTATATATTATTATTTTATTCTATAGATAAGGACATTGATGTAACCATTAAGAGATAAATAATTTACTCAAATTACACAGCTAATGAAGTATACTTGCTGACAATACAACTGAGTTTGTTCATTTCAAATCTGTTCTTTAAGCCATATAATGTCTGATTGTTGTTCTTAATCTACTATGTTATTTCTCATAGCTTTTGTTGTCCCTTGATTATCTCATATTGTTACAGTATCTTACCTTGTTATCTGGTATATTGTATATATGTTTATTTGTTTATTTGAAATAGAATAGGGAAGGGGGAAATAAGATGAGGGGAAGGGTGAAGGGAAGGAAATAGGGACAAAAACATGAGAAGAGGTATCAATGTTTGGGAAGTAATGCACTTTCTATCTGGTGAATATATAATATAACCCTTGTATTAATTACAATAAAAAATCTGTTCTTTAAATTCTTACTCTTTTTTAGGAATGGATATCTGGAAAATATATTTGATATAAATAAATTAATTGGAAAAGAGCTGGTACAAAGCATCTTTGGTTTTCAAAATTATTCATTATTTTCTGTTGCCTTTATTTTCAGTCTATGGCTCTGATTCACCTCCTACAAGATGTGCATTGCTCTGGTATCCTACAAACAATTTACAACAAGGATAACCCTACCCCATCTCCACATTCCCCACATTCTTCCATTATTTTTGTTATATTCCCAAGAGATCCTTACTTTAACATATACATTAGAAGTTCTCAGTTATTTTAAGATCTTAGGACCTCTCTTTATTCTTCATAATAACTTCATTGTATGTTTACCAAAGTAACATTTTCATGAAGACTAAGCCATGGGTGTTTTTCATTGTCAAGGGATGCACACATATACAAATCTCTTTCATGACTGACTTAATAGAACAGCTAGATTTCTATATATTTCTCTGTATTCAGTCTGTTATGATGTGTTACTTTAGTTGAAATATGTAAAGAAAATCTGGTTGTGTACAGACATGTAGCTGGAAAGAAAGGAATATTTTCATGACTTTTTCAGATATAAGTGGATATTTTCTAATACCACATCCAAACTTAAAAATTCATTATTTCCTATATCAAACTCATGTTCTCAACTAAGATCAAGCCTAATAAAAATTTATTATTTTTGTGTTGAGCAAGAACAAGCATGTAACATATAAATTCTAAAAATTATCTTACAAATATCAAAGGGAATATTATTTCCTCACAGAAAGCCTCTGGGAATGAGGAATCCTCATCTCTGTTTTCTCCCAAACAAAAGAGCCTGTTTGTGTTTCTACTTTCTGACTTAATGAGGACAGCTTCTCAGATAGCATATTCCTGTACCTCCTCTCTCCTTTTGTTTGTTTTAGTTTGTAGAATCTGTACAGCTAGAGAGAAATTGAAAGAACTGGCTTGAAGACCCATCAGGCTCTGGCAGACAATGATGTACAACACTCTGACATCTCTAAATTGGAGCATGTGATTTTCATCATCCATTTACTGTCTTTCCATTCAATGAAGTACAATTCAGATTCCCTGCTCCATCCTAGTCCATTGGAAAACACTTTCAATTTGCAAACTTGGGCCAAGTGAAATGGCAACTCCCTCACCTCAGATCTTATTACTCAAGTTTTCTAGGGCATTAGTGGTTCAAAGTCTAATACAGGTTCTTATTTGGGAATTGATATAATGTTATTTTCAAAGACTGTTTTCCATTTTCTTGACATTTAATTCAATTTTCCATGTACCCCACCTAACTTAAACCATCAAAGCCACACTTTACATGCATTTGTAGCTGAAGTAGAATATAACTATCTCTCCAGTGTAGTTCAAATTACACATCTCCCCTTTTCGGAAACGGCAGGAGGAACAAAAACAACAAACCAACCAACCTGTGGAGACCCTCATAAATAATTTTACTTAAGTGAATGCTGAAATTAGGTACCACATTACTTGGCTCCTGGGAACCTATTTGCAGCCAGATACATAGAGTCCCAGTGGCCAAGCCTTGCCTTTTCAGAAATGGCAAACAGGAAAAACAATACGCTCGTCTTTTAAAGTGGCATATCAGATGTATCCCCAATATTAAATATACACAGACAGTTTTCAGCACCATAACTACAGCTGACCTTGGATGAAAATGATGCTGATGGCAGCCCCTGAGCTGGAAAGGTGATAATGAATGAGATGTAATCATGTATTTCTGGCACATGCTTCAGATAGTACAAGGAGCTAATTGCATTTAAGTATTACATTACAATATGGTGACCCAATTATTTTGGATGGTTGCCAAAGTCTTCCTTAAAGACACCTTATTTTTAGGCAAAATTAATTTGTTTTGTTCTCTGAATTGTCAAAAACCATTTTCCTGGATTAAGTAAAATTGCATGGATTTTTCCCATCATTTCTTCCATCAGTACAAATCAACACCAACGTGTGTATCAGAGGTTGCTGGGGTCTGAACTCTGAATGATGGATCCTGTGTTCCTTTTGCTCTGGGTAATCGCTGGTTTAGAGTAACTTAGAGCCCCACTTGCTGTGATTCTCACTCTGATTACACAAAGGAAATATTCATTCTGCCAGGGTCTGGTGCCTGTCCAGGGAAACATGCCAGCCCACAGTGCCACGAGGGGTAAGAGAGAACACAAATATCTTCAAGAACAAAAGAGTAACAGGAAGAGACCAGTCCTAAAGTGGCAAAGGAAGACTATTCTTTGCATTGCCTTTTAAATTATGGGCAGGTTGATACATAGATTAATGTTGTCCTACATACCTTTACAAGGGAGTTGAACAGATTCTTGAAAAATAAAAAGGAGCACTGACAAAAGAATTAAGGTATTTTCTCCTACACACATATTCTTTAAGAATGTGTCAGTGTAATTGATAGCATGTGTTGCTGCCTGGCTATTTTTCAATTCTGTGTATTGAAAAGATGTTGGGGTTAATTGGTCTATTCTGGAATTTGTGTTTTGGTCAAGTGCTTCTAATGTCTTTTAAATTTTTTAAAAAGCTGACATTTAAGGCTAATATAAATTTAGAACTGTAATTCATGTATACTTGAGCCAAGTAGGACAATAGCAAGATGAAAACATTGTCATTGCATTTAAGGGTTTACATGCCAAACAATAGAAATGGAGAATTTGTAATTATTCCAAAAATAGGCAATAGGGAAATAAATCTTGGAGAAAATCAGAAATATCAACATAAGAATTGCTTCTAGGCCATCTGGTTTTTAAAACTTGGCCATAACTAAATTTATTTTATACATCAGAAAACTGGAAGGGAAAAATATTGATCTGTTAATAAAAAGAAAACACGGATTCAATAGCTAAAAGAAAATATTCAGTAATTGTTGGATTCCAAGTGTAGTCTGAAATTCTTTGATGTGACCCATGGGATAACAGACAGAATAGGAGACAAAGTAAACATCTTCCTGAAGTTTGCAGGAAGACTCAGAGCAGGGTGACAAGACATTTGGGGGGTCTTCCTCAGGGCTTTTGTTCCCATTCGTGTCTCAATCACATTGATAGACTACTAACAGAAATTTTTTTTTGTCCCACAGCCCACAATAAGGGACATCATTTTATTTAAAACTGAATGGGTTCCAAATAAAGTCTAATTCACATTAAAGTTACAAGGACGTCAGCAAAAAGAAGAATATTCTTCCTGTTAAAGCCTGTGAATAAAACAATATGATCGACTGCTAGGTAGTTCCCACTGCTTAAGAACTGAGGGAAAATAGACCACAATATTACAAGTGCTCTAACAAACAAGCAAAACTGAGGAAGCAGAATATTCACAGCTAAGAATCCAAGATCAAAGCATTAAAAGTTCAAGAAGGATAAATAGGGAAAATAAGCAGGCACCAGGCCCAGGCACTGCTTAAGTGAAAAGGGACTAAAGTCTTGTGGAGGCCTCTCCTCTCCTCTCCACAGCCCCAAAGCCAAAATGGAGGCTATGCTGCCAAAATGTACAAAAGCAGTTGGTGAAAGTACAAAACAGCAAAGCAGGAATGTACCAGGATTCTAATTAAATCAGGCTTAGATGTAATAAGACAGATAAGAGGATCCTGTTTCTAGCCATCCAAGATGGCTTCTAGTGCTTTGTATAGCATGGAAACCCGGATTTGAGTCTGGGCCAACCCTTTCCAGGACACAGGAAATAGCTTCAGCTTAGGCATGGCTGTGAGCTGAGAGAAAATCAAAATACAGAGTCAGGGAAGAGTAATCTCCGCTCCATCCTGTCAGTCCTTTGTGTGTGTGTGTGTGTGTGTGTGTGTGTGTGTGTGTGTGTGTGTGTGTGTGCACTCGTGTGTATGGTGGGTGAGGGGTTTGTCCGTCCGTGCATCCATAATTATTTTGAAGCGCTAATCTATGGTCGTTCTCTACTTCATCAGATCACTGATGAATGCACACAACCCCATCAACTTGCCTCTGGTGATTTGTTCTCATGAATCTACACTCATATTTGCTGCCACTCCTAGGTAAAGACTGCTTTGTCCTAACTGAGCCTCCTCTTCAACAAGTCAGAAAGCAACAAGGACAGATCTTTAGATCTTTCTGAGCTCACCAAATACTAATGATGTCTGTTCTCTTAAAACATTCATTAAAAAAAAAAAGACATTAAGCCAGGTCCTGGTGGCTCACACCTATAATCCTAGCTACTCAAGAGGCTGAGATCTAAGGATCATGGTTGAAGTCAGCCAGGGCAGAAAGTTCATGAGACTCTTATCTCCAACTACTCAAAAGTAGTCAGAAGTGGCACTGTGGCTCAAGTGATAGAGTGTTGGTTTTGAGCACAGATTGGTTCAGGGACAGCACCCAAGCCCTAAGTTCAAGCCATAGGACCAGCAAAAAAAAAGAAAAAAACAAAAGGAAAAGGAAAAGAAAAAATGAAAGAAAGAAAAAGAAAAAAGACATTAACTTTAAAAACAGATATAAGAAACTTGTCTTTCCTAATATAATGTGCGTTTAGCCCAGTATAGTTTCCTTCAATTTCTTAGTTCCAGGAAGCCATTGTTAGGAAAAGCAAAATGGGGGCTGAGAGTTTGGCCTAGTGGTAGAGTACTTGCCTAGCATGCCTGAAGACCTGGGTTCGATTCCTCAGTACCACATACATAGAAAAAGCCAGAAGTGGTGCTGTGGCTCAAGTGGTAGAGCTCTAGCCTTGAGAAAGCCCAAGGACAACGCTCAGGCCCTCAGTTCAAGCCCCAGGACTGGCAAAAAATAAAAATAAAATAAGAAAGTTCTTTTCTTTTCAAGCAAATTTACTTCAAAATTCCTTTGGAGAATTACAGATTCGATAGAAATTATACTTCCCCTCAAAAAACAAAAAGGAAGGAAAAAGTAGTAGAACAGTAATAAACAAGTTTGTCCAAAACATAGGTATTATGAAAACAAGAGTCACTTCTTAAAAACAAAGTTAATATTGAAATTA
This sequence comes from Megascapheus bottae, assembly GCF_031878675.1. Lineage (NCBI taxonomy): Eukaryota > Metazoa > Chordata > Mammalia > Rodentia > Geomyidae > Megascapheus > Megascapheus bottae. Next base: position 11,494,273 of record NC_143516.1, on the reverse strand, counting down.
GAAATTTTTCTTGACATGATATCTGAATTTTGAAAGCCAGAAATGCAAACAAGTTCCTGAGCCTTTTCCTATAGGTCTTAAGATGACTACGGATGTCAAGTATACATTTAGTCCAGATATCATTGTTTAAAATTACATTATTTTTTTTCATTCTTTCATTTCTGTTTCAGTAAACTTTGATCACTCTAACTGCAACTTGTAGAGTATACCATGTTTTGAAAACATGAAGAGGAAAGAAGCTTGCTTGTAAAAAGCCAGCTCCTTAATATCCCAGAGCAAGCAAGTCTTTGAGACTGAAACACTTGATAGGACTTGATACCAGCTCTGAGAGAACAAGCATCATCTTACCACCAACACGCAGACATGGCACATTCCCATGATGCCAAGCCACTGGCAAGGGCCAGAGGGGAGCGGAGGCATTTCAGGGCATTCCTTCAAGGGACTGGTTTCCTATGTGATGTCACTGGGGGTGAGGCCACTTTGCAACTTGTCCTCCCTTCCCATGAAACAGTAACTGTCCCTTCCACACAGCCCCAGTGAGGAGCCTTTTCAGAACACGGAGTAAGGCACAGCCATGTTTTCTAAAAGTCAGGAAGAGTTGCCAGCATGCTGAAAGTACTTACAAATGAAATGATTTGTTTCCAAGTAGAATTTAAGGTAATTATGGGATGGCAAAGGATATCTCAAAAATTGTTATGACTGGGTATTGGTACATGAAAATTCTTACATTTGTGTCTCTATTTTATGTGGATATTTAAACCACTCCATAATACATAGTTTTAAATCTGTTAGCATAGTTGAGCTGAGAAGCCAGCCTAACCTCTGAAGAGAACCAACAGAAGGTCTTGTGTGGTAACCTTAGTTCTCAGGGTTAAAAAGCAAATCAGTACCTATTATTGAGTGGAAAATCCCAGACTTAGTCCCACTCTGTCTGTCAGTGCTACAGTACTAAGTCCAGCACCAATGCAGATGAAAGAGCTGAGCAAAGAGCAGCTGCCCCAGCCTTGAAACCTAAGGAAGAGAATAATTTGAAAATTTAAAAACAAAGTCTCTGAAATGAATCCACTTCCTCCTTTCTCAACAACAACTTTTCATTTGAATTATGCATCACTGTGACTATTTGAATTACAAATGAATGAATTATTCATAATTTGCTATGTGACTAAGTGTTTTGGCTCCATGTGTTGAAAGCCAGTGCTGAGCTTGCCCAGGATCTGGTTGGCAAGAAGAGAGTGGCATCTGAGTACCCTGGGGAGACAGGTTGCCCTTCAGAACCCTTAGCCACTGTCATAAAAAGGGTGACAGAGTTTGGAGTACTGTACAGGGTGCTCTGCTCTGACCTTTTTGCACTGTGAAATGTCCCCATGTCTCCTGGCTCCCCTGCCTGGAACAGCTGCTATCCACTAGCATCACCTTCATTTTAAACCAGCTGGAGACAGAGTTCTACGTGATAAGCCTGTTATATTTGCAGAGTAAGCAGGAACACCTAATGGTTTGGCCCCTAATGACTCAGGGACCGGCCCCTGCACAGCCCCAGCAGTGAGCACTGGCAAAGCAGGGGAAAAATATAATTGAAAGAGCCTTTGTTGAAGCTCTCTCTAAATCAGCCTTTTAAATGTGCTCAGTTTAAGAGTCCCAAAGTGCCAATTTAATTGCACTGGCCTCTGACAACCATCAAAACCCCCAGTGTAGCCATGGCCAATTAGTCAAGTAAAAGTTATATGAGGAGGGTGTATGCATGTATATGTGTGTGTCTGTGTGTGTCTGTGTGGTGTGATGTGGGGTGGGTAGACATGCATACATATGCACACACTCATACAGACACACACACACACACACACAAACACACATACACACACACGTGTTCTGAGAATCAATGCAGATACTGGGCAATGGACACAGTGGTTCCCGAACAAAAGTGTTCTTTTCTAGAAACACTCAAAAGGATCAAGTAAAGGGTGACACTCACATAGGAGCCCTTTCAAAGAATGGAATTCCAGCTTGTATTCTTAGTATAATCCACAAGGAAAACCAGGGAGCTAGCTATATGAATCCTAAGGGTAAACTGGGTAAATGACGGGGGTGAGGGGAGCTGGAAAATAGATAAATAGAAGAAAACCTCTGAGATGCCAAAACCGAGGGTGGGGCAGAAGGGAAGAAAAACTACCAGGTGTCAGAAACCCAACACAAAAATATAGGTGAAGCTGTCAACAGTGCAAAGTAAAACCCTGTTCTGAGTGGGTGCTTTTACTAACAAAGAAAGCATGTGCTTCGTGTAGACAGTACCCAGAAAACCTTTAAAGAAAGACTTGTGAGTTGGGGTGTGTGTGTGTGTGTGTGTGTGTGTGTGTGTGTGTGTGTGTGTGTGTGTGTTTAGGGTGGGGGAAAAAGATGTTTGCTATCAGACAGTGTGTACCTTCTGCTACCATCGATCACAGTGGATCATTATTCCCCTGATGTCCACAGACCCACCCTGCGGGAATGAGGCAATTCATCCATGCACAGAAGTTTTGTTTGGTTGCTGGGGACTCCATGAGCCACATCCATGCTGCATGGCTTGGTTCCATGAGAGACGCTGGAGCCTGCACAGTGTCAGCACGACAGGACAAGGAGGCTTGGTGGAGGGTAGCTCAGGAAAAATCAAGGAACAAAAGAGCTTCATGGACAGTATGGACAACTGGGCTTGCCACAAAGAACCCTCCCCTGGACCCTCTCTGCTCTGTAAGACTTTACTATCAAACTTTGTCACTTAAGTTTCATGTTTGTAACACAAGAGACCTCAAATGTGGCCTTTGACTTTTCAACAGCACTTTGCACGTGGTTCAACCTAGCAAGCAGACTACGGTTGCATAGATTTGCTTGTTCTTGGGAATATTTGTGAGTAATTGGATCCAAGCTTATTCCAATTGTAGTTGCTTAAAGCATTGACTGGTTTCACATTCTGGAAATGCCTCTGACAGACATGGGTAAAAAGTTAGAATACTTGGAAAGCTTGGCTATGAATACAATTGTATGTCCAAAGGCTCAAGCTTGACTAAATGGACTTTGGATAATGAAATCCCAACTGCTCTTCCAGGCCAAAGACATTCTGAAAGGAACTAATTAAACAAAGCAAATGGATCTAATCTGCTTTAGTGGCAGTGATTACCTGTTGATAAAAAGCCATGGGTATCTCTGCAATTCTTTCCTGGATGGACTCAGTCTGCCTTCTACCCATATACTCCTATATTCAATCTGTTGACCCCCCCCCCATGCTCATTGTGACCCAGAGAGTAAAGGTAAAGAACTGAATTTCCCTCTGCTCCCCTTGTAGGAGTATTGGCTTTAGGAGCCCCTTATGCTAGACATGGCTAAGAGCTGTGCTTTTTAGTCTACTGGCGATCTTAGTCCCCTGTTCCCTCAGCTGTCAGGACTTGAGTTATTCTATCTTAAAAGGACTAATAAACTAAATTAGATTACTAATAGATATTTTCTAGGTCAAGGGCCTGGGGCAAAGAATATAGAGTTGAAAAATAAATGTATTAATGTCTGTAGATGGGAATTGTAGCAAAGCTCGCTGACCCATGTGCTGCTTGGCTCCATCTCTTGATAGTAAGCTAATACATGTTTCTAACCAAGCACAATCCATACAGCACCAGGAAATATGAGAACAAGATGACTTTAATGGAAGCCTCTTCACTCTACAAGGCCATAAGGATGAGCTGCAGTGAGGCAGAAGGTCTATTTTTGTCCTGCCTCACTGCTGATACACTGCCATTCACAAGGAAAGTTGATAGATTATATTAAATATTTTGTTGATGGTCAAGCAGCTCAGGGGAACTGGAAACAGGCCACATGACTCCCTGGAACTTCTGGGTATTCACTGTGCCTGGTTTTACTGCAAGAGACAGAAATGCTTTGGGGTAGAAACTGGTCTAGCTCACTTACTGGTCATGTCAGCGCACTCCTAACTCAGAGAAGGAAAGCCTTCTGTGTGAACCAGAAGGCAAGTCTCTCAACCATCATGACACCTCGATTCTAATACTAGGCTTCACTAACCTTGAGGCCTTAACAATTCAGTTCTTGTGTTTCTGAACTTTGACATCAGTATTTGGAGGAACAGTAAAAAGAGGAGATGAGATACAAACAACAGTCCTCTTTTACTGCATGTGAATAGGGCAGCTGAGCCAATGATTAACCACCACAGGCTTTGTGAACTTCAACAGCGACCATTAGAATGCCAAGTATTTTATTTCTACTACTGAAAGTGCTGGAAAAAGTAGTAAGAAAATAGGCATGCATTTGTAGTTACATGCTTAATTGCCTTCTGTAAATCATTTATATGAAGGTACTAATCACTCAACAATTTATTCCAATTTTAAACAAATTAAATTTCAAATTTGATTCAGAGGAGAAACACAGTGAGTTAAGTTTAAATCTTTTCTATATAAGACCAGCAGAGCTAAAAAAAAAACTTAAAAAAATTAAAAATAAAAAAACCCTAAACACACAGACCTAAAAACATAGTCTAAAAAAGTACTAGAAGCATAAAGTACAAATGAGTTTCTAATTTATCATAAAAGAAAAAAATCAGTTAGCTAACTTAGATCTCCTATAGCAAAACAACTAAAAAACCCCAAAAATTTTAAAAATGAGTTTGATATTCTATTTTGGAAGTTAAGAAAAATGAGACGATACCAGAACTGTTATGTCTGGTCCTCTGTCAGTAGCTCAGTTAAAGGGAGAGAGAAACCTTCACATCTCTTCTTCCAGCTGAAATTTCACACAACTTTGGAAAAGAAAAGGAAGTATGGAAGCAGGAAATAAGAAAGGTGTGGTTTCTGGACCAGGGCTCATGGCCCAGAGTTACTGGACAGGGTAGAAAGAGTATCCACAGTAGCTTGAGAGAGCATACCGGATGCTAACTCAATTTGGAGGACCATTTGTACAGACAGAAGAAGAGGCAGAAAACTCCCCAATACCACTATGGCAATGATGGAAACAAGAAGTGTGCTGGAGATGGGGGAGGGAGGGAAATGGTGGACAAGCTGACATTAATAAGTGGAAAATGACAGGACAAAAGGAGAAGCACAAGGCTGACATCAGAAGACCATTAGTCTACTGCCAGCCTTGGAAACAAAGAAAGCTTGATATTGTAAAGCCAGGAGGAACTATGGTCTCACAAGAGTCACAGAGACAGGGAGTGAGATCTGGCAGCGATAGATGTGCTTTGTTCAAACAAGAAGTACTGAGAGGAGATCTTTGTAATAATAATAATAATAATAATAATAATAATAATATATTTAGCTCTCACTAAATACCAAACATTGCATACATCTATTCTGTTCGATTACATTACATTTTTATTTTATTCCACTCCACTATGTTCTTTAACCCAAGGATCTAGAATTATATGCTTGGAGAAGCAGGCTTGCTTGCCTAGGGTCTCTCAATTGATAACCACTGAAGTAAAGCCCCTGCTTTCAGTCTCTGCACTAAACTCCCTCCCAAGGAAGGATTTCAGAACATAGCAAGCTCAGGAATGCCTGTCCTCACCCCTGTCCTCCACTGAGGGATGCTGCTCTATTTGTTCTCATCTCCTGGTGGGAACCAGGCAAAAGTCAAAGCCCTAAAGGAAGCACAACTGACATCCCAGCAAATGTTGTTTCTTCCTGTGCCAGCTCATTGAGTAGTTTAGCAACAGCCCTGGGCATTCTTCACACCCCACCCCTAGAGACACAAGTCCTTATGGTAATCTACTAATTGAAGATAGAGATAGTAGGAAGGAGAGTAAGGATAAATGGCAGGAGAAAATAAGCAATAAGATAGTGAACATCACAGGGAGTACCTGGTAAGTTCCAATTGCACTCATTAACATAGTGACTCTCAGTGTTCCAGTGTCCAATGTAAGTCAATTCCTCTCACAGACCCTCCTCTGTGTCTACATGGAGAGACCCTCTGGGTTCCTAGAAAGCAAGATAAAGTTCTACACCCATGACAGCAAACAAGCCCTGCTTCCTGCATTGGCCTAGAACTATCCAATATTAGCAACCTGCTCTTGTCTCTATGTCTAATAAATGTCATTTTAGAGCTATATGTCTGGTTCTTCAATTATACTGATGCTCTTAAAAGATCAAAACTGTTTTTATCCCTATATGAGTGGCCAATATGAGACAACCGTCTAATACAAATACAATGTGATTGTTCATTAAAACAATTTGCATATGGGATATCGTCCAAATGAAACTCCCCCTAAGAAGGACTTTCTCCAGTTTCTCAGCCTGGGTTTCATTTGTACTACTATGGTGCAGTCATTTGTTAGATAATAAATTTCTCAAGGACCACTACAGTTTTGAATTCCCTGTGAGCTGTAGGTTTGGTTTCCAGCCTGCAGCTCTAGCTAGAGGAGGTGAAATCTTTAAGGGGGGGGGCCTATTCTAAGGTAGTTAGGTCACTGCAGGCCTACCCCTGAAAGAGATATTCAGACTCCTCATCTCCTCTCCCCAAGGGAAGAGTTGGTGCCAGAAAGTTTTAGTATCAGGAATTTCTGTACCATCTTTTTTTTTTTTTTTTTTTTTTTTCCTTCCAGTCCTGGGCTTGAGCTCAGGGCCTAAGCACTGTCCTTGGACTTTCTCAAGGCTAGAGCTCTACCACTTGAGCCTCAGCACCACTTCCGGCGTTTTTCTATATGTGGCACGGAGGAATCGAACCCGGGTCTTCATGCATGCTAGGCAAGCACTTTAACCACTAGGCCAAACTCCCGGCCTCTGTACCATCTTATCTGACAGTTCCGCTAAAATAAAAGACTTTCAGCCAGGTCATTGATCCTTGTTATTATTTTTCAAGATTCAAGTCCCAGAAATATATGTTTTATTAAACTTTAAGTAGGCAGACACCTGCCCCTAAGATCAGCCTCACTCAAGATATTCAAGCATATGCTAGTAAAGTCATGTCTAAATTTATTTATAAATATGTGTCTTTTGCTCACTGTTAATAGCCCTGGCACATCCCATGGCACCTAGCAGACACTTGGTAACAAGCTACTGAATAAAGCTAGAAATTAAGTTAGAATGTCTCCCGGGCTTTTTATTTTTCATATCTATGACATCTGAAAAAACTAACATTAGAGGAGGTGTTTCTTATAATTTTGCAATCCTCTCTCCTCCTACTCTATGGGTTTTTTTCCTCCAAACATCCCTATGGAACTAAAAATAATATATTTAAAATCCATCAGTAACCTAAGTACAGATTTCCAATGGGTACCAAGCCCAGAATTCCTCCATTTTTTTCTCATGCAATGTAAGATTCAAATTTACTTAAGACCATATAGACTATTCAAATAAGTGTGTTTCTATTTTATGAAAGTGCTGAGTGCATAACAGGATTCTAAATCTCATTGGCTTTTGGCTGCATAATTCACTTCAAATTTGTAATTTCTCGCTTAATTTTTTAAGCACTCCAATTGATAAATTGATAAAAAGGTGGTGGTGGTAGGGGTGGTGATGATGATAATGATGATGATGATATTTTCTTGTGAAAATATCTAACCACTATAGTTGATAACTTTTATATGCTTATCAATATACGAATATTAAAAAATTAATAAAGATGAACTATGTAACAAGGATATGCATGGGGTTGAGAAAGATGAGGATCAATAATAGAAGAAATGATATTGATCATAATGCATTATATTTATAATCTGATTTGAGAAACTGGAACTACTTTGTACAAGTACTTAATAAATAAAAATTTATGAATATATATTTTTAAGAATATATTCAAGCATACATCATGGGATTCAGTGAAGGAGATTCCAGCCTGAAGTAGAATAAACTTTAAGTTCTAAGATTCTCTATCACTAAGTACTTTTCAACTTGGGGACTTGTCAGGTTCATGTGAGCAGGGATAGTTTTTTTCTCATTGTTCCCAAAGATTCTAATGCCTGTTGTCATTCCTCATCTCCACCTCCAACTGAAAATGACCACATCTGAGGTTTCTGGGCTATTTTCTCAGGGTCTTACGTTAGTGAAATAGCCCAGAAAAAAGAAGACATGATGTTAATTAAATGAGAAAGTTCTTTTTTTATTTAGAAATCTTTTTACATATTAGGAATGTCTATTCTGTAGATTTGGGCAATGTAAAAATATCTGTGAAAAATGAAAAGGGACTTGGTTGAAGAAAATTAATAGTTGGAATTATCTAACAATGCTGCAAATGTTGGCTTCCTTCTGCTACTGTTATTTTCTTTGGAAAACATCCAATTTTCCCCCTTGGATAAGAGGAGACAAGAGCTGTTTGAAGCCATTAACAACACCAATAGGAGGGACATTTGAATTAATAACCCTAGGCCAGTCAGCCAGGAGCAATTCTGAGCATAATCTTTTCCTTTGACTTTTTTCATAAGACAGATATTTTGCTATATTGTACTCGATCCCACATGCCACTATAGAGCCAAATCATTTATCTTCCCAACTCCCTTTGTTTTTTAAATTGACCTAAGTCAAATGTTTCAATTTATGTGCAGGGAGAGCTCTTTTGTGGATTTTGTTGGGTGCTATGAAGCATGATGTCTGAGCATAAAGAATTTCCTTAGAATTCAGCAAGAAATAAGTCATTTAAGGGCACAGGGGAATGTTCTTGAAGTAATGGTAAGAGAAGAGGAGAGTCAGACACAAAACCATGTAATCTTGCTTTTGTTTCATGTGGAGTAAATGTATATAAAAATTTGGTTTTATTCTACTTTTCTTATTCAGTATTGTACAACCCTCCCTTTTGGAAAGTCCTCCTGTAATATGTAGAGGTCTCAAGGGGATGCCCACATGTTTCTTGATCCCCAGGGCTAGTTTTCGCTTCCCCAGCTTCAGCATCCTCCTACCAGGGGCACTGTATCTGCCTGGCACTCCTGCAGCTTGCCTAGCACTTTCCTCACAGAATGAGCATGCACACATTGATCACATAATGGTGAGGCCAAGGTAGGAATCAATCCAGCCCCATCCTGTGTTAGGAGGGAGGCTGGCATGTCTATCCTTCTCACACAGCCTTTGATGGCTCCCAGAGAGGCACTCTATAACAAAGGCCCTCAGCCATCCTCCATGAGGACTGCCTCTGGGCTCAAGGGGTGCACATGAAGGGGGTCCTGTAGGAAAGCACCATGTGCCAGCCCCTAGAAGTCTGAGTTTAGCAGCTATGTCCCTTTCCCAGGGACTCCTGTCAGTCCTTGTGCCCAGCATACACTAGGACCTAGTGATCTAACAAAGATATAATGGAATAATCACATTGAATCCACTTGAAACTTCAAAATATCCAACATCTCTCATGTCTAAAAGTATGCTTCTCTCACCGGCAAGGCATGTGGCTCCTCCTCTGTCTTTCTGGACTTTTTTCTTTTTTTGTCTGTCATGGGGCTTGGACTCTGGGCCTGGGCACTGTCCCTGAGCTCTTCAGCTCTGAAGCCACAGCACCACTTCTTGTTTTCTAGTGGTTAACTGGAGATAAGAGTCCCACGGTCCTTAGTGCCTGGGCTGGATCTGAACCATGATCCTCAGATCACAGCCTCCTGAGTAGCTAGGATTACAGGGATGAGCCACCACGCCCAGCTTTCTGCACCTTTACTCCTACCCAGAGAGATGTCACATGGTGTGCTTAGTTTCTCTCTGGGATTGCAAACCCCGGGCCCATCTGCAAAAGTCAGCCTGAACTGTGAACTTAATGCAGTTAAGACTCATTGCAACTTCTACAGCAGTGACCCAAGCACTGAGCAAGAACAGTGGTCCACTGGCCAGTCAAATGCCAGGTACTCTGGGTTCTATCCACCCACAGTGGCATACTAAGAGATGGTTCCCATCAACTGCTCCACAATACCAAGCAACTCCCACCCACAATAACTCTCACTGTGAGAAGAGGACCTGAAAGACAACACCTGCTCCTCCTGGACAATGTCACAATATCACTTCCTCTTACACTCAGAATTCTCTTTTTGCTACCTTCCACCAGCTATAGAAATGCATCCAGATTTCACGTTCCAAGGAAGCTGTTTCATTTGCTCATGAAGACCATGGTGTTTTAGATGACGCAGCCAAAACTAGCTTTCTTTTAACTTCTTTCATGTTTATATTGAAAATGACCCCACTAGACAGAACTAGGACAGAGGGAATATCTAATCTTAGCAGTAAAACTCACATTTATCATATTCAGATGACCAGTTCAGAAGAGAAGACAGCAGCAGTGGAAATATCTCCAGGACCTCTATAAGGGATTAGCTCAACTAGCTGTGGAATTTCAGTGCCTCACCAACTGATACCCAGCTAGGAACCACTTCTCTGGGTCCAACTCAAGTAGCTCTCAGAAAGGGGTCATTGCAGCTATCACACATGCTCAGTATTTGTGTTTCCATTGAGGTTGGCCTGTCTGACTGTTACCAACACAACTGTCATATGATCACTTGACAGACAAACACACACTAATGCTGGGCCTAGTCTTTTGGTCACCATTACTTTCATCCTCACCCAGAGTTCCAATGGATAGAGCTTACTGAGATTATGGGGTGAGGTCACCTGACCCAGGAACTCAGTCAGGAAGCAGAGGCTAAACTCTTTAATAAGCAAGCCATTGCCCTAGCCATAACATCACTATCAAAACAATGCCACGGACAAGCCTAGAATTTATGGTGCTCTGAGCTGCAGCCCTGTCACAACTCCAGGCTCTCGGTTAGGAAAGCAGCTGTAAAATGTTTTGATTCAGGGCTTTCACTTTAATTTAGTACATTTAGATATTGGTAAGAAAAAAATCACACTACTTTTTTAATCTGCTTCTTCAAATGGCTTTATTTTATTCCTTTATTTATTTTCAGTAGTCCTCACAAGGAGCAGATTGTTTCTTGAACTTAGTTACTTCCTCAAGACTCGGTGTTACAAAGTATGGGTCCCCACTGGATAGCTTGAATTTATTGCAGATCTATTATGTGGCAATCACTGAGCTGCTATCTAGGGACACGACACTGAGCACAACAGAGGTAGCTCCTGTCCTCATGGGACTCATAGCCGAGTGCATAGTAGGTCCAGTAGCTAAACATAGACTATCAACCAGGCTTGGCTGCCTCAGGACAAAACAATTCTATTTAAGTCCTCAGCCATAAAGGTAGAAGTATTACTGAAGGAACAAAAAGCCCCTGTGACAAGCCCAAAAATGACAACTCAGCTATAGACATCCTGAGATTCAAAGTGACAGAAAGCAGCAAGCAATTTTAATGAGAATGTCTCTTCTGACCCCATCTATGCCGTACCACACTCCCTCATGCTATTGTCATCACCATTATGATTGTTCATTTTATTAAAGTCTCTAGGAAATAGTCTTGTTGATAAGGCCGTATACATGTAACCTCCATGTGACCAATGTCCTCCTTACCTGGATTGCTTGGATCTTTCTGCTTAGTTCTACAGGATGAAAAGAAGAATCTCCAAGTTCTGTCTTACAAGTTTAGCCTCACAAGACAACTTCTTAGGCCACAGAAGTTATCTAGATTACTAGTTCTTGGCAGAAAGCAATATTCTGTATATTCACGCGGAGAGTACCATGTTAACCCATCTTGCAAGCACCCATTGCTGTTCAACAGATACGGACCTTCTAGGACAGCTTCTGGAATTACAGTGTAAATAAAATCAGGTAGAGCAAAGTATTTTTTGAGTTGCAATTTGTAGGATACAATTTGTCATAAAAGGATAATGGCAGCACCATGGCCTTGCTGCCTTCAAAGCAAGAGCCATCACCTTTTTCTACTTTTCTAATATCTTTTATTTTTCTATTGTGGCATAATTTACAGGCCATGTAACAGACTTAAGTGTGATGCTCATTAAGTTGTGTTCATTACTTTTTGAGTAGGTCAAATAGTTATATTTTAGCTGGTTTAAAATGTTTAGAACTACACATTTAATTAGCATATGTGTTATGGGTTAAATATTTGTGACCCCCCCCTCCACACTCACACACTGAAATCCCAACTCCATGTGACTATATTTTGACATAAGACCTTCATGAAAATAATTAAGATTAAATAAGTTCATAAAGATGGAGCTCTAACTGGATGGAGATGGTGCCCTTCTATTATAAAGAAGAGAAATCAGAGTGTGACCTTACCCCACTGTGTATTTGTCTGCATAAGAACACACGGGTTATTTGAGGGGATACCCACCACAAGCCAAAAGACAAGGTTTCATATGCCTAGCCAGCCAGCACCTTGAACTGAAAACTATTCGGCCTCCAGCACTGAGAAATAAATTTCTTAAGCTGCTCAGACTGTGGTACCTAGCCGAAGCAGACTAAGGCAATGCATGTTTCGATGAATTTAATACTTACATTCCATAATTTAGGCAAACAACTTTCCTTTTTTTCTAATTGTGGTTTTCTTTTGTTTATAAAAGATAACTTATATAAATTGTTTTAATCAATAAAATGTTGCTCTTTTATTATATAATTACATAGTTTTTTTTGTTGTTGTTATAGGGCTTGAACTCAGGGCCTGGGCTCTGTCCCTGAGTTTTTTTACTCAAGACTAGCTCTCTACCACTTTGAACCACAGTGCCACTTCTGGTTTTCTGGTGGTTAATTGGAGATAAGAGTCTTACAAGTCTCACAGGGACTTTTTTGTCCAGGCTGACTGAACCATCATCGTCAGATCTCTGCCTCCTGGGTAGCTAGAATTATAGCCATGAACCGACAGCACCCAACACTGAGACTCTTTTATCTGCACATAACCAGCAAAAAGCCAGAAGTAGAAATATGGTGTTAGAGTGTCAGCCTTAGGTGAAAAAGCCAAGTGAGAGTGCAAGGCTCTCAGCCCAAGACCCAGTTAACCTGCCCCCAACCAAAAAAAAAAAAGAAGTAACCCAATTAAAATGGCTATTATCAAGAAAACAATAACAGATTCTGGTAAGGATGTAACCAAAAGGGAACCCCTAATACACTGTTGATAGGAATGTGAACTTGTTTAACCATTCTGGAAAGCAGTATGGAGGTTCCTCAAAAAATTAAACATAGAATTATCCTATGGGGCCGGGAGTATGGCCTAGTGGTAGAGTACTTGCCTAGCATGCATGAAGCCCTGGTTTCAATTCTTGGTACCATATGAAAAGAAAAAGCCAGAAGTGGCACTGTGGCTCAAGTGACAGAGCACTAGCCTTGAGGAAAAAACAAAACAAAACATGTCTAAGTACAGTGCTGGGGCCCTGAGTTCAAACCCTAGGACTGGCAAAAAAAAAAAAAAAAAAAAAAAAAAAACACAGAGAAAGAGTCTCTCACAGATTTTCCTGCCCAGGCTGGCATCAAATTGTAATCCACCGATCTCAGCCTCCTGCATAGCTAGTATGACAGGCATGAGCGACTGGTGCCCAGTTGTACTTTGTTTTGTTTTGTTTTGTTTTTTTGTTGTTGTTAGTTGTAGGGCTTGAGCTCTGGGCCTGGACTCTGTCTTTGAGCGCTTTAGCTCAAGGCTAGTACTCTACCACTTGAGAACAGTGTCACTTCTGGTTTCCTGGAGGTTAATTGGAGATAAGAGTTACATGAATTTTCCTGCCTGGGCTGGCTTTGAACCATGATCCTCAGATTCAGCCTTCTGAGTAGTTAGGATTGCAGGTGTGAGCCATGAGCACCCAGCTCACAGTTTTATATAATGTTTCTTAAGTGTTGTTATGGGTTGTTATATTTCTGTCACACACCATTCCAATAAATATTTGAAAATGTTAACTATCTGCAAAGGTATTTTAGCTTAAATATTCACTTCTTTATAATATGCTTGCAAATTAATTCCATTTGCCTGCCATGTTTCAATACCATGGGAAGAAACGTGTTGAAAATAAGATTAAATCACAAAGGAAGGCTGAGTTGTCTGTAAATCTTCAAGACTGCATATATATGAAACTCCCAAGCAAAAATAACCAGAAATTAATTCCACATTATACTCTCTGGAGTGACTTATAGACCAAATAGTGAGTTCAAGCCAAAGAATTGTGAACTCTACATGGCCACCAAATCAGACCTCAGGGCAATCTACATTCTCCCAAATGAGCAGCAGGAAGACCTGAAGAAGATCAAGACTTGACCCGGGGCCTGGTCCTGGCCTTCTGGCTGGTGTTTCCTTTCTCTACCATCCAACAAGAACTGCGTCTTAAAGCTCATCCTTGGGTAACTGTGCTCTCCACTGCTTCTCTGGGCTCCTGGCCTTTCCTCATTCACTCTCCCTATTAAACTTTATCTGCTTGGTCATCAGGCTCCAGATTTTTGTTATGAAACTGATACACTGATCTGTATAAAGTATAAAATGGCAGCTAAGTTTGTCACTCCTTCCTTCTTGCCCATTCAACACATTTGTAGTTAGATCATACCCTTTTAAAGGTCATTGCCTAAACAGTCATTTTGATGGTGTTGATACCAGTCTTTGATCTCTAGCTCTATTAACATTATTCTCAGAACACATCTTTATCATTTGGTTCACTTTTTTATATTTCTTCACAGAAATATAATATTATAAGGTTCTCTTAAGGCTCAAAAGAACACAAATAACCCCTTGGGTCATATTAATACCTGCTATTGTCAACAGAAAGTAATTTTTAATTATAAATTAAAATGTTAGATTCTATTTATTTTCTTGCTGTGTGGCATTACAAGGCACATGAAATTGTCTTTGAGTCAAATAGGCAATAATAAGCAATTGAATAAATGGTCCTCAATGCTGAAATGGAAGCATTTCTCCTGAGAAGGAACTGCCAAAATATTGAGATGATCCAGAGTATATGTAATGCAATTCCAATGTGAGACAAACAAAACAATTCTTTTTTGGTAACCACAAGGCCTATGAACTACTAAGATATCTGTGGTTTGCAGTACAGGAAAGGGTATGACATAAATATGGCACACCATCTATCCTTAGAGCTAATAGATTGCTTCCCTTGAAGGAGGAGATCATCAAATCCACATAGTGCCAGCCTCTACCCCTAGACAAACCACCTTTGCATGGAAGTAACATGTGTCCTATGCTCATCAGGCAATCACCAAGAGTGTCGTGCCACAAAGTGCTTCAAAAGGTTGGTCCCAGAAACACAGCCCTTTCATCATTTTGATATAAAATATGAGCCAGAGTTCCCAGAAATTACAATGTGACTCTAAAATTCTGTTAGAATCTCTACATAGGTTTGAGATCTAAACAGAGAGGAGAAATTGGCTGTACCTGATATGAGTCTTCACCTCTGAAATAGTTTTCTACTGATTCTTAATGTCAACGTGGGAGCTAATACTCTCCAAGAAACCTCCCTGTGTGCACCTAAAATTATCTGTCTTAGCCATGGGGGCAGGAAGAGCTAAGGGCTGGCAGCAGTTTCCTTTCTTGGTTTAAGTAAATAGATATGGCTCTGGGTAGGCTTTCCAGACACACTCTCCAGACATAAATGTTATTTTATTAAGATATATAGTGACCCAAAAACATTTATATTATTAATATATCTTATTTAGCTTGAAAAATCTATGACAGGTCTTCAAATAATCTCATTTTCACAGATCAAGTAGACCAGCCAGGAGTGATGACAAATGCTGGAGACAGCTATATCAGATTTATATTGTATCTAGTTTGAGTGCTAAGAATGGAAAATAAGTTTACCCAAGCCGTTTCTTTCCCATATAGCCTAAGAAACAGGAAAAGACTTCATCTGAACCCTTTCCCCATATAATACAATGTTTTAACTTCAAATAGGATGTTAATGGTCTGGACTTTTGCCTTATTGGTTTATCTTTAGCCTTTTGTTCACTGACAGTATTATTTCATTAGAAAGAAGGCTTCTCAATGCCATACCTTGTAAGTACAATATCCCTTCTAAATACTATACCTTGCTAGTTTTTTAACTGCAATACACTATTAAAAAGGGAGTTAAAGAGGGGCCGGGATTGTAGCCTAGCAGTAGAGTGCTCACCTATCATGCACAAAGACCTGGGTTCAATTACTCAGTACTACATACACAGAAAAAGCTGGAAGTGGTGCTATGGCTCAAGTGGTAGAGTGAGAGCCTTGAGAAAGCCCAAGGACAGTATCCAGGCCCTAAGTTCAAGCCCCAGGACAGGCAAAAAAAAAAGGAGTGGGGGAGGGAGTTAAGAAATAGAATTCAATTATGGATACAAGTAGCTACAGGTTATTTATTGAAGGTGTTCTTTCCTTTTCTTTTACTTGATTATACAATCTAGAAATATCTCTTCAAATTCTTCAGAACATCCTCCCGGCCACATTTACCAACCTAGAAAAAAGAAAAAGATGGACCCAACCTGCCCGGTGCCAGCAAGCCTTCTCCTTCAGCCAAGGTCACCAGGCCTCCAGCCTCTTCCTGAAGATGCGTGATAAACCAGACATGTCCGAAGTGGAGAGGTTTGATTGATCAAAATTGAAGTAAACTAATACTGAGGAAAAAAACACTCTTCCCTCAAAGGAAACTATCCAGCAGGAAGAACATATCCAAACATCCTAAAATGGGGATACCCTCTCAAGAACAAGCAGCAACAATACCTACGAGGCTTGATTTTTTTAAGCCCATGTGTAGCAACGTGAGGCATCTGCAGATGGTTTCTCCATCATGTTCCCTAAGAGGTCAGCAGTAGCCAGGCTCCCTTAAATTTTTTTTTAGAGGGAAATTCGGACAGCAGATGCACATCACAGTAATCTCATCCTTGATGACCCTGTGTGTAACAGAACAAGCCAGTTTTAACATACTAGGTGCCTTCATTGCTTCATAATCAATCAAAAGTTGGATGCTTTTGCAAAAAAAGAAAGAAAGAAAGAGCATTTTCTCCCAGTCTGGCTTAGATTTCTTGGTGGACCAAAAAACAAAACAAAACAAAAAAGCCCACAACAAAGCAAGTAAATACAACCCATGAATTAATAAAGTACATAAACAAGAACCAAAATAAGGAAAAATTAAATACAAAATATCAGTAAGGTATCAATGCTAATACATATCCTGGATTACAGACACTGAAGCTTCCTAGTCTATTTTAAAGTAGCCTAAGTAAAGGATAGCAGAGATGGATTTACCCATCCACCCATCCTTCTGACTTTTTGTCTTGCCTCAAAGCACTATCCTCTGGAACTCTACCTCCAGAGTAGTTGAGATTACAGGCATGAACTACTATGCCTAACCTTGATCATGACTTTTTAGAATGAAATGTAAACTCACAGCCAGGGCTTCTAGATTGGGCCTGTAAGTGGTGGCAGATGATGTGGCCCAGGTTGAGAGACCAGCTCTGATTTGGAAGAATGAGGTGCTCTTCTGAGTTTCTTTCTCTTTCACACAGCCACAAACTGATTCTGATGGGCATAGAAAATTACAAAGAGAAAGCATGAGAGTTTTGTGCTTTCTCCACTGCCTGTTCTAGCTTTCCTGGACCGGCAGTCACTGTCAACTTTCAGCTCCTCCATTCTGTCACTCCATACCCATTCTCTTTCTGTCTTATTTTTGTTGATTTCTCGGAACAATTGTAAGGTTCCTTTTATAGAACCTGAGAGGCAAAATCCATGCTTCTAACCACTGGGCCCTCGTCACTCACCAGGGCCCTTCATCTTCTTGTTTTAATGGGACTGTAAAAATCTTCTCTGTTCTTCACTATACTTACAGCTTCAACTCATTGTAAGGTGGGCTCTCTGACATAATCCTTATGCCTTAATCTTGGTCATATATTCTTCCTAGTGGTTTTATAGCTGCCCTTCAGATGTGGAGCTCATTAGAGAGCATCAGGGCCACCACTCTGTTGAGGGGGGAGAGGTGAGGCAAGAAGGAAAGAGGGAAGAAAGGAAGGGAGGGAGGGAGGGAGGGAGGGAGGGAGGGAGGGAGGGAAAGAACGAGGTGCCTCTCCTATGTTCAATCAGAATTGTTGTAATTTATAAGTACCCCGGCATTTGGGGGGCAGCTTCTTCCCAAGGCCTGGCTTTGTTACCATGTTTACTTACCCCCTGGCATTCTACACATTTAGAGTTCAATAACATATGTCCGAGTCTCCTTTGCATACCCACTTCCTCTCAAGGTGCCCAAGAGGAGCCCTGTGGCTTGTCATTAGCATTGATCACAGGTAGCACTTACCTACTTCCATTCTTCCTATGTCTCCTGGGCAATGAAATTGTCAACAAGCTAAGTCCATTTTTTTCAGCCTTCTGTTAAAGAAATAAGGTGTTAATGAGAGGTTCAACAGGACCAGTAACTTGGTTTTGTGCCTGTGTTATGAGCATCTACCATCTTTTCTTCTTATGGAAGAAATAGCAATGCCTCTCCTGCTCTCCCCACCCTCAGCCTCTACCATTTTACTCATCTATTGTAGTTCTGCCCTTTCAAAGGCATGTGGCAACCCTCCTCTCTTCTCCCCCACTCACTCTCTCTCTCTCTCTCTCTCTCTCTCTCTCTCTCTCTCTCTCTCTCTCTCTCTCTTCTCTCTCTCTCTCTCTCTCTCCCTTTCTCTCTCTCTCTCTCAAACACACACACACACACACATGTACACGTGTACACACACACAGATACATGCACACATGAACCCACACTCACATGCCCTCACATATGTAGGCACTTACCTTTCTAGAAGCAAGTTTAGATCACGTCTCCCACAGTCAAGCATAGAGCCTAGGGTTTGAATATAGTACCAACCTGAACTTTGCTCCCAACGCTGCAGTACTGGCTCCATTCCCCACATGCCTATCTTGAGCATGGGGCCCCTCCAAACCAGGCCAGCAGGTCCTACAGTCTGGAATCTGCCTTTCATATATCTAACCAAATGATGAGTCAGTTGGTCTGTTCCTGATGTGCTCTCGCTCTCTCTCTCTCTCTGTCTCTCTCTGTCTCTGTCTCTGTCTCTGTCTCTCTCTCTCTCTGTCTCTCTCTCTCTCTGTCTCTCTCTCTCTGTCTCTGTCTCTCTCTCTCTCTTTCTCTCTCTCTCTCTCTCTCACACACACACACACACACACACACACACCATACACAAACAATCTTTTGCTCCTTGCCCCCACGTTTACCTGGTGCCTGAGCTTCCTGTGCAGATTTGACTGCTTCACTCATTTCTCCCTTCTTTTACTTAGAGTCAGTAGTGGCCGACTCTTATGGACCCTCACTCCTTCACTGCTCTTACAAACCAATTCCAGACATAAATAACTAAGAACGATAATAAAATTCTATGCCCTATCCCTTGGAATACAAAGTCTGATCTATTTGAAAACAGAAAGGGGAACTATTAATTCAATTTGGTCAGGGAGAGAGGGCTATGAAGAAGAGGTCTTGAAGGAGTAAGAGTTCCCCGGTAAAGGACAGGGAGGGCACAGAAGACTGCATAAATGCAGCACAATGGGAGAGGGTGGCATCCGGACTACTGCATGGTGACAGTATGGGAGCCATGGTTGAAGTAACTTTGGCTTACCTACGCATTTGGACCTGGAACAGAATAAAACAGATGATGAGTAAATACTTATTTTGAATGTTGAATGAAATAGCTTACAGCTAGACATGTTTATCTGTTCCCTTGCTTGTTTGCTTGGTTGTTGTTTTTTTTTCTGTACCTGTATTGAACCCAAGGTTTCCTCATGTGACACAAGTTTGGTAAAGCTGAATTGCACTCTAGGTCCTGAAGTCCAATTTTAAAGAGAATTTTATGCCATGCAGAAAAGTCTAAATTTTAGTTTAATGAGAACCCATCGGACTTGTTTAAATCAAGGAAATGGGACAATTACACTTGGGTTAGAGAATAATTCTCGAATGTAACAATAGATTTCAAACGAGAAATTTAGAAGGACATTGAGCATCCTATTAACTATTTTTATTGTTTGTTGGATTTTGATCTAACATATTCTTTTGCTGTATTTTCTCCTGATCTTGATTAGCCTAAGAGATTATATTTACCCCTTCCCATCCCACTTGCAGTGTAAATATCACTTTGCAGTGATGGTATGCATAGTCTATCTCTATGGAGGCCTCTGAAGTCTTTGGTTTCACTTCTGCGTCTCCTAACAACTTCCCCCACAAAGTTCACTCATTCTCACACTTATGTCTCCACACTACCCAGCTGTCAACAGCTCTTCTAAGGCTTATACTCCTTCCTCTTGGTTCCCACTTTAAGACCCACCAGCTAAACAGTCTTGTCACTGTGAGTCAGCCCCTCCTAAGCTAACTCTTCCTGTTGGTACACTGGCCTTTTAGAGTGTGGAGGAGGGGGAATGGAGACACAGTACATTATAGCTATAAATGGGGACACTGGAGACTCCACACACAGGAACAATTAGGAGGCTAACAGTTCAGTAGATGTGTTGGTAGATATCAGTCACTCTGTTCTTTTTCTTGGTTTAATGTCAACTTCCCAGCCCCCCATCACATAAGTTCTAGGGAGCAGTGGTTGGGGTGAAGCATCACCTGAGGTAGAAGGCAGTTGTCATTCTACCCGAGCCAGATGATGATTCCCAGTAGAAGAAAAATTAGGTTGTAGCTCTAGCATTTCAATCTAGACAAGAGATCTGCTCTCAAAATAAAACAATGACAGAACTTTGGACCCTGCAATGCTTTCCTTCTTTGTTTCTTTGAGAATTATTTCCTGCATAGTTCTGTGGCAGCTATGGCAGTTCCACACACATTGAGCCCTGTGAACTTCGAAGTCTTTCTTTCTGCCAACATTCTCAGTGCTGGGATTAGCATATCACTCACCAAATAAGACCAGAGAATGGTCTCCCCACACAAACGTGTGCTCTTGAATTCCTAAGCCAATCTCATTTATAAAAAGTTAAGCACCCATGCCATAACTTGTGATGGATCCAAAAAGGCTTTCACTGTACTTTGTCAAAACAAGAACTGTATTAAAAATCTACAAGCATTATGAAACCTGGTCTCTCAGTGTTGTAAGAATGATTGTACTACATTACAAATGATCATTTTCCAGGAAATTATACCAATTCTGGAACTACAAACAAGAAATGGGTTCACATACAAAAATCATTGAATGGAACTCAATTTCCTTGTTTTGTTTTACTTTCCTTTCTTCTTTCTCTTGTTTTTTTTGGTCTGTTATGTTTGCTTTAGCCAAAAAAAAAAAAAACTTAAGAAAACGTTTATTCTTTTGGGCAGTTACTTCATATTTTTCCTATTAAATTTCCCGACAGCCAAATACTTGAGGTACAGATCTAAGAGGAAACAAACAGCAAACTCAAGAGATCAGAGTTACCTGTTTATTTCCTGAGGTTGAGCAAGGCAGATAAAAAAAGAGGGCACTGTGATTGGTTCTCTATTTAGACTGAGTTATTGACTATTTTATTCCTCCTTATAGCAGTTCCATCGATTTGAAATTTTGGTATTTTACTCTTCATAATTTTTTTCATTAATTTTCATTTTTACAATTTACATTAAAATGGTATTTATCTTTATTAAATTTCTTGGCACTCTGAACTTTTCACTCAGCCTTGCTTTATGACCAGCTACACCTTTGCCATGTGTTTTTGAAGTTTCCTTCGTAGACAAAATGTATTTTTCCTCTTCTTGACTGTAATAATAGCCACATGACTTGCTGGTACCAATAACATAAGAAAGGAGGGATGGTCATTTGTCATAATCAGTAGAAACCTTGGGCTCTCCTAGCAGAGATTTGCAATAGAGCAAAACCTAGATACACAAGGCCATACAGTATGACACTAAATGAAAGGACCTCTAGGATATAGAAACAAAAGCCAAATAATGAGTTATTGTTGTCCTTAATGTATTATGTTATCTCTCATCTCTTATGCTGTCCCTTGGTTATCTCATATTGTTACAGTATTTCACTTTGTTATCTGATATATTGGATATATGCGTATTTGGTTATTTGAAATTGGATAGGGAAGGGGGGAAATTAAGATGAGGGATGGGGGGGGAGGGAAATGGGGACCAAGACATGTGAAAGGGTATCAATGTATGTGAAGTAATGCACCTTCTATCTGGTGAATATAATGTAACCCTTCTATTAATTACAATAAAATATATGAAAAAAAGAAAGGAGGGATAGTGTATTTTAAATCTATAAGCCTTGTGAAACTCTGTCAAAGAGCTGGCTTCAGTCCTGGGAGGAGAAGCTGTGTGGAGCAGAGGAGGAGAGGTTCATAGAGCAGAGGCACCTCAGCCAAAACACAGGCATACAAGCTGAACACATGCTTATTGTTGAGATTTGGTTATTTGTTAAACTGAAATATATTACACATACCGATCATGAGTTCTTCTTCCTAGCTAGTTCATTTGCATTAACCATGGTAATCCCATCTCCACTCACCTTGTCTGTCAGCAATTGGCCAAGGGATAGAGACCTCTGGTCCCATTAAGGATAGCCAGATAGGGAAGTCTTCAGCAGAAATTATTCTTTTCTTGTTCTTAAAGAATGTCAAGTCTTTTCTCATTCTCTTTTTCACATCCTGGTGAACCAAAAGGCATGTAGTTCTGATGACCAAACTAACATGAGAACAGCAAGCAAAGCTGTTATGCACTCACAGGAACATAAGGCAAGGCCTTTATCAAAACATGCCTGACTGGCCAACTTCTAGATTTTCATTTGTGAGATTCACTACATATCTTTACTGCTAAGTCCAGTTTGAGATAGACTCAGTTTCTTGCTGTTGAATCATTCTTACGAGTAGACTCAATACATAAAAACATGTGAAAACTCACTTTAGGACCTTTCTTCACATTACTGAAGTTGAATGGGTGAGTGTTTGAGTGATGTGATCACTATGAAAGTTCCATCTTCCTTTCCTTTGGTCTCCCTCCTTTCCTTTCCTCCTGGTTTCTTTCCTATGGCATCTGGTCTTCGTTCTTCTCTAATGTGGCCATAGTTAACATAAGTAATATCTCATTTTCCCCACTTTAAATGAATGAACAGGAATTGTTAAAATTCAGTTATAGCTGTTAGGTATTTGGGGTTTTTTTTTCAGTATTAGGAATTGATCCTAGAACCTTGTACTGATTAGTTAAGTGCTCTACTTCTTGAACTATGCCCATAACTTTCTTGACAACTTTATCCAAGCTTGCTGTTAAATCACAACTCTTCTGCCTTGGCCCCTTGATTTCAATCATATACCACCATGCCTAGTATATTATGAAACATTATATATCCATAAACACAATTTACTAATTCATAAATATTTACTGAACACATGCTCTTTCCTGGAGACAATACTGTAGAATGCAGGCCTTATAAGAAACATTCTATAAAACATCATTGCAATATCTAATGTAGATAAGAGCACTTAGATGAACTTTGGACTTCAGACTTTAAAGTTTGATGCTAGAATGAGTCAAGATTTTATAGTCTATTGAGAAGGAATGAATGTATTTTGCACATAACCTTTATTACTTCTGTAAACAGGAAAATTACTCAAGGAAGAAAACTATGCAATATCATTGGCAAATCTTGAAGTGTTTATAATCTAGATTCATATAATTATATCATATAATTATATAAGCATAATTATATAATTTTTCAATGGACCTTGATTTTACTATATACAAAATTGTTGTATGTATGAGGTAAAAAGAGAATAAAATAGTATCTTTAAGTAATCAATAAGTCATACTTATATTGAAAAATATTTCTTTTTTTTTTTTTTTGCCGGTCCTGGGCTTGATCTCAGGGCCTGAGCTCTGTCCTTGGACTCTCTCAAGGCTAGAGCTCTACCACTTGAGCCTCAGCACCACTTCCGGCTTTTTTCTATGTATGTGGTACCGTGGAGTCGAACCCGGGTCTTTGTGCATGCTAGGCAAGCACTTTAACCACTAAGCCAAACTCCAGGCCCCTGAAAAATATTTCTTTCATGTAATATTTGGAATCTGGAAAAGGCATGGTGCTTTAGACTGCATTTAATGCTAACACATACACACACACACACACACACACACACACACACACACACACAAATAAATTTTAAATCTGGGCAAAAGCAAAACAGGAAGGAAAAAAGAATATCATGACTCTCCATTCTATGACTGTTTAAGTGTGAGTGTGACTAACACTCTCCATCTCCCCAGGGGAGCTGGGAGCTGACTGTACCTTCTCTGACCAGCCCATCTGTGAAAACTCACATTGTATGGAGATACTTCTAGAAACAGTAAGAAGTAAAGGAAGAGAAACATTTCCTTCTCATTTCAAAATAATAATGCTATAATTTTATCTCCACATACAATACAGTAATGAGATCTCAAAAGGATAACATAATTATTTTACTATATTACTAAGTGAAATTGGAATAAGGACTATATTGGAATTCTAAATCCTGGAATTCCCTACCTACATGGAGATGTAATATTTATAAATCATGTTTAACATATGTATTATTTTTTTAATTGCTAATTTTGTTCTTACTGTTTGATGAAACTCTAAAATCATTGTGTTTGACTCCCATGATGTCCTGTTACAATCAATATGAGACAGATACTTTCCTCACTGTTTGTAGGAAGATACAAGGCTTTGTGATCAGGGGTCTTTTCTTACTAAACAACTCACATACCAACTATGTTAATGAGATACGGAAAACATCTCCTTTTCCATATATATTCTTTAAACTAGAAAGAAAATAAAAATCTTTAATACTAAATAAGTTTCCACATATGCAAAAGTACCTAGTATATTTCCCACAATCAGTGGGTGTTCCAAAAATATAAGATGACTGACATGTACTTGATCTTAATAGGGAACAGACATCTTTAGAAAATTATGGGTTTTATATTAGATTTTTCATTACTCTTCCCTTTACTTGAAACTTGCCTACATGCTACTGAAAGTTTGCATCCTGGGGGATAAACTATTCTTCTCAAATATCAGAGGATTTGAGGTCAAATTCTTTTAAAGATAGCAATTTCTGTCTTTTTAATCAAGTCAGTATAAATTAATTTTGACCATAGTTTTAAGGAAAATCAATCTGATCCCAAATATTTCCCGTGTAAAATGAAAATAGAGTAAAAGTAGAAACCACATGACCATCTAAAAATTTTCCTGCTAAGAAAATTGCCACAGTTCAAGTGGTTTGCTGCTGAAAAACAAGTTGGGTTGGGTTTGTAAAGACCAAATCCTCCTCTCAGCAGATATTGTCTGTGGCTATGAGGTTTCAGTCTGTATAACAACCAGGAAGCATGACCACGGTGAGAAGAAAGTTCAAGAAGTCATTCAGATGGTATCAAACACAGGAAATTTGAGCCCATGTGGATCTACTGTCTTGGCAGTTGCATGAATTTTTCACATTTCTACCTGATAAAGTTCTCTAGGAAGCTGGGAACATGTATCCACCGGTGTGCATAAACATCATCAAGTTTCTCTAACAGCTGGGAAATGCTCTTACATTCTTTAATATGGCTCTGCTTTTTCTCTTTTCTCCAGTGTGAACCCACAGAATATGGACAGTACAAAGGCCTGCTGGGCCTTCAAGAAGCTTCTAGGATGGGCCAGTCAGTGTGATCCATGAACCTCTACCTTAGAGTCTTTTAATAATGCTGGGTCCCTAATGCTAATAATAATTGTGTTGGTCAGCTTTCCATAGCTGTCACAAAATACCTTAGTAAAGCCAACTTGAAGGAGAAAAGTACATTTTGCCCCATATGATTTCAGAGGTTTCGGTCTATAATCAGCTGCCTACCCCATGATAACCATGTAGCAAAAAGAGATATAGAGAGGAAGAAGCCGAGCAAAATATCTTTTAAGGCCCAACTCCAATGATTTACTTCCTTCATCTACATCCCCCTCTTCAGGTTATCATTACCTCCTCAGAGCCAATTAAGTTATGAATCCTACAGGGGATTGATCCATTAATAATATAAAAATAACCTTTGTGATCTTTACCAGGTGCCAGAATTCATGCCCCTAATCCCAGCTACTTAAGAGGTTGAGATTCAAGATTCCCAGTTCAAAACCACCCAGGTAGGAAATTCCATGAGACTCTTATCTTCAATTAACCACCAAAATGCCAGAAGTCGACCTGTGGCTCAAGTGGTAGAGCACTAGTCTTGTGCATAATAGCTCAGAGACAGTGCTCAGATTCTGAGTTAAAGTCCCAATAACAACTCAGGATCCAACTACCTTCTAAAGGTCCCACCTCTGAATACAGCTTCCTTGGAAACCCAGCCTTTATCAACTGAGTTTTAAAGGACATTTCAGACGCCAGCCATGCAGCAAATGTGTAATTAATGCTAATAATAGCATGCTTGTCAATAATACAGATTCTGGGACTCACCCCAGGTCTTCTCAGTCCAAATCCTTTGGAAAAGAGCCTTGGAGTCTATATTTTAACAGCTACCCAATGACTTCCCTGAAGTTTTTGTAACACTGATCTCACAG